>NC_064851.1:13335810-13666644 GCF_024139225.1 Suncus etruscus | reverse complement strand
GATAACAACTTATTTGTATGTATAGTACTTTCCATTTTAATGTGCCCATGCAAACAAGGAATAATGCCACCTGGCATTATCAGTGCAGAAGGGGGCCACAAGAACAAGTCCAACAATCCCCGTGACCTGGCTCAAACTGAAGGACTCTTTCACCAAAATTCCTTATTGAACAGTTCACAAAGAGAAAAAAAAAGTGGGGAAAATAAACAATCAAACTTGAGACAGTGGACACAATTGTCACCGTTTAAGGGGATATTCAATAACAGTTATAGAGTTTGAGGGAATATATCTACAATATTCAAATATGGTACCCCCACCCAAACTGGTCTCTTCCCAGCCTGAGAGTCCATCCTCCCATTTTTATTTTAAATATATATGGTACGCCGCGTGCGGTTTTTGAAATGAAGGCCAATGAGAAAAAATGCCAGTGAATGTTACGACATAATGTCCCGACATACACCAGTGCTGCTTTGGCCTGCCATCCACCCCATGTGCACCCCCCCCTTAGTGTAGGGAAAGAAAGGGGGAAAGCCTGAGGACCACTATAGTGTCCACCTGGGCCAGCAACAAGGGAAGGCCTGGAGTAGGGGAGAAATAGGGGAATGGCTGGGGGTTTGCTAAGCCTCCCAGTACCTCCAAGCTAGGGAGTAAGCCTCCAGAATGGGGTGTCCCCTAACCCCATACCTGGGAAGAGCTGGCCTCCAGGATCAAGGCACCAGAAGCCAGCTATCTGTCCAGTCCCTCCCTTTGCTCTTCCCCCCTAGAGTAGGGAGGGGGGAAGCCTGGGGACTCCTAATAGAGCCCACCTGGAACCCACAGCAGGCCACCCGAGGTGGCACGCAGGCCAGGCCTAGAGTTGGGTTTCTGTATATATATATTTTTTCTTTATATTTTATTTGATTTTAAGGTTTATTTTATTTTGCAGGTTCTCCCAAGCAAAGCTCAGGAGGCTAGTAATCTCTGTGGGTATTATAAATAACTGCAAAGTACTTGTAAAGCAATCTAGTTAAAGTAGGGGTTCGGTAAAAAAAACGCCCAAGGTTGTGATGTTGCTTGGGCCCTGCCAATATGCCAATACTGTAAATACCTGAGCTACCCCATTGGTACTGGGCCCTCCAGGGCCATAACTGGCAGTACTCAGGGAATTCCAGGACTCAAACTGGTGTTGAGAATATCTTAGGCATGAGCCTTGACCACTATGCTGGTCCCATAACATTATTTAAACAAATCCATCAAAATATTTGAATCATATCATTATTGCCTACCTATACTATTCCCAAAAATGAATCTTCATGGGCATGTAGAATCTGGACATGCATAGTAATTCTATCATCTTTTGCTTAAGGGACTTGGCAAGAAGCATTTTCCCACTGTCAACTCATACTCCCTGTCCTGAATTCTAATAATGGGGCCCCCAGACTGTAAATATGGTGCATGTGCTGATTGCATATGATCTGTACTTAACTTCCTCTGTCAATGTCTCAAAAGGCTTGTCCCAAACCCCGAGTGACAGAAATCACAGGAAAAGGATCTTGTAATAATTTGGTCTTATTTTTTGTTGGTGTCTCCAGGTACAACATACAGGATAAAGACACTTTCTTTGACAATGCCACCCGCAGTCGAATTGTAAGTAAACAGCTATCTATCTAGCTGTGGAGGGCTTGGGAAGGGATATGGAGATCCAAAGTGCCTGATTTGGTCGGGTTATTTTTGCCTTTTCTGTTAGATCATTATTTTAATTACTTCTTAATTGGAGTTACCTAGGGACCTATAGAAGCATCCAGAACTTTCCCGAGTCTTAGTAGCCAAAGAAACACCTAGCAGCTGCCCTTACTCAGGGGCTTTGAGAAGGATCCCCCCCCCAAGGCTCTTCACTCTTTCCCCTTCTTAAATCACAAAACCAGGAAGTATAGAACTGGGGTTACCTCCAGTTTGTAGGGGATCTCCTTCCTTTAGAGTTGAGGAGAGTAAAGATCTAAGAAGCAGTGAACTTAAAACAAACTCACATGGTATATTTGTAGACAACTGTAGTATGTGGACTTATTTTTGGGTGAATGTTTCTTTTTTGGGGTTCCTTTTTTCAACCCCAAAGAAGTTCAATGTGTTTCTATGAAAGAGAACGCCATAGTTCTAACAGATATCCTGGGAGAAAATGACCAGCCCATTCCATCAAAAACCCAAGCTGATGGTTCTAGCTATTCTTTAATCTTTCCACCTGCAAAAGTGACATCTATGAGTTTTGTAGAATGTTTGAGACTATAAGGTCTGTATCCCCTGAGGTCTAGAAATGAGATCATTCAGACACTGATGAGAGGAAAATTAGATGGGGTCAAAGAAATGTGGACTTTTCCATACCACCAGGAAACAAGGTAGTTTACACTGGTCCCTAAAATAGAACACAATAACGGGAAGGATGTGTGACACTTAGAAGGACTCCAAGTCAATCGAGTGATAAGTATTTCTAAAATCCAAATTATATTGAAAACCAATGATGTATCCATAAACTTCTATTTAAGAAAAAGAAAAAAAAGGTTTTCACTATACATAAAAAAAAAAGAAGATAAGGTGGTTGGTGGAAGCTCAATTTCCAAAGTAGCTAAGCATGTGGCTTTGACTCTTCCCTTGCAGGATGGACCAGAACATGCCTTATGCCTCTTAGACTGGTATTTTAGGGAGATTTAAAATGGGCATCTGATTTCTTTCATCTTCCCTTGGAAATCAAGCATAAATTTCCCATTTTCTTGGTTGGTGCTATGACAAGCCATTAAGAGCTTGCTGTGGCTTGGGTCCCATGTCTGTGAGGGAATTATAGGGTGTTGTGGATATTACCCGATAATTGCAAAGTGCTTGTAAAATAATCCAATGCCATATAAATGCTGTTCCTAATTATTATTGCTATTGAATTACTGTTCTGCATTATAAGCAAATGAAGCATTCTTGGGTCCCTTTCTGCTGGAAGTTATTACTTACCACTCCCTCTAGGTCTGTGGCTTGACTGTGGGAGTGTGAATGATGATGGAACAACACATCTTTTCTCATTCATCCTTTCTTCTGTAAGTTTCTTCTGTCCTTTTCTTCTCTTTCTTTTCTCAGTCTACTTCAGACTGAAATAGAAAGACCTGGGAAGCACCTCAGGTTTGTTCTGCCTCCTCTTCATTCTGGACCCTTCTTCCCCACCCAGCTTATGATCTGACTCTCTGTCACCCAACACAAGCTTGGTACCCAGCAGAGCCAAAGAGTTCACATTGCCCTCCCCTCTCTGGTGTCTGTTCTCTACAGACCAGCTCTGCCACATGAGAGACACAGAGCTAGCAACTTGCTAGGCGCTTTGAGGGAGTGTCTCACTGTTTCTTGGCTGGGGAGGTAACATTAGGAATCCAGAAAACACCACCATCAATAACCCTCATGTCTGCATCCCTTTTCTTGTCTCCAGAGTCTATTTGCTCATGTTAGCTTTGTGAGGTACCTTACTACAGGAGAAAAAGACTCCAAGAGCTGTGAGAGCCCTTCTGCTGGGTGCCAGGACTAACGCAGAGTCTGCCATTCTGCACTGTGCTGCATGGTATTAAACAAAACTGAGGGAAGAGGCACCCTCCTTTCCCCATAGTCTCTTACAGGCAGTGGCCCACACCCTTTCCATCTCCCATCCCTGTCACAGAGGCTTCTTCCTCTGACCTCCAGGGGGGCAATGTAGCTCAGGGCACCCTGCTGTATTTTTCTTACCTCCTGGAACCTCACTCAATTAATAGCCTTTTAATTTCACTGTTTTATTTTTAAATTTTTTCAGGGTAGGGTGAAGAAGGAGGAGCGTGCATGAAGAGGGGGTTATATTCTTTGTTTCCTCAAAGCTCTCTTGGTTGAATGTGTTTGACATGCAGTCCATGAGCTTGGCACATGCTAAGCTTCCCCCTCCCTGCAGATGGGGTGGCCACCTGGTGTACCACCAGGCTACCACCCCTAGGTTGGTGATGCAGGTGGCCTGGGCACTCATGGCTCTGCCCCCTTGTCCTTTTTTAGGTGCATGAGATCTTGAAGCGAACGACGTGTTCTCGCGCCAACAACACGATGGGTAAGAATCCTGCCCCACCCATGTGTCTATGCAGATGGGGCGCCAAGGAGACCCCAGCTGCTCTTCCTACAGCTCACTTGGTGGGCACAAGAAACAAAACAAAACCCAGGAGGTGGGGGGTCAGGGGCGGCTGTTTTTGCTTAAGCTGGGAATGACTGTTTACCCTCCAGGAGCTGCACATCCCATTTCTTCATGGGTGGAGAGGGGCTGCCCCAGATACTCCCCCCACACACATACTATCCCTTTACTGCCCTTATCTTTCATTTCTTTCCTATAATTCAGTTGCTCTACTGGTTCTTTTTGCGGTCTTTGAATGTTTTTAAAAATCACCGGAACATGGTAGGTTTGAATTTTTATTTTTATTTTTTTAAAGGAGAGCAACTCAGGTTCTTTAGTTCAACCTGTTCAGAATAAAGAAACAGAGCTCTTGAGAGGGTGAGGGACTTGTAGGTAAGTCCAAACACAAACCTATCTCTTCTAAGCTTGACGTTTTTGGAAAGGAAAAGGTGGTGCACAAGAAGTGATGCTCGGGCTACTGTGCTCTCGAATGACCCCTGGTGATGCTCAGGGACCATTTGCAGCACTGGGAATTAAACTTGGGTCAGCTGGATGCAAGGCACACACCGCTACTGTATTATCTCTTTGATAAATGAATTTATCTTGAAGTTGGTTGACTCTTAAATGCAGGTATCTGTTGTTGAAGCAGGAACCCCTATATTGGGGACCTCTCAATAGAAAGGCAATTTGGAAGACACTAATGAAAGGTGATGAAGGCATCATGATGAGTGAGGAGATCGGAGTGAGCTCAAGCAACATCTTGGCCCCTTCATTCCATGGGCAGTGCTCATTTCTAAGAGTCCAGAAGTCCATAGTAGCTCTTTAGAAACCTTTACAGTCACAGATGGCCAACTGTGGCAGATCCCTGGCTTTGAAGATAGCTCTGAGTTGAAAAGAGCCCAGATGCAGTTGAGACAAGTCTGGTGAATAAAGTAGTCAGTCAAGCTTGGGAGTTGATAGCCATGATGACAGCAACCGCAGCTAATATCAGAGATTGTTAGGGAGCTTGTGCACAGCCCCAGCAACAGAGGAATGGCAGAAAAAGAGGGATCAGAGAAAATTTTGTAGCATGACAGTATTTTTAGAATCAAGTGTGGAACCTCTCAGGGGGCATGTGTTTGGCTTCGTTTGCTTTGAGGCACGCCTATTCATCCAGAATTAAAGAGAACATTGCAATTTCTGAAAATCCAGCTTTCCATGTGATGTCTGGTAATATAAATTGCTGAGGCAAGGACATGAGGAAAAAAAAGGAGGCCCTTAAGAGTCAGTCTCATTTCTGTGAGGGCTTCCCTTGGAAACCTCCATTCCGGGCACCATTGTCTTTAATGAGAAGAACAGGCAGAAGAGAGAAGAGATCCTCCAATGTATTTTCTTATGACCTCTGGAACTTTTTTTTACTTCTTGTGTCACTTTACTCCTCACTTATGCTCATTTTTGCCCTTTTATTCCTCTCACTTCTTCCCTCAATTGAACCCCACATACTTTTTCAAATATCAGACATAAAAATTTCCAACATCTTCTGGTCTTTTGCTATCACGTATCTTCTAATAATTGATAGACCTCATGAACCACATTATCTTTGCTTTCACCTATCCAAAAGTTAGGTATTTTCTTCTCCAAGTTATTTCCTCTGCCTCTCTCTCAAGAGAGGCAACTGTCTTATTTCTGGTTCCTATTCAATATTTTCATCTGCTGGGTAGAGAATTCCACTGAGCTGTCTACTGGACCTTAAATCAATAAATGAGTATGTCCACTTCAGTCTCCATCCCTCCCTTCTATTTTCTATGTCTCTTCCTAGTAATCTGACCATGGGTTTCTCTGATTTTGTTCATTCTCTCCCCTTGGCTTGAATGCCCTTGCCATTTTCACCCATGCTTAACCTGGGATTCAAGGTTTCTTTTTCAATGCTCCCTCCTCATAACTCCATTCAATTGATTCTCTTTTTTATTATCTAAGACTGTAAGTTGTATTCTCAAGACGACAGTTCTTAAGAGATGTCTGAGTCATCCCTTCAGCACTGGTTTGTCTGCCCTGCACATTTTTCTCTGTCTGGTTGGTTTAGTGAATGAACTCAATGCATCTAGATAGCAGTTGGTGAGTTCCTAATGCTGTCTCCAAAGATATAACTCGGTTTCTCTGCAACTCATTTTATTTTCTTGTAGGCAAGTAGGGATAAGAGTACATATCTTGCTGGTTTTCTTCTGACAAGTAAATGGTTTGTTTTGCTTTTTTGTTTTTTGTTTTTTTTTTTGTTTTTTTTTTTTTTGTTTTTGGGCCACACCCGTTTGACACTCAGGGGTTACTCCTGGCTATGCACTCAGAAATCGCCTCTGGCTTGGGGGGGACCATATGGGACGCCGGGGGGGGGGGGGATCGAACCACGGTCCGTCCTACTCTAGCCCTTGCAAGGCAGACACCTTATCTCTAGCGCCACCTTCCCAGCCCCAAATGGTTTGTTTTGTAAATTGGAAAATATTTTGAAGGACAGTCTTCAGATAGTTGAAATGCTTTTAGAGACCCTCTGCTTGAACAATGAATTTTAAAAAGTAAATCTGTGTTTGTGTGTGAGAGTGAGAGATTTCAAAATTAAACATTATGAGGATTTTTTGTTTAATGAGTAGTTCTCATTTTTTTGAATATTTAAGAAAATGTATTAAGCACCTGCCTTGTGTCAACTGTTGTGCTAAAATGGATAAATGCCAAGATAAATTTGACTTAATTTCTATCCTTGTGGGATGAGGCTCTTAGTTTAGCCATATTTGGCAGAAATATATGTAAACATATAATGAGGAGGGTATAGAGACACAGTATAGGAGTTAAGGCCCTTGCTGTGCATTGTTCTACCCTGGTTCAATCCTTGGCGCCATATTTGTTCACATCACTAGGGGTCACTCCTAAGCATAGAGCCAGGAATAGCTGCAGAGCTATTGAAGAGTTGTCTGGAGATAATGCAATAATGTAGACATTACAGATTTTAAAAGGAACACAGAAGAGAAAGCAAGTTCCTGTCCTAGGTGTGTCTACAATATTCACATGAATGATCATTATTCATTCCATAGCTCCCAATGAAAGAGGGCAAGACAATTGTTATCTCCAGTTACTAATGGGTGCTAAGCACATAAGTGACTTGCTGAAAGTCACATACTGAGCCACTATTAAAACTGGGTCTGGAACTTAGTTTTTCTTGCTCTGTCCTCACTAGCTTTGAGATGAATGATCAGTGGTGCTGAGTTGAACCTTTAAAATCTGCTTTTCTATCACAGATTTTAATGATTTCGTAGCTTTTTTCGGGGGAGGGGGGCATATGACTAAACTTCTTTACTTCAGTCACTATGAACTCCAAAGAACAATTTTCACAGTGTTTGACTTCTGCCTACAAAAAGCAAGCAAGCTCTTTGGCCCACTCCCCATCTGACAGTGAAGATCAGAAAGAAGGAGGAATGTGATGACATTGTGAGGTCTCAAGATAATATAGGCCTTTGGGCTGTGGGGTAAAATTGGAATTTATTGCTCTTCTCCTTGTTTTTTTATAGAGAAGCACAAATGGCTAGTTTGGAGTTAGAAGTCTCCAGAGGATTTTTTTCCTCATAAAAGGAAGAGGTAAAGGGAGAACAGGATCATGCTTGGAATTGTTTTCCAAGGTGTTTTCATTGATCTTTCATCCTTAAGTGACCTTACTTTATGGTCATTGCTTTTGTGATAGAACTTGCCTCCTTTTCCATTGCACTCAGTTACAATGAATATTAGAAGATAGAAAAGATAATAGTAATTATAATAAGAAGGTGGAAATTATACCCATGCTTGTCATAATTTGGAAATACTCCTGTTTACAACTTTTTTCTTTGTACATAATACATTTTGAATGCTTGTGCTTGTAAGGCATTGAACTGTATGTGGGTTGTATGTCTTCATTTATTTATGTTCTTGCCTTATTCCACAACATTTTTGGGGAAGCTTACAAGAAAAACAATAAAATGGAATGATATAAATAATAAATTAAATAATAAGAACCAGGGAAGGCACAAATTAAAATAGAATGTCAAAATCAGGAGAAAAAATAGAATACGGTTATTCAAACCAGAAGACCTTCCCTCTGATTTCTGCACTAGGGCTACAAAATTTGACCTTGAACCAAAATAAAAGGGGAATATGGTTAGTGGTTTAGCTCTTCCAAAATTCTATTTTGTTTCATTAGTTCATTTATTTTTGAGGTGTCACTTCTGGTAATGCAAGGCCTGGAAAGGAGTATAGCTCTTGTCCTGAGCAACAACTTTTTGTCTAGGAAAAAATGTCCATAAAACTCTCATAAAACTCCTTACTTCTTTATGTTGACTGATCAATATTATTTCCCTTATAAAATGCATATTTAATGTTTCGGGCTAATTCAGAATGATCATTAAAAACACAGGTTTATGTGTCCTTGAGAATTATTAAAATATTATTAGGGTTGTTTATTCACCCACTCTGATTTCTTGAATTTAGTAACTTCCCTCTCCAAGTTTTGCTACTTCAGTTTTGCTTTGTTGTTTAGGAGAAAGGATAAAAGCTCATTAGAGGTGGAGGAGAGAGAGAGAAAAAGAGAGAGATATGAGTAAAGAGAGCATAACAATGCATTGAAAGAGAGTCTAAAAGATTCTCCTGTACATTTGATCCATAACATTTGGCAAGAGGACTTATGAGCCTAGGTATTTTTCCTTCGTTTCAGAACTGATCTAGCTAGTGTTATGTTTACATACCTCTATATATGTCTTCTTCATGTAATAGCCATTCATTCATTCATTCATTCATTCAGGAAGTATTTGCTGAGTACCTGCCAGGTATCATTCATGTTCTAAAACTGGAAATAGAGACAATCTAACAGAAATAATGTACACAACTCTTTGCCTGATGATCTTTACATTGGAGGTGACATTTGAAAAGAGGTAATGGTCCCATAGCTGTTTGACAAAAGATATACACTCAAGAATAGTTAATTCTAAAGACTCCCTGGAAATCACTTCATAGGATCTTTGAGGTTCCCTCATTAACAGTGATACAGTTTAGTTAATATAAGGCAGGAATATTTACAGAGAAAACAATCGCAGAGGGTTGGACAGGTAGCTGGGAATGCCAAAGATGATTATTTCAAATGTAATAAAATCACTAAACCCAGGATATGAGAGGAAGCTTATGGAGAGCTTAAGCCTTGCAGGGGTCTCAAACTCGCAGCCCGCAGGCCATTTGCGGACCTTCGTACAACATTTTGTGGCACTGCCCTAGAGGAATCTTTTTTTGTTTTGTTTTGTTTTGTTTTAGTTGTTTGGGTCACACCCCCCAAAGTTCAAGGCTTACTACTGACTTTGCACTCAAGGATCACCCCGACTTTGCCTCCTGCGGCCCCCAGGTAAATTGAGTTTGAAACCCCTGTAGGGATACAACTGGATATGGAGGTGACTCTAAGAAGAGAAGTGACTGTTGGGGAGAAGGCCAGGGGAAACACTGTGCAACTCCCTCTAACCTTATGAGCTCAATAAAAGCTAGAGAGCATCTAAGCTTCTTCCTGATTGAAAAGTGGAGAGATTGTTCTAAGAAGGGCTGAGAGGAGAGACACAAACTGGAAAGGATGGAGACATGGGTGTAGGTCACTTATAAAGCCAACAAATTGAACTGCTTTGGTCAAGGCCTGTTTCTACTTGGTAACACAAAGGACAACTCTTTATTGTTCTTGAAACTTCACTTTTGTTTTAAAATTTCTTATACTTGAAGGAATTTAGTGTCCTTTGCTTATGAGCCAACCAGATCTAGAGATCGACCTGGTATTGGGTTTCTTCTTTCTTTCTTTTTTTTTTCTTTCTTCAAGTTTCCACTCCTTGGTCTGGTATGATAATCTTATGCCTGGGCTTGTAGTGCTTGTAGTGAGGAGTGAGGAGGTAGCAATACCTTGGTTCAGTGGTGAGTGCCATGGATGGAACTCAGACCCTCTCACATGGTGGCATGTGTGAACTGTGTCCTATGCCACATAATGATTTTCAAACTTGACCTATTTAGTCATGATTTAAAGTTGAAGAATGTTGGATCTCATAGAGCCTCAAAGAGTAGATAACCACAGCAAAAGGGAAATTGGGTATCAAGAGGATTGAGGATGACTCTCAAGGGGTTGGATGATCATTGTGTTGCTTCTCCATCAACCCTTTGTAGTATTTCTCAGTATTTCTCATTATCTGAACCACAATGCCTCAAAGCACTAGTTCTGAGCCTTGGCTATCCTCACCCAAGGCTTTACTAGATCAGAGTCTATAGGGGCTCCCCAAACAATCTTTAAGAATGAACTCCTGAGTTCAAGACACACAGAACATATAGGTAATCCAATATTTGGTTCTATCCATACTTTATCATTATGATGATGAGGTTGGACATAATTGTCTTTTTTGCTGGAAGATCTGCTATTGTCCTAAGTCATTTTGTTTTGGGGGAAGTTTCCAGAACCTGTAATGATGCCAGGTGTGGACTGACTAGAGGGATGTTGACTTCCTGAGCTCTGCCAATTGTGAGTGAGGGGTGCCTTGTGTGCTGAGGATTGGACATGGCACATGGGACATACATGCTTTCTCACTGACTGCTTTTCCACTGAGATCAGAATTTTTTTTGTTATTTTTCTATTACTTATTACAAAGGCCTTCATGAAGCCTTCAGCCCTGTTGAATGTCCAAGCCAACTCTTGGGCACTCTCCTTTTTTACTGTTCTTTCCTCTTTGGATGGAAGTATGAGGAAGAAATTATCATGAGAAGGAAAGTATTGTGGTATGTCCTATGATAGTTTATATTTATAGGCACAGAATTGTGGTTTTATTTTGATATCCACGAATCTATCTATCTATCTTTTGGGAGCCTCTCTGGATGGTGCTCAGGAGATGCTCCTGACTTGGTGTTCAGGGATCAGATCACAAATAAATCATGCAGTGCCAGGGATCAAACTGGAGTCAGTCATATGCTAGTGCTTCAACCCTGTATTAACTCTCCAGTTCTGGATGAAGCTTCACTGTTAATGTACTGGGTTTCTTCTGTCACCCTTTGGAGGGACAACGTAGCCCTTGCCTCTGAGCTTCCCACCTCAAGAAAAATTGTGGATTCATACACACAGGATATCAAGAGATGGAATGATGTGTGTTTGGGTTCTGCAAAATAGTGGGAGCAAGTGGGCCATTGCAGACTTAGCCCAGCCTTGTGATCCCCTGCCTGCCTACCCACCTTAATCAACTTAACCTGAGATCAGCTTTCAGGGTCTCACAAATTCCCTGCACTGTGGAGTGACTTCAAAGTATCCTTGGACATGGAAAGCAAGCCAAGCCTTCTTGACGATCCATCTGGGGAGATCAGACACCTTTGCTCCGGAAGTTATTGTTGCCATTTCCTGGATTCAAGATTCCAGGTTGATGGAGTTACTGTATCACAGACATTAAGGTGTCAGGGCATCTAAACAAATGTGTGCTTTGGGCCTCTGCCTTCCTCCTCTTGAGATGTCTTCATTACTTTGACCAAAGCCAGACCAGGTTGTGTGTTGTAAACATCTGGTTTATCATTCATCCCACTGAACTGGTTTGTATTTTGTTAGAAGAAAAGGCTTGGGATTAAAGGCATTTAAGTCATTAAGCACACGTCAAGACAATTTGGTGATGGGTAAATATAGTCTCTGTTAAACGCACTGTCTGGGGGCTCTGGTTTCGATTTACGTCCGGCTGGAGGACAGGGATGAAAGCAGAATGTTTTGGGGGGAGGAATCAAAACCAAATGGATGTTGGGTAGTTCAGCACCATTCCTCCATGTACCTGTCTCAATGGATGAAAGTTTCCTTTGAGGTGAGCCTGGAGAGAATGACATCTGTTCAGTTGTCACTGAACAGCCCTCAGTGGAGTTAAGGAGTCTCTTTCTCCTTGGGAGGCACCCCAGAAACTGTGTGGAGCCTTTGTATTGGGGAAACCTGATAGGCCTCAGATGTGAAAGGCCAGGTCTCAGGGTTTGTCTGATGAGTGCGTGTTTCTGATGATCTGAGCTCATCCTCACTCCTCTTCTTGGCCCTTTCCCTCTGGCAGATCAGATGTGCAGAGCCAGGCCAGTGCCGGGCACCACACATTGTTGTAGAGTTTTCTTTTGGGAAAAGGAATCTTTATAGTAATGTGTTTACAATGGAATCCACATTTGGATGTACAAAATTACTACACCTTCATCACCACCGAAGTGCCTCTATCGTTGTCCTTATGTCGTTTTTAGTTTTCCTCTTCCTTCTCTTCTTTTCTCCACATCTCTTGGACACCTGCCTTTTCCTCCCTCATAATCCAAGACCAAGGGTTTGCCACCATTCCATTTTGTTTATTTTCATGTTTTGTTTTCTCTAGACACTACATATTATGGATTCTATTTCTAAATCACAGATAAAAAAATTCCAAGTGTCCACTGATTCAAAGTGACCCAGGTGGGGCATTATCTTTGGCCAACTCTGCATTTTTTAAACTGAAGAGCTACTGCTCTAGGTAGCAGGGGGAAAGGGATGATTCTCCACTGCTCTCTCTTTCTCTCTGGGAGGGAAAGGAGGAATAGTTGGGTCTCTGTTTCTCCTTGGGTCTGTGGCAGAGGGATTCGGGAGGGATCCCAAAGAAGAAAGCTTTGCCATTATGGCCAGATGGATGGTGCATGATGGAACCAATTAGCCCTCTCTTTTGCTGCAAAGAGAAGAAAAAATTCAGAATTTCAATTTTCAAAGCAGAGACTCCTTTCCAAAAAAACCCCGTTTGATTATTTTCTTTTTCTTTCAGACTGATTTCCATGCTTGTTTGGGGGGTAGAAGCTGGGTTTCAGAAGTCTGTGGGTGACCCGAGAGGCCAAAGTCATTCCCATTCTTGGGCAAAGTTGTGGCTGAAGCATTTCTTTTCAACTTTCTCCCCTCCCCACAATTCTGCTTCCTTTTATGTTCTGTAAGCCCTCCCTCCAGTGATCTGCCTTTGATTGGGATTTGCTATATGATACTACCTGAATGGGTGGAGGTTGGCAACCTTGGGAAACAGATCATTCTCCTGCTTTGGTTATCTGGATTGGAAGCATCAGATTTGATTACTTAAATCATGTTAGGTTCATTATAAAGAGCTGTATGTTGGGGCTCCCTTTCTAAGGAAGAAGATTACCTTTTTCACTCTCTTTGTTTGGGGAGCACAACCAATGGTGATTGGAAGTAACTTCCTGGTGTGTTCTCAGGGCTAACTTCTAGTGTTGCTCTGGGAGTCATTGGGTATCAGGGATGGAAGTTGGGTCAGCAATGGCAAGGGAAATGTCATACTAACCTCTGTACTATGATCCCAGGAAGCAGTTAGTTAACTTGAGTTTCAGCTTCCTTCCTCAGCATGGGTTGTTGAGGAGACCTCAATTACTGTGAAAGGTGGGTGGCATAAGTTAGAAGAGTCACAGAAATGGCTTTAGTTGCAGCGCTGGTTATATGAGCCTGAGATCCCATGTTTCCAGCTAGGAGAGTTCTAGTAAGAGAGACATGCACCTTGCAGGCCTTTGAGAGAGGGGATGCACAAACTCAGGTGCCAACAAGGTCCTAGAAGTAAAGCTCCTTACTTCCGGTCACGTGCTGCATAGGGGCTATTGGGAGCAACTTGCAGCAATATACTATCTTTTAGAGAATGTGGAAGCAGCTCCCAGAGTTCCCAGTGACTGACAAGTAGTGCCCGGGAGAGTTTGATGTCTACTGAACTTTTTCTGTACAGTTTGGGGACGATCTTCTGGGGTGAACTGCTCCTATGGCAACCTTGGGTGTGAGTACAGGGATTGGGGGATGTGTATTTGGGTTATAGTCTGCTCCCAGCCAGACCCTCCTGAGATGCCCCAACCTTTCTCCAAGTCCACAGCCCCTTCTGCAGCTTTGAACTCCCAACATCCTCCACTCCCTCCCAGCCTAGAACTCCTCCCTTTGATTAGTGTAGGGCAGCTACACAATGCTGTGGTCATGGCTCTTGAGCTCATTAATGTTGCTCAGAGAGAAACTATAGTTTTTGTGATTGAGGACAGATCCGCAGTTTATTCAGCTTCGTGGGCACGCCTTTCGCTGATCTACAAGTTTTCCCTCCCTCAACCCTCAGTTTCCCCTGCGGAGTTATTTCTGATATTTATATTTATTCCAAAGAAGAAAGTTAAAATAAAAAAGAGAATGGTTCTTGGGTGATGCTGCAGTGCCCACTCTTTGGATGTAACTTTTTGGATGTGTCCCCTCGTACCCCTGCAGCCTACCAAGGGCTTCTGCTAACACATGGAGTCCATAGCTGGTCTCTCCTCTGTCCTAAACCAGGAAAGTGAAGCCAGTGGAGGAGAGAGGGTCTCCCAGTCTGTAAATGGGAGCCTTGAGTGAATCAGAAAGTTGAAACTCATGCAATTTGTTGAGTACATCTTGTCTAGGTTTATCATTTACCTTCTCATTAATCTTCGCTTAAATCTTCATTTAAACAGAGGACTTAATTTTTGGGTAGCGTGCATGCTTCCCTTTCAAACTAATGCTCTCCTCATCTTATTACTATCTCCATTCTCTCTATAAAAAAGGGTTCTGGGCAGAAAGTGTGATAGAGACTAGGAAAGTCTTACCTCAGACTTGCCACTCCCTTGTCATTCCATGACATGGGGCTTTCTACTTAGCATGATTCTCTGTCCTATGAGTTGGGGATATAGAAAATCCTTCCCATCTGGGAGCCAGGATAGAATGGGAATAAGAACAGACAAACCATTGTGGTCTCTCAGTAAAATTACAAACGAAACAAGCCAATTCCATGGATCATGCTGAGTGGATTTTTCTCTGGGAGGAGGGGGTATGACAGGAACTAATAGGCATGTCACTTTGTCACATCCGTTGTGAGCTGTGCTGTGTACAAAGGGTGTGAAACACTGTCAGGATTACAGAGCTAATCTCTTGGTGTGCGGTTTGCAAGTTTTCTGGTGTAGGAGTCTGCTTACACTTTATTTAGTCTTTCATTTATTTGGTTTTGGGGCCACACATTTTGTTGCTCTAGGATTATTCTTGATTTTGTGCCCAGGAGTGATCCCTGGCCCTAGCCCAGGGACCATATGTAGCACTGGAAATTTGAAACAGGGTGGGGCTGTTTACAAGGCAAATGTTTTAACCCTTGTACTATCTCTTTAGTCCTTACACTTTAAAAATTATCATGAGCACCCCAGTGACTCTTGTTTTGTTCCCTAAATACATATTCATTGTGTTAGAAGTTAAATTTGAGAAAAAAAAAAAAACTTAAGGCACAAGAATTCACAGCACATATTTCATTAGCTGTCCAGGGCCTCATACATTCAGGAAATAATACTGTCTCAGTGCTATATTTTGAAAGTACTTTTGATCTTATAAACACTGGTTAAGGGTCCCAGAGAACACTTTGAAATGTCCTTATCTCATAAGCTTATGTTCTGGGAAAATCAGTGATTGTAATATGCACTGTAGGATCCAGCAAGGCATTAGGCTTGTGGAGAGGTATAGGGTGATCCAACATCTACTTTTATTGAGCACAATACTCAATAGAATTATTCCTGTGCTCTTGCAGTGCTCATTACCTGATCAATAGTATGGCCATGATCATGGTAGAGTGGTGGTATGAGTAGAAGCAGATTTTATTAAATTAGGGTGTGTGGAAGAGGTAGACATGGGGGGGGGAGGTGATAATGATATTAGTGGTGGTGGTGGTGATTATGGTCATAGAGGTGGTGACAGAGGTGGTGATGGTGGATGGTAGTGATGGGGATGGTGGTGGTAGTGGTGATGATAGTAGTAATAATGGTTCTCGTGTTGTTAGTAATCCTGGTGGTGCTGATGATATTGGTGGTATAAGGAAAGTTGTTGGGCTGGAATGATTTGAATGATGGTAGGAGGAATGTGAAGCTTGAGTAAGCACATTTCTCTTAATGGAAAGTAAAAATTATTGTTACGAGAACAAGAATTAAATCTCATAAAATCCTTTCCATTGGGAGGGTCCAGGGAATCACACCATGACTCTAAGCTTCAAGGAAGTGAATTTCCTACATGCCAAAGATGAAGGGTAAGTGGTCTGCAGTGACTCAGGTCTGCATTGACTTTTCTCTTTCTTTTCCTCCTAGGTATTAACTCACTGATAGCAAATAATATCTATGAGGCAGCCTACCCTCTTCATGATGTAAGTACCATGTGTAATGGCTCTCTTATCATAAGCCCCAGAAAATTGACAACTTCAATGACACAATGGGCCATAGAAGGAAGATGAGGTAGGAGTGAATCATAACAACAGAATGCCTTAGCCAATGGCAGCTACTTATCCCAGTGCAGGCTTTGCTTGTTGCCTCAGACTATGTGTTCAGTTCTTCCTCCAGGGAAAAAGTGAGTAAGGCTTTGGTTGAACTTCTTCTTCACCACCTGCCTTATTTGGAGCGAGAGAAAAGGCAAACATGGTACATAGTTAGTTCCAGGGAAGGAGACTCTGGGTTGCTCTGGGGGCCAAGTCAGAGATGGAGTGCCTGGATTTCAGGCCCTTTCATGATCAGAAGTCCTATTGTATATGTGATCATTTTATATGCATGTGAAATACCTCACTCCTCAAAGTACTGGTTGTCAGAGCATTTTATAAGATTTTAACTGTTTGGAAGAAACCTCCAATTATTATAGAGTAAAGTGAGGAAAACAGAAACAGCCATGAACGCTTTTCTTAGCTGTGGCAATGGAATTAACATCCCACAATAGCATGTAATGATATTCTCCAAAATGAAGAACTCAACTATCCCAGGACAGACACAGACACAGTTGGCCATTCCTTTAGCAGTTGTCACACACTTAAGCCACATGGAGACTTCTGAGATGTTGACACAGGAGTGGACAAAGGAATTTCTCAGATAATCTTGCTCAAATTCATGAAGCAAGCCTAGATGAGGTTGGGGTCTAAGAGAGATAGGCTGCACCTGAGACACCTTATGTATTTCAATGACCAATGAGAGGGAAACAGTCCTCATTGTGCCATGTGCTTGGTCTTCCTGAAATGAGAAGGAAGAAACAGGCTGAAATTAAAAAAATAAATGACAATCTTTCTTGTATTTGGATCATCTTTTGGTTTTTATCCAGTATCCCCTTTTCTACTACAGGGTGAATATGATAGTCCAGGAGATGACATGAATGACAGAAAGGTAAGCTGGTCTTATGTGATTCTAATGGGATCATAAGGTGACTGTGGGTGGTTAGGTAGGGAATGTGGGTAAAGTGTCCTACATCTTCTCTTGACCAATGTTCCACTTTCAGTGCTCTTTAGAAGAAAGAAGAGCGAGGGCCATTTTAGGCAAGAGAAGTGACAATGTCGGATTGCCGTGGTTCTTATAACCTGGAATCCATTGTTGCCAATGAATTTTAGACTCTGTCCCAGGACTCCCCACCACAAACATTCTTTTTCCTTCTTGTGACACTGAGAAACATTGAGAGTCCAAGGGCCTTGGACTTTAGACTCTTATATGGGCTTTGCAATCTTATGAAATATTTATGAGAGATTTTAGAATCCAGAAATGGATCCAGAAATGGAGATCCAGAAAGATACATGACAACATGGCCATAGTAAACGAAGTAGGCACTGGTCCACCTGTGACACCTTTAAGTCTCCAATCATCTGTCCATTTTAAGCATTACAGCCCTTGCTATGAGGAGCAGTGATCTTTAAGCTCTTTCTCCTCTATATGCAGACAATTGTGGATTTTTTTTTCTTTTGGTTTTTTGGCCACACCTGGTGATGCTCAAGGGTTACTCCTGGTTATGTGCTCAGAAATCGCTTCTGGTTTGGGGGACCATATGAGACTTTGAGGGATTGAACTGTGGTCTGTCCTAGGCTAGCACTCACAAGGCAAACACCTTACAGCTCACACCACTGCTCCGGCCCCAGTTGTGGATGTTTTTCTGAGGGGAGGTCAGGGCCAACACTTAGTGATGCTCAGGAATACTCCTACTCCTGCACTAATGAATGATTTCTGGCAGTGCTCAGGCTCTCATATGGGATGACAGGTGTCAAACCCGGGTTGGCTACGTGTAAGACAAGCACACTTCTTAGTATACTACTATGGCTCCAACCCCCATTAAATAATGTGGTTTAAGAGTCATTCCCATTTCACAGATGAGATAGGAGAGGATGTAGAGAGCCAGGAATTCAAGATTCCACTCAATATAGGGAAGAGGACTCTTGGAATGAATCCCCACCAGGCCACCAAGAGCCCTTAAACTGCTCAGCACTCTTGCCAGCCCACCACTTACCTAGTTCCTATTCCTTTACTGATGCTGGAACTTGAATGTACTACCCTTTCCTGCCAGGACGTGGCGCCATAGGGACCAATCAGCCTCTTTAGCGGGGAATGCCCCATCTGGCCATCAACCCCCATATTACCAACCTCCTCTCCTTGCTCTTTCCCAACCCCCAGCCTTTAACAACTCTGAGGAGAAGAGGAGGGTGGGCAAGGGTGGAAGGCATGGGGAACTGAAGACCCAGAAGTTTCCTTCCCCCCCCTCCCACTCTCTATGCTGTTGTCTGGAAAACCATTCATCCCCCAAGTTGCTTTTTGAGCAGCCTCCTTTTTATCCTGCCTATTAGTCCCTGTTATGAAGTGTTAAGTATTAAAAACATAAAAGGTCTTTTCCAGAAATACTGCTCTGATTGCTTACACATGTCCTCTCTCTGCCTGCCTAGGGAATCTGCAATAGTATTGTGATGTCTTAACCTCATCTGTTTTCTATCTGATGCTAATAGTCTCGGTGTTTAATTTCCTGAAAAGTCCCGGATCAGATTTAAAGGCAAAGGAGGAAGTGTTTCTCCCCACATCTCACCCCTTGCACCCTAACCATTTTTTGACCTCCCACTCATTGCTCTCCCATTCCTTCCCTTTAAAGACTTGATCACTCTTTGCTGTCACCTAAGAACACTCAGGCTGGGTGGGTGGGTTGTGATCTTAGCCTGTCAAGGTGAAGCACTTTGGGGTGAGGGGAGGAGAAACATTCCACAGGCCAGGAGCATATTCTCTCTCATGGGAGAAACCAGCTACCTTCCCCCCTCCCCTCGCCTGAAATTGCACAGAGGCAGAGAAGCAAAGCATAGACTCTTCAAAATATCGTGTGTGTTTAACAATGCTATATTCTTATCAGTAATAATAAAATCTTCCGATGGAATATTTTCCTCTTGAGAAGTGGTATTTTTTCTGGTGTGGGACTCTTCCCATCCCTGGGCACCCTAGCTGGGAAAGACAAGCTGACTAGAGCTGCATGGGGTTGAATAATTTCCAAAGTTGTGATCAGAAAGATGCTGGGAAGATGGACCAGTGCCTGCATTGAGAGAAATCCTTTGTTTATTGCTTAGTTGGGTCCTTCATGGACTCAAGGTCTCTCTTAGGGAAATAGAGTGGACTGTAAAGGTGTGAATCAGAGCAACTGGAAGTTCCATTTGCATTGAGAGGACCAATACCAGGCAGGCATGAAGAGACTGGATTTGACATCCATAATGGGTTGACCAGTCAGGTCAAATCCAGGGTCCAAATGTCAATCAGGTCTCTGTAGCTATGAGGCCTTAGTTCATGTCTAGACCCAGATTTGCTTACAGGCTGGATTAGCTGCTGGAGTTTATATGGCAAATAGTGGGTGGGGTGGTGTGGGTGAATGGGCTTAAAAGCTTTCTAGAAAAAGTAATGACCTGAATTCTGGTGGAGAAAGATTTGGGTTAGTTTTAAGGACACAGAGGAGGATTAAGAAGGTGCAGTGCGAGGTGGTGTCACTTAACTGGGAACCTTTTGGGTTGGAAGGCTCATCCTAATGCCCATCCTCTAGCACCTCACTATTCTCTTCTCTCTCTCTTTTATTTTATTTTTATTTTATTTTATTTATTTATTTTTTGGTTTTTCGGGCCACACCCATTTGATACTCAGGGGTTACTCCTGGCTAATGCGCTTAGAAATTGCCCCTGACTTGGGGGACCATATGGGACACCGGGGGATCAAACCACAGTCCTTCCTTGGCTAGCGCTCGCAAGGCA
Organism: Suncus etruscus; assembly: GCF_024139225.1. Lineage (NCBI taxonomy): Eukaryota > Metazoa > Chordata > Mammalia > Eulipotyphla > Soricidae > Suncus > Suncus etruscus. The sequence goes on along the minus strand of NC_064851.1, from coordinate 13,646,478 downwards.
GACACCTTACCTCTAGCGCCACCTCACACCAGCCCTCTCTCTCTCTCTCTTCCTCTCTCTCACCTCTCTCTCTCCTTCTCTCTCCCTTTCTCTTATCTCCTTCTCCCTCTCTCTTTCTCTTTCATTCTCTCTCTCTTCCCCTCTCTCTCTCTCTCTCTCTCTCTCTCTCTCTCTCTCTCTCTCTCTCTCTCTCTCTCTCTCTCTCTCTCTCACTTATTTGCAGTTTGAGGGCATTCCTTTTATATCCCCAAGGTCTGAGTCAGTAGTAGGTTTCAGGGAGTGGCAATGAGGGCAGGAGAGAAAACGGAAATATTGACTCAGCAGAACCAGGAATTGGCAAGGTAATCAAGAATTAATTTTTCCCTCTGGAGAATAAGGCTTTATGGCTTCTAGAAGGCTTAGGCACAGGAAACACCACTGCCAGGGCTGGAATGTGCCCTTCTTTCTGGCCATACAGGGCCACATCTACCAACCCACCTACTGTTCTCAAGCTTCTTGAGGAAAGGGCTCAAGACTGGGGTGGACTCTAGGCTCTCAATCCTCATGGTGGCTTTTTTCCCCACTTCTGGGGAAGTGGAGGGAAGTGGAACACCACATTGGAATGTAATTTCCTCTGCTGGTTTATCTGTTCATTTGTTTGTTTTAGGGCCACATCTGGCTCAGGGATCACTTCAGGCAGGTTCAGGAACCATAAGGGATGCAGAGGATGGAACCTGGGTTGACAGGCATGCAAAGACAAGCACTCTACCTGCTTGTGCTATCTATCTGGCACCTTCTCTGCTATTTAAGGTCCCTGTCCCCACCCTTTGCACTCCCATGGAGGGGATTTTCAGCTTTAGAGGATCAATTATAGAGTTACTTTCTCCCTCTCACCCACCTCCCAAATAATGGAGATGACAGATTTAGCTTTTCTTCTTGTTTTTGGTTTTGGGCCACACCTAAAGGTGGCCAAAGGCTACTCTTAACTCTTTGCTTGGGTGGTCATTCCTATTTGTCTCTCTTGACTAGGTGGAATGGAGGATAGAACCCAAACCTTCTGCATGCCAATGTATGGTCTGTCATATGTTTGATGCATTTTTTAGCCTTTTTTTTTCTTATGGGCCATACCCCAGTGATGTTCATGGGGTCACTCCTGGCTCTGCACTTAAGAATTACTCCTGACAGTGTTCGGGAGACCATATTGGATGCTGGGGATCGAACCTGGGTTTGTTGCATTTAAGGCAAATGTCTCACTCACTATACTATTGCTCGAGCCTCAGTTTTAGCATTTTCAATGCCATCTTTTGGACAAAAAGGACTTGTTCTGTCTAGTTACTCCCTGAAAGGTTCCCTCTCATCCTGCACCCTCATGGGGGGGAGGGGTAGGAGAGACTGAGGCAGTAGATCATGCTTATCACACTCGACCAGGAGTGTCCCCAGTGACCTTGGACAGGACAATCTTTTTTTTTTTGTTTGTTTTCTTTTGTTTTGTTTTTGGGTCACACCTGGCAGCGCTCAGGGGTTACTCCTGGCCCTATGCTCAGAAATCACATCTTGCAGGCTCGGGGGACCATATGGGATGTCGGGATTCAAACCACCATCTTTCTGAATGCAAGGCAAATGCCTTACTTCCATGCTCTCTCTCTGGCTCCAAGACAACCTATTTTTGAGGGGAGGGGATTGTATTTCACACCTAATGGTACTTGGGGGATACTCCCAGCTCTGTGCTCAGGGATGGCTCCCAGCCAAGCTCAAGAGATCACGAGGTGCAGGGAATAAAATGGGACTTGGTCACATGCGATGCAAGTGCCTTAACTCTTGTGCTAACTCTTTGACCCAAAGAGCTGGGTTTAATAGCAGGCTGTTCTTAATGACTGGTATGGGTCTGCTGGCCATATTTCCTGCAGGGGCTAATTTTCTTCATCAAAAGGTGGAGATTGTACAGACAGTCCTAGCAGGGGCCTCGGAAATAAGGCAATTGTGCTTTTCTGTCTTCCCTGACTCTGTGCAGGCTTGGCCCATTAGGGGAGAGGACATAGTGTAGCTCTAAAGGAAGAGAATGGATTTGCTATGCACTGCCTTAGAAGAGTTTAGAGGGCAGTTGAAAGGGACTATCACAGGCTATGGAGGTGGCCCTCCTGTCACATACTCATAGTAAACTTATTTATCTGGGAAAGATGGGACCCCCAGATCCATTTTCCCCTCTCATGACAGTGGGTAAGTCCTGAACCACTTGTGACCTAGAGTGTTGTTAGGGCCACTTGTTCTCCAATCATATTCGAGGAAATGTTATCAGAGACAGGGCACTGTCTGAAGCCCTCCTCATCCTCTCTGCTTCCCCTGTAAGTGACAGAAGGGAGGTATACCAATTGGGGTGCTGTGATCTCAGCTCTCACATACAGAGGCTGTTCCTTTCAGCTCACCCTCATCTCTACCACACACTAGGGACATTGACGTCTGCTTAGCAATTGCCACCACACTCATAAAGGGAGCTTCCAGAAGTTTCTTATACCTCATCTGGGATCCAGCTCGAGGTCAAGCTTGTGAGTTTGAATCCCCTATTGGATCTGAGTCACTAAGCACTAAGCTGAGCATTGGCACATTGTCTGTCTTTCCCTCCAGGCTTGATAGGTGTTCTCAGGCTCGATTTGGGGCTGGGCATGTAACTCAGAGAAGCCTCATTCTGGAGGTCAGAGCCTATGGGCGGGCAGTGACGTCCCATGATCCTTCAGGGAAGCCTTTCTTGTATCTCCTGACGCACATGGGCCTCTCCTGGGGCCCCCTGATGAAGTCACTGTGACAACCAGCTGTAGGTGAGGCCACGTTTTGCACTAGGGAGAGGGACCAAAATCCCAGGTATCCTGGGGATATCCTATGGGGAGGAGACATGCAGTTCCAAGGGTCAAGGAAGATGGGGATCACTAGCAGCAAAAAATAGCTGATGAGGGAGATCTAGGAGTGGCTCTATGGTGGAGCCCTTTCCCAGCATGTTAGAGGTCTGGGGTTCCACCCCCAACAGTACAGAACCCCATGGGAATTCATGATGAGGGTTTCTTTTTTTTTTTCTTTTTCTTTATTTTTTGCTTTGGATTTGGGCATAGAAACCAGAATCTCACATAAAATCTGCTCTTCTTACTAGCTTTTGTCACAGAGCAAACACAGTTGCCATCATTTGCAAACTGTGGGTGTAGTTTGCTTTGACAGTGGGATCATATAGTCTCTGTCTTATATTGTTGGGGTATATGATGATGATAAAAACCTATACATAAATCACCTGTCATAAAGTTGGTAGCCATTTATCAAGAAGATCAATTCTTTGCTTTTAGATATTCTTAAGTGTAAGAGATAGTGTTTAACTGGATATCCAAAATGTCCAGTGGAGGTAGATTCACCTGGATTGAATTATTCATGAATTGTATATGATAGCATTCAATTGAATTTAAGAGAGCAAATATATAATATTCTTGTCACTTCTAGACCTGTCACTTGATGGGTCTACTAATATCTATTCCATGTGACTATGGAGGCAATATCTAATGAACATCCATTATCTTATTTCCAGATCACTCATGAATTTTCTGGGACTCTCTCTGGGAAGGGGTTTGAATCTCAAATAGGGTTTGTTCCCCAAGATGCACACTCAGGATTGAACCACATGTTAGTTCTGCTCAGTTACTGTGTAAATGGGGCTTGAGGTGGTCAAGTGCTTGCCTTGCACACTCTGTACCTGACTTTGATCCCCAACATTACATATGGTCTGCTAAGCTTCACCAGAAGTAATTCCTGAGCAGTAGCAATGTGGTCCAACCCCAGACCTCCAAATCCAACAAGCATCACAGACAGTCAGAGGGGGATTTGGTGCCCTGTTTTACCTCTACAATATTCCCTTTGCAGGTCTCCTGCAACCTGGAGACCATTTTGGCAAGGTCATTGTTAGCCTTCTTGTCACTGACTCCAGGTCACTTATCTCACCTGGTCAGTCAATATTATTGGATGCAACTGATCATTTTTTCTCTTCAAAACCCATGTGCTCATAGGTTTTCTTCCCTATCACTGAATGTTCTCCTTTGCTATTCTTTTATATTCCGTTTCATCTCTAAATAAGGGTGCACCCAGGACCCAGACCTCAGGCTTCTTCAGTCCCTACTCTCTCTTTGAGGGGAATTGTAACCATAGTCACTTGAGTGACTTTGCAAATCACCTCTTCTCTGATAAGTTCTGTTCGAACTTTTTTTTTTAAACCCCAGGCTTCTCTAACCAGCATCTCATGCTCTAGTCCAGGTGGAGGCCTAAAGAGTCTCTTCATTGTATGTTGCTCACACTCATTTCTTATCTCCACTCTTTCTGTCCTACCTATCCTTTTGGTCTTTCCTTTTCAGTAAATTGACTCCCCACTTGATCAAAAGCTCTGGGCGAACTCTTATGCTCTCATTGCACATCCTATCTAGCAGTAAATCTGAAGGCTCTACTTGTCAAATAAAAGAAGAGCCAACTACTTCCTTTACATATCCCCATGGCTCTTGCTCTACTACTGATACTATGGCTCAGGCCACCATCAAGAAGTGGCCAAGCCATGACAGTGGATTTAGAGGGGGTGGGTGGGTGGGTGGTGCACACATGGGTTTTCCCTGGCTCTGCAGTCAGGAATCATTCCTGGCACAGCCTAGGGAGACTATATGGCAGAGGTGGCGAACACGCGGCTCTCTCGAGCTGCATGCGGCTCCCGGCCAAAATGAATGCAGCTCTTTGCCTCTTCTCATTCTTTTGTATACTTTGCCAAGTTTAGATTTGTTCTGCTGCTTCTGAGGAGGGACCTCTGTGGAGAGATCTCCGAGTGCGGAGTCCCTCCCGCCCCCAGGCTGCGTCCTCCCTTCTCCCATCCCTTGGAAACAACTGCACGGGCCAGCGAGCTGGGGGATCCTTGTGACACATGTTGGGTCACATCTGGCCGTTAGTTCTTAGTGTGGAGGATGCAGCACACCCTCACCATCACTGCGGATTTTACCCTCACTCAAAAGGACATAAAAGCAATATGTGTTTACATCTATTAGTGTTAAAAATTAGATGCTTTGTGTGAGAGTGTTTGTGGGGTTTTGGCAGGGGTCACTGCGTGGTGTGGCTCTCTGAACCTCTCGCAGTTTAAATTTTGGCTCTTTTGTGTCGAACTTGTTCGCCACCCCCTGCCTATATGGGATGACGGGGAATTGAGCCTGGTTCAGCCCCATGCAATGCAAACGTCCTACCCTCTGTGCTATCCACTCTGGCCTGGATTCTCTTCCCTTACATTAGTTCTTGGTTTGTTCTCCAAGTGGGTAGCCCTGTCTGAGCTCTTGACCATCTGAGCCTGGAGGGATCTCCCTTCTGCCTTATCTAGACATGTTAGCATGATTGACAAGCTTCAGAATGATGGGGACCCTCAGCCCTTTCTGACACCATGCCCCACATTCACCCTACCTCAGTTTTACTACTTCCTTATTCTTAGGACAGTCATTGGCATTTTACTATGAGTCTGTGTACAGAGAATGTTCTACGAAGTACTCTTGGGATTTATCCTTAGACCTCCATTCTAAGGCCACCTTCTCAGAAAGACATGCTCTTCTCTTCCCTTGTACATTGGCAATCTGTCTCACTTCCTTCATTATATTCTACTTGGCTAATTTTAGGTCATAGAATTTATACACGACATATATTACTATACTTATGTTTATCTCCATAGGCCAGAAACTTTAGAACAGCAGCAAACTTCAGTGTGCTGCTGTATCTAGTGTCTGGCTCATTGAAGATTTCAATAAATTCCTACTACCATAGTGAAAGAATGAATAAAAGGTCTTGTTGAACTGGACAAGACAAGACAAAGGAACACAGGAGAAGGGTTTTGAATCCTGGGTGTAGGTCTGCCTGGCCTGAAAGGTGATAAAGGTCCCTTTTACCATGTGGGATATAGCCTTTAGATATGTCTCTTTTGGATATTCCATGAGAATAGCCATAGAATCTAGACTTGGGCTATATCATTTTATCTTCCTAGGAAGGACACAAAAGGATAAATAACTGTTCTTCATACTTCTAATTCATTTTCCAATTTTTCTTATTTAGCTGCTGTATCAAGAATGGGCGCGCTATGGAGTGTTTTATAAGTTTCAACCTATTGACCTCATCAGGTAAGAAATGGGAGGAAAAAAATATGGGAGAGATTCGTGGGAAGGTCTTGAGTTACAATCCCTAAAAGACATCTTTTCAACCTCCTGGTCCCTGGTAAAAAGGGTTTTGCTTTTGTAGGTTGTGTAATTCCTTGATGTACAGGGGGTCATCAGTTCAGGGTCCAGAGGAGGAACGAAGTCTGGTGGGTCCTTACTACAGCAGGGGACTGTGATTACTTTCTGCCTGAGGTCTTATATCCATACTGTCCATACATCTCTTACCTTGTCTGTTATCTATAAAGAGTGGGTGACATTCTTTCTCTTAAGATTTCTCTTTGAATTTGTTCTACAGAAGGATTTGAGGGAGGCAGATCCTTGGATTTTGTCCAGATGGCCAGTGTTGACCAAGGGAAGAAAGAGTTGGCAAATCTCTTTGAAAAGATCCAAGAGAGAATGTGGGTTTTTTTTTTTTTTATGACTTCTCCACATTAGCTGGGAGAAGATTCAGGGTTCTAAAATCCCTCCTCTTACCTGTCACCAGGAGAATCTCTGTAGAACCTTAGTGAAAGTCCTTGAAAAAATTTTCTAGAACGCAGTAAGTATGGTTAAACTGGGTTGAGAATTCTATAAATCCAATGGGCTTTTAGCTTCTTTCCAGTCAGAAAGCACAGGGCTGACTGACTAGCTGACTCCTCATCTGGACCTGGCCAACAAAGGCTGTTGTTTCTCAGGGCAAGTCACAATCACACTCTGGTCTTTAGGCTCTGAAGAGGTCCTAACTTGGGAAGCTGAATTGAGGGTTCGCAGTAAATTAGGTAGTTCACGGTCCACTGGAAAAGGTGGAAAAGAGAGGTTGTGTTGTGGTCTTACAAAGGGTTCCTTCCCCTTCAAGCCTTGGAGTATCTCACCAATCCTTCAGCAAAGACAGAGTGTGATCCTGGTAGAGTGTTTTGGACTGGAATGGTGGCAGTAGTCAGAAGAACTGAGTTCATAGGGAGGCATTTCAGCTGCTTCACAGAAGCTGAAGATAGTCTAGGGTGGGGAGGGGGTGGCAGAGGCCCAGTTTGGGCAAGTTGGACTGGCCTCCCACCCAGAGAAGCAATGCCCCATTTTAGGAATTGGGGTCTGACTTGGATCTCTCCATCTTAGGTGTGAGTTTCAGATGATGTCGATTCCCTAATGTACTGGGGTTGGGAGCAGAGCAGGTTCCTTCTTAGGACTGTGCAGGGGTGGGGAGCCCTTTTAGGTCACACAGGCCACCTAGACTCTTCTTGGGGCCACACTAAAGCGGCTTTGTCTATGCAGGCTGGGGCCTTTGATCATCCTTTCTGTGTCTCCTGTGGCCACCCACTCTGTCGCCTGTTTTTCTCCAGCTACTCATTCGTGTCTTCGAAATAGGAAGAAAAAAAAAAACCGAACAAAAACAACCGAAAAAACAAACCCACACATGAAAGTTTTCTCTGCTGAGAGCTCTGTCTCCCCTCTTAGTATTCCCCCTCCAGAGACTTCAGGTTACTGGCTGCCAGCTAAGTGGAAATAACTCCAAGATGTGTTCCTCTTGGCCACCAAGGCAGCCTCACCTGCAAGTGGGGAATTGGCTTTGCAGTGGAGCCCTGCTCTGTGGAACTCAAAGCTGTCTAGACAGGGCCACCGTCCCTGCTCTTTATACAGCCCTGGGAAAGGCTGTTGTGTGGACAGGAGGAGGGGAAGGCTGTAGCTAGAGACGTGGCTATAGTGGTGGTGCAGAGGGAACAGAAGAGCCTGTAGGTCATGTGTGAGTGAGGAATATAAAAAAGACATTGATCTCAGGGAGCTACTAGAAAGAAAGTAATGGAGCTAGAGTGGGAAAAAGCTAGGGGTCCTGTGGGCATCTGGAGACAGGGACACATAGGACAGGCATCTGGAAAGCTTCTAAAGATGGGAGAGAGAGAGAGAGAGAGAGAGAGAGAGAGAGAGAGAGAGAGAGAGAGAGAGAGAGAGAGAGAGAGAGAGAGAGAGAGAGAGAGAGAGAGAGAGAAAGCATGGGGCCTGCCCCTCATAATGCTTTTACAGCTCCCAGCTAAATCCATGACACAGTGTCTTCCAAAATGGCGCAGCTCATGCTCTCTGGTTCTGATGAATCACCACCTTTCTGCTCTTCACCATCAGCCCTTGCCTCACTCCCAATGGCCTGGGGGCTCTGGATGTTTGTGGGGTCGAGGGTGGAGGATGTTTGTGAGGTGGCCTTTCTCTCCTGCCATTTCTTCTCTGTCGTGCTGCTCCCATCTGTTAGGGAGCCTCTGGATCTGCTCTGTAGTTTGATGATAATAGAAAGCCATCATATGAGCGGAGGGTGGGAGGGAAAAAAAAAAAAAGAAAGTCATCATACTCCGGGTTCTGTGGAAAGATGGTTCGAATTAGGAAGCCTCCAGAAAGGTGGGTATGTTCAGTCATCTAAAGGCTCAGTGGAGCTTTTCCCACCCATCTCTTTGGCACTTATCTTCTGTGCTTCGCCACTGAGCTTCAGTTCCTCCTCTGGGAGCCAGGGTGCTCTCTCTTCCCAATTGTCTGGAACTTTCTGAGGAATTGGGAGCTCAGCAGGGTGGGAGGTCTGTTTGCATTTTGAAAGTCACAGGGCCAGTTACACTTTCTTTCAGATAGGCTCTCAAGCCTAATCTTGAGACTTAGGGGTTTTGAGACTCATTTTGCTGGGGAGAAAAGAGGATGGAGGAGAGGCAAGCAGCTCTTTACTATGTCCTGGCGCTGCCTGCCTGGTCCCTCTGCACCATCCTTCCTGCCCAGCAGGCTGCACTGTGAGACTGCGGATAGCCATGGCTCTCTCCCAGCTCCACCCCATGCTGCCTTGGCTCTAGCAAACTGGCCCTGCGGCTGCTGTGTTAGTGCATGTGAGTGTATGTGCATGGTGTGTGAATGTGTGCTTCCGTGTGCCTTTCTGAATATGTGTGCATGTGCAAGCATACACATGGGTGTGTACACATGGATGTGATTGTGTGCATATGTGTGTGAGTGTCCCTGTCTGCCTGTGCAAATTGCCTGTCTCTCTCTCTCTCTCTCTCCCTAGTCCTTAGTAGCTGCAGCAGTTGTAGTTAACAAAGTTTTCTTGTGATGCAGAAATCCCCCCTCACAGAAGATCCCTCTGGAAATTGGGACCGAATAGTGTGTAGAGTTTGTGTTAGGCAGAAACGGTGACCCAGAGACAAGAGGGAACCCATAGATTATAGATAGAGGGCCATAGTTCTTTGGGACCATGGGATCCCAGACTTATTTGACTTCCTGATCCCTTTTCAGAAACAAAATGGCTCATCTCTCTATCTCTCTTCTGGAAATCTTCCTTCTCTAAGTAAACAAACCAGAGCTGCCCCTCACCCCAATTGCATGCACTGGAGGATACTGCAGCTGCCCTGTCTCCCCCCCACCCCCCATTACCCACATTAGAAAACACTGTTCTTGTTCCTTGCAGCCAGAGGGGGAGCTTCCTGTTGCAGGTTCTCCAGAACATCCCATCATCCCCCAAGGGAAACAATCTTTATTCCTGGAAAACCAGGAAGGCTCTTTACATTTGAGCCACACCTGGCAGATCTCAAGACTTAATCCCTGCTTTGCTCTGTGCTCAGGGTCCCCCCCCTCCCCCCGGAGGTTCTTGGGAGGTGCTCAGAGATCAAATTGGGATCTGCCACATCCAAGCAAGCACTTGACCCCGGTACTATCTCTCTGGCCCTAAATCCTTTGCTCTTGTACCCACTAATCTCATATCAGTGAGGACGGTGGCTTAGCTTTTCACAAAATTGATAAATAGATGTCGGCTCACTGTCTGCTTTTCTTTTGCTTGGGGGTTTTGCCACAGCAGGGTTTACAAAGCTGAGTTTGGCTCCCCTCCTGGTTTTCCAAACATCACATATGCCTATTGCAGTGTGAGGGGCCCAGGGGCCCAAACAACTCCAAAGGGTTAGGGGTGAGGACTACCACCTGTGACTTGGGGACAAACTTTGAGATGACACTGCCTATTCAATCCAGAGGACCAAGAAGGGCAAATGGCTCTTACTTGTGACCACTCTCTTGGGAATTTCCACCAGTCTTCTGGAAAATCAGGTGCTGGGTCTCACTGTGCATTCTGCTACCCTGAGCCTAATATGGGCTGGTCCCAGTTCAGGACCCTTTGGGCCTCATCTCTGCCCCTATCTAGTGCCCCCTCTGTACTTCCTTACATTCTAACTTTGCCCCTGGAGAGCCTTCCAGATCTTAGGGCACCCCTTTCACCCTCCCCCACATACATGAGTTTTCCCTCCTCTTGCCACAAGGCAGCCATCCTTGTCCTCAACAAATGGTCTCCAGGACAGCGGCTGGAAGGTTGTGGGATCCCAGTCCTCCCTCTCCGGGTCCCTCCTGAAATGTGACCCATCTACATCCCTCCAGGAGGGGAGCCTGAGGAGGCCACATTCTTTCTTCCAAGGCTTGGGGCTGGACCGGCCACAGCTGGTTTGGGGGAGGGAAAAGAGAGGGAAAAAGATGTTGATCAACCTGTGATTAATTATTTCCTGAGCCCTGCTGCCTCCTCCTTGATCTTTCCTTGGGATTTATAAAGGCAATTCAGCTCGCTGCAATAAACAGTGGGTAATGCGTTCGTTCGTTCAGTGCACAAAACTCTCCACAGCTCAGCTGAGACCGAGGTGGGGTCTGTGCCTATGGATCAGGCAGTTCTGCAGGGAGACAGATGTGCACAGGATGGGGACAGGGAGGCACTCTGAGTAACAGAGCTGTGGGTGCCAAACCCAGAGCTGAGAAAGAACTGCTTACTAGCAGAATTAAGGGAAGACTTCTTGGAAGAGGTGGCCCTTTAAATAAAAATGCTGCTTGGGGTGCCTGGGAGGGTGGCTCCAAGAGCTGGAGCACCTGCTTTGCCTGCAGAAAACCTGAGTTGGATCTCTCAGAGACATATGGATCTCTCAAGCACATCTGGGAATGACTTCTGAACACTGAGCCAGGGGTAGCCCCTGAGCACATTCAGTGGGTGTGTCCCCAAATTCCAAAATAAAGTAAGATTTTAAAAAATTAAAAGAAATGCTGTTATTAGAAGGACTGAGATCAAAGGTTCTTCTGACATTTCCATGGCTGGCCAGCTGAGGGTATCCAAGATTTGGTTACATGGGAGTCCGTTGTTTAGTTTGTTTACCACCCATTGGTAATAATGTAAATGGTCCATTGTTATCCATCTTCACTGCTGACCTTTCCTGATCGGGTTCTGTGCTGATCTGTGAACAGACTCTGAGAGTTCTCTGCTGCACTGAGACCCCAAAGTTGCAAGAGGGAACCCAGACTCCCAAGGGAAGGCTAAAGAACAGAAGTGTGTTTTTTCAGTCTCAGCCCTTGAAATTTGGGCTGCAGTGAACATCACATGTCCTGGGGCCCAGGATACTTTCTCATTTTTCTCTAAATATGTGGGGGCAGAGAAGATGGAGCATAAGCAAGCAGAAGCTGGTGGAAGCAAAGCCAAGCCCAGAAGAATAATCTTGTTTGCTCCTCTGAAACAAGTCAGGAAAAAAAAGTCAGGCTGTTTGCTCATTTTCCTGTGGATAAATCTCTCTCCCCCTTCCCCTAATATCTCCCTGTGCCCCCTTCTCAAAGCACACACTGCCAACTTGTGACTCATGCTCAAGGTCATGAAGTCTAGTGCTCGCATCCAAAGTCCTAGACTGGACCCTTTGAGACCCCTTTGAACTTTAGAGGTCAGTCTCTCCAACCTCAGAACTGCTTTTCAGGGATGGAGAGCACCCGGCTTTGTCACAACTTTGGTTCTTTCTGTCTGTGGTCTTAGCTAGAGGGTGCAAAGAGTGCATCGATTCCAGGATAAAAATCTCCACTACTTCCCTTCAGCCTCTTGGAACATAGGAGCAGCCCTAGTAAATGTTCCCAAGGGCTCATCTCCATTGACCCCTTTATGTCAGGTTCTATTTCCCAGAGAGGAAGAGAAGCTGATTTTACTCTGAAAATATATTAGCCAAATGTGAAATTTCATGTCTCCCTATGTGTGCTAAACTCTCAGGCTGAGCTCCTGGGGCCCAACCAGGGCAAAGCTTATAGTCAGGCTCTCCCAGGGTCTGTCCTGGGTGAAACAAGGCCACTTCCTCCTCAAGAGTCTGCCAGTAAGTATCTGTGGTAGGTACTTGGACCATAGCTGTGAGTGTGTGCTGGGGAGCAGCTTAGTTTATGGGGTATTTCCAGATGGTGGACCTGGTTTCAGAGCCAAAGTCTGGACACTGCTAAATCACCACCTTTTAGTTCCTGCACTGCTCCCTGGAGTCTGCAGAATAAGATTGTGCAGGACAATGGGTTTTTAATCTTTTTAAAAATGTCAAACAGGGGTCCAGAGAGATAGCACAGCGGCGTTTGCCTTGCAAGCAGCCGATCCAGGACCAAAGGTGGTTGGTTCGAATCCCGGTGTCCCATATGGTCCTCAGTGCCTGCCAGGAGCTATTTCTGAGCAGACAGCGAGGAGTAACCCCTGAGCACCGCCGGGTGTGGCCCCAAAACAAAAACAAACAAACAAAAAATGTCAAACAGCCCTGATGTGTGGATAAGTGATTGAGCTCCACTGGTAGTGGTCAGTCCCTATGAATATTTGAAAGTATCTGTTGTGTCTATAACAGTTCTCAGATATTGCTGGAGTATATACTATATACTAAATAGGTCAGGCAGCTCTTTAGCTCTAGAGCTTTGACAGCTACCATCAACAAGGTCACAAAATTGTGCTTTCTATTCTAATTCAATATGAGGTATAGATGGCCTCTGCCTTCCAGTGATCCTGCCTAATGGCCCTCCACCCCCTGACTTCCTCCCATATGGGGAGACTGAACACCATGATCCAAGAGCTTCCTAGGTGGAATTCATACCCAGGCTTGCCTGACTCCACACACCAGACTTTCCCCTAGTACCATAACACAAGGTGACCTAGATTTCCAGCTGGATTTCAGGTGAGCTGAGTCCCTAGAGCCCCAGAATTAACCCCTTCAAGGACTCTGGGGAACTGGTATAGTCTTCAGGTGGGTGGAAGTCACCAGTCATCAATTAGAATTAGCCTGGCTTTGTCATAGACTATCACCATGAACACCACTCTCTGCTCCTCAGAGTATAGGATGTTCTCAGGGTCTGTAGTCTTGGGGAATTGTTTGAGCCTCTGATGAGAGATCCTGGAAAGCCATTTATTTGTGCTTTTTTTTTTTCTTTTTCTTTCTTGTTTTGGGGCCACTCCTGGTGATGCTCAGAAGTTACCTGAGCTCTGCACTCAACTCCAACCTAGTTTTTTCAGTGAGGGTCTCACTGGTGGACCCTCAAGAATATCCCAAGGGAATCACAGGTTAAAATGGCACCAATAGGGGTGTGGGAACAGCATAATACTAGGAGGCCAATTAGAAGAGTAGGGAGTTAGGGGAGCACAGGAAGGAAACAAAGTCAAAAGGGGAACATGGTTGGAACAAGGGTGAGAAACAAAGACCTTTGCCTCCTGCCTTCTCGGATCCTCTTTTGGCTCAGCTCATCCTCAGACTTTCCTTCTAGAACCTTCTGACCATGAATAGTTTCATCTACTTCTTGTCAATCTTGTACACATTTTTTTTTATTTCTCTCAAATATCTGATTTCCTCTCCAAACTCACCTGTGCCCTGATTCATTCTTCTCTCATCAGTACATGAAGCCAGTGTCCAGTCTTCAAAGCATCTTTACACCCAGCCTTCCGGTGTTCAAGGGGTACTTTCTGTGCCAGTTCCCAGCTCTGTGGTCCCTGTCACATGTCCCGATGGGCCTATATACCTTGTGCTTACATGCCCTGCTTTCCAGCTTGTCTGTATGGTTGTTTGGACCCTACACCCAAGACAAAGCTCTGTATCTGGTAGTTCTTGGTGTAGTGACCAGATCTTGATTTGTAGCAGACTTGGATCTCTACTTGCTTGCTATCGTTGTTTTTGTTTTTATTTGGTTTTGGTTTGGGGGGTATATCCAATGGTGCTCATGAGACTTAAGGGTTCCTCTTGCAATTCTTGGTAAACTAGGCCTGTATTGAACACAAGGGCCATAAGACTTGGTTCTGTTCAGGCTGAGGTGCCAAAGGTTACCTGAGCCACCCCTGTAGTGCTCACAGGCCACCAAAGCTAAAATTGGCAATGCTCAGGGTACCATGTGATACCAGAGATTCAGTAAGGTCAAATACATGCCAGACACACGCCTTATGTCCTGAACTCTTAATGTAGCCCTTCGGAGATCTATTATAAGAAAGCTCCTTAGGAGTTTGGGTTACCTCTCATGGCCTCCTCAAACTAGCAAGAACTGGAAATAGTGTTCTTCATGGCAAAGACCCTGAGCTGGCAGGCTGGCTCAGGTAAGATCTTCTTGAACTTCGGAAACCCCATGTTATTCTAAGTTGATCCCTCAGGAAAGCACAAGGAAACATTTCTGTGGCAAAGGCAGATCTCCCTCAGAGCCTCCACAGGAAGCAAACACTAAACTACATCTCACACGGTGACCCTAAGAACCTCACTGAGGAATCCCTTTAAAAAGAAAGGGGCGGGTAGACAGTACAGTGGATAGGACATTTGCCTTTAGCATGGCCCACCCAGGTTCAATTCCCAGCACTCCGCGTGGTCCACAAGCCCACCAGGAGTGATCTCTGAGCACAAAGCCAGGAGTAAACCCTGAACACTGCTGGATGAGCGCCCCCCCCCCACAAAAGAGAGAAATAGAGAGACAAAGAGTCAGAGAGACATAGGCCTGAATAAAAGTGTCAGGCTTTCCTCTGGAGCTCAGGCAAACATTCAGGGCCCCTCTCTGATTCTGCTGGCTCTGAGGTGAAAGTAGACCTCAGATTCAATTCAGCTTTCTCTCCCCCCCCCCCCAAAGACCAGGGATTGGGGCAAATCCACCAGCCCACCTATAGTCTAATGTCGCTCCTACCCTGAACAGAGGGACAACTCGGCAGTTCGTCCTAACCCCCTAGGCTGGGCATGACAGGTGCAATCCTACCAGTGAAAGCAGGGGCCCTCAGGTAAGGGTGGGGTGGTCTCTGTGTGTGTAGGGGGGGTTACCATGGCCTCAGCCCAACTGTTTAATCCCATGGGGCCACTGTCTGGCCACGTGTCTCTGGAATGCCGGGGCGCCCCGTCCCTGCTAATGATATTCCCCTGAGTGATGTTCTCCACCCACACCACATGGGTATGTAACCAACATAAACAGAAAACGTCTTAACACATTGAATAACATCGGCGGAACACACGTTACAACAACAACCGCGAGATAGCCAAATCTAATTAGCCAGGCACGCCCAGGATCCTCGCACAGGCACATGTCTATGTTTTAGAAACGGAAAACCACAGCATTTTGTGGGTCTGGAAGTCACAGACAGAAGAAGAGAGAAAACAAAACCAAACCAAACACTCTGAGATTCCCCTCTGGTAGATGACGGGCCTCCAATTCCTTCTTGGGATTAGCTCTAGGTATTCAGAGGCAGAGAGGTTGGTGCTTGGGCAACTGCCAAGGCTTGCTTGTCTGCCCAGGGCACAGATGTGGCCCTCAGCCTGGGCAGAGACCCAAGAAATAGTCTGGGAGGGCGCAGACCTCAAAGCTATTGGCTCCGTCTTGCCAGCTTCCTTCAGAGACTCCATACTTAGCCCAACACAATCAGGAAGACAAACAGGACATTGGAAGACTGGAACTCTGAGCTTGGTTTTTTTTTTTAAGGAGGAGACTCCCAAGCAGTACTCAGGAGAGTTGGGGGTCACCCCTGGTGATACTTGGTCTAGTTGTATGTGCTGAATGGTTCAATGCTCTCACACAGTGGCGCAGGGCTGCTAAGGCACAATGCTGGAAGCTATAAGGACCACCTCCAGAAGTGTTCAGGGAGGCCATATTGTGATCAGAATAGAACTCAGGGCACATCATGCATGCTATAGGAAAACAGCCCTAAGGCTTTTTAAAAAAGGAGACTCAGCCTTAAGGTCATCTGCCATTAGTCTGCTCCTGTCCTTTTAAGGATGATACTTCAGTTATGAAATATCTCCCTGTAACTGCTACTGGAGGGCAGTTAAGGTTGAGTTGTATAGATCCAGGGCTGGCTTGCTGGTCAGGTGGAGCCAGCTGGTCAGTGTTCCTAGGAGGCCTGGCCGGCCTACCTACCTAGATGATGCTGTGAATCAAGTCTGGAGAACCTGCCTCCTGCTTGTCTGACTGCCTGCTGGCTATGGCTGTTTCTATTGCTGCTACTGTCCTGAGTTCTGTTCTGCCTCTCTGACTTTCTTAATCTCTCTCTGTTTCTTTCTCTTTCTCTGAAAGTCTATATACTCATTAAGTGTTGCTTATCCCTTGCGCTGTTTCTCTCTTTCTCTCTCACTCTCAATCTCAGACCCTTTTATCTGGGGATTGCTAGCCCCAATATTTGTTGGGGTGAACTCAGCCTTCCCAACACATACCAGACATATATCCTAGAACTGTGAGCTCTTTCTTCCATCAGAGTTGAGCATTTTCATATACAGGAGAGGAAGCAGCATGATTTTGTACTCTGCTATTATCCATGTCATCCCTTTGGCTCCATATCTCATTTTCTGAACAGAAAGGCTCAGCTGAGAGATGCGATCAGCCATATTCAAAGGGTATCTCTTTTCCCATTTGGGGGGTATCTAGCCCTTAGGAATCTCATCTGATGCGCCATATAGTTCTCTTTGCCTGAGATTATGCTTCTCCACACTTGTCCATTTTTCACTGTGGCATCTGTTTACTGCCATCTCTCCTCACTTCCTGTCAAATCATATGAGTTCACACCCCATTTAGAGATAGTCATTCTCTATCTCTATCTCTATCTAACCTGATATCTCTATCAAGTTTATCACCTGTGAGTGTTGAGATTAAGCTTTCTGAAGATCCAGCAGCCAGCCAGAAGCAGCACTTTGTGAGTAACAGAGACAAAAATATAGCAAAGTAGGGGCTGGAGCAATGGCATAGTGTAGTGCATTTGCCCTGCAGGCTGCCTTGCAGCTGACCCAGGATGGACCATGATTCTAATTCCAGTGTCCCATATGGTCCCCCAAGCCAGGAGGAATTTCTGAGCACATAGCCAGGAATAAGTCCTGAGCGTCTCTGGGTGTGGTCCAAAAGAAAAAAAAATAGCACAAATAAGAGGGGGGAAATTAAATAGAAGCCAGAGACCCTCAAGCTTAAATGTCTTGCCATTCCATTTCAAATAAGATTCAGTACTTTGGGAAAGATATTTAAGAAAACATGCAAATAGTCCAACTTAATTGAGCATTATCTTCCTTGTGTTGGGCACCTTTTTTTTCTTTTCCAAGTATTTTTTCCCTTTATTTAAACATCTTGATTACATATATGAGTGTGATTAGGTTTCAGTCATGTAAAGAACACCCCCTTCACCAGTGCAACATTCCCACCACCAATGTTCCAAATCTTCCTCCATCCCACCCCACCCCAACCTGTACTCCAGACAGGCTTTCCAGTTCCCTCATTCATTCACATGATTGTGGTAGTTCTCTGTGTAGTTATTTCTATAACTGCACTCACCACTCACTCTTTGTGGTGAGCTTTATGAAGTGAGCTGGAAGTTCCAGCCCTCCTCTCATTGTCTCTGAGGATTGTTGCAAAAATGACTTTTATTTTTCTTAAAACCCATAGATGAGTGAGACTATTCTGCGTCTCTCTCTCTCCCTCTGACTTATTTCACTCAGCATTATAGATTCCATGTATATCCCTGTATAGGAAAATTTCATGACTTCCTCTCTCCTGACGGCTGCATAATATTCCATTGTGTATATGTACCACAGTTTCTTTAGCCATTCATCTGGTGAAGGGCATCTTGGTTGTTTCCAGAGCCTGGCTATTGTGAATAGTGCTGCAATAAATATAGGTGTGAGGAAGGGGTTTTTGTATTGTATTCTTGTGTTCCTAGGGTATATCCCTAGGAGTGGAATAGCTGGGTCGAATGGGAGCTCAATTTCCAGATTTTGGAGGAATCTCCATATCACTTTTTATAGAGGTTGGACTAGACGGCATTCCCACCAGCAGTGGATAAGAGTTCCTTGCTCTCCACATCCCTGCCTGCACTGATTGTTCTCATTCTTTGTGATGTGCACCAATCTCTGTGGTGTGAGGTGGTATCTCATCATTGTTTTGATTTGCATCTCCCTGATGATTAGTGACGAGGAGCATTTTTTCATGTGCCTTTTGGCCATTTGTATTTCTTTTTTTATCAAAGCGTCTGTTCATTTCTTCTCCCCATTTTTTGATGGGATTAGATGGTTTTTTTTCCTTGTAAAGTTATGTCAGTGACCTGTATATTTTGGATATTAGCCCCTTATCTGATGGGTGTTGGGTGAATAGTTTCTCCCACTCGGTGGGTGACTCTTGTATCCTGGGCACTATTTCTTTTGAGGTGCATACGCTTCTCAGTTTAATGTATTCCCATCTGTTGATCTCTGCTTCCACTTGTTTGGAAAGTGCAGTTTCCTCCTTGAATATGCCTATAGTCTCAATGTCATGGAGTGTTTTACCGATACGTTGTTCTATATACCTTATGGTGTCAGGTCTTATATCAAGGTCTTTAATCCATTTGAATTTTACCTTCGTACATTATGTTAACTGGGGGTCTATGTTTGCTTTTTTTGCAAGTGGCTAACCAGTTCTGCCAGCACCACTTATTGAAGAGGTTTTCCCTGCTCCACTTAGGATTTCTTGCTCCTTAGTCAAAAATTAGGTAATTGTATGTCTGGGGGACAATATTTGAGAACTCAAACTTATTCCACTTATTTGAGGGTCTGTCTTTATTCCAATACCATGCTGTTTTGATAACTATTGCTTTGTAGAACAGTTTAAAGTTGGGGAGAGTAATGCCTCTCGTTTTCCTTTTCCCTATGAGTGCTTTAGCTATTTGAGGGTGTTTATTGTTCCAGATGAACTGCATAAGTGTTTGATCCACTTCTTTGAAGAATGTCATGGGTATTTTTAAGGGGATCGCATTAAATCTGTATAATGCTTTGGGGAGTATTGCCATTTTAATGATGTTAATCCTGCCAATCCATGAGCAGGGTATGTGTTTTTATTTTCGTGTGTCCTCTGAATAAAACTGACATAAATTATTTATTTAGGGTGCTTTTGTTTTAGTTTTTGGGGTCACACATGCTCGGGGTTTACTCCTAGATTTGTGTAGGAATCATTCCCATTGTTGTTCAGGGAAATCATATATAGGGAACAAAATGGGGTCAGCTTTATGTAAGGCAAGTGTCTTAATCCTTTTACTATCACCACAGCTCCTCTGAGGAATTTTGAGTTATATGACTATAATATTTTAATAGTTCAACCCAGTGACCCCAAAATTATGCTGCATGACAAATCACCCCAAGCAAGCAGCTCACAATAGATATTTACTTTTCTTGTTCAGTTATCTTTAGACTGAATGAAAATTCTCTGCTGGTCTTCAGATTGTATTCAGGTCAGTAGATTTATGCACATTCTCCTTAACTATCTTACTAATCTTCTCATGATGAATTGTAGGAGCCTTAAAAGAGAATGAAAACATGCATTGCTGACCTCATAGCTACAAGCATTTTGTGGGGCAAAGCAGATCAGATGACCAAGAACAAATCCACGATGCTACGAGATGTACTCTTACTCTTTCTCAGGGGAAAGGACTTAATGTTAGCTAAAAATTATCTGACTTACCACCTTTAGACCATGGGTTTATATCAGGACTGTCCCCTGGAATGCCCTTGTCTCACTACTGGAGCTTATGATCCAGTAGGCAAAGAGAGAGAATGAAACCTGGGTTCTGCTAGAGGAATGGGAAGGGAATAGGGGTAGAATGGAAATATATATATATAATATATATAATTATATATATATATATATATATATATATATATATATATATATATGGCAGTCTAAATTTGTTGGCCTCCGTGAGGAAATAATGTTGAAAGTAGGGTTGAGTAGATGTCTGGAAGCCAAGATGAACCAGGTATAGGTGATGAGGATAAGAATATCAATTATCATTACATGACCTGTCCTCTGTGTCCATGCTATAAAAGGCCTCTTCATTTGCTTACTCACAACAGCCCTTTGGAAGATAAAGTGGTTCTCATTTCACTGAGGAAGAATTGAGACACAGAGAGGTTACTGTACTAATAAGAGGTGATACTTGAGCTCCTCAATCTGACTTGAGTCAATTCTCTTCCCCAGGATATCTAGAATTCTTACCACTCCTGGAAGGAACCCTAAGTCCTGGAGTCTTAGATCTACAGTGAGGGTATTGGGGGACACCAGGATAGGATCAAATCAGGTTTAAGCCCTGGAGGATCTGGTGGGTGAACCCAGGATTTCTGTCTCTCAAGAGAAAAGTACATACTTGGAAGGGTTGGGCTCAGGAGAATGCTCCTATATGGGTGGGGGCCTATGTGATTCAGTTAGATTTTACTTTTTAAAGACCAGACCAGCATTGGCAAGGATAATAGGGTGGGTTTTTGGAGTTGTTGTAGGAGGAGGGACATACCAGACTGTGGTCACAAATTACTCTTGGCTCTCTGCTCAGGACTCACTCGTGGTGGGGCTTAGGGGACTTTATGCAGTGCCAGGGATCAAACCCACAGTGGCCCATGTATTATCTGGGGTGGTGTATTTTTGTTGAATGGAGAGACTGAATTAAGAGTTTTGGGGGTCTGGACTGGAGAATATTTTCTCTTCCTGGTTCTCTTCTGTGCTCTCAGTGGACTTGAGGGCTCCATAGAAAGAAAGCCCGACTCTGGGTCCCGGAACCTCTTTCTAATTGCCTCTTTCCACCACCTATCCTGTCTGTTCCTGCTCATCAGTGGCATCTGTCTTAGCTGGCATGATTACAACCATCACTAATAAGATGCATTGCCCACAACATGAACCCACCTCACACATTCCATGTACGTGAGCCACTGGCTCTTCCTGGGAACTTTAACACTGGTTCTCCCCACTTGCAACAAAAGAACTCTGTCGCACAGAGCCCAAAAGTCTTTGAATCTTAAACAATGACTCCAGTCCTGTCATCTCTGCAGGGGGAAAGAGGGCTCTCAAGCTATGCTCTGGCAGCCATTCTCAACAATACTTAGCCAAGTTGGATAAATCAATGGTCTGATTTTTGGGCTTGGTGACATAGAACTCATAGAACTATCAGGCCTGGTGGTGCTGAAGACCTGGCAATGACTGTGTGGGGGTGACAAGGTAAAATGCCATGCTAAGGACTGAACTTGCAAGGCATTGACTAACCTATCTATCTTCTTGGTCATGGAACCCATTATCTTAACCCAAGTTTTTGGCTACACTTTCAGAGGAATATAGTATGGGGAGTGGGGTGGGGGCCTATGGTGGATGGGTGGAAGAATGGAATCAGATGTGCAAGCAACTAATTTGGTAAAAGGATTTTTAGGACTTTTAAAGAGAAAGCATATTTGTATCCTTAAATGAATATTGCCCTAGATCAGTGGTGGGCAACATTTTTTTTTAACTGAGCCAAATCTCGCCAAAACCACAATTGAAATTTATTTTGAGAGCTACATTTTTAAAACTGAAAATACATAGGATGGTACACTGTTTTTAGTTTTAATAAGTTTTTATTGAGAATATTCTGCATGCAAGTATCCACATAGGTCGGGAGGATACAAATAACACAACTAATAAAACAAAAACTTTAGAACAATATTATTTATCGATAATGTTAAATTCAGTAAAATTTGTCTTACAATGTAGAGAAAATTACATCCTGACAATGTCTGACAAAGTCACAAACACTAATGTGAACATTGGCCTTGCATTTCCTTGGATAGTCTGAGTAAATCAGGTTTGTATGTTGTTTTTAATTTTAGGCACAATTTTAGGTTCTCATTGGTGAGACAATTTCTCAATTTACTCTTGATAAGATTCATGCTTGAAAATGATTGTTCGCATAATTATGTAGACCCAAACAAGGAAAGAACAGCAAGCACTAGCTTTTTTAGTTGATTATATGAGTCAGGAATACTATTCCAGGTGTTAAAAATCAACATATCTTCCTTCTCCAGGTCTTTCAAAGCAGACCACTTGTGCTGTGAACTAA
This sequence comes from Suncus etruscus, assembly GCF_024139225.1. Lineage (NCBI taxonomy): Eukaryota > Metazoa > Chordata > Mammalia > Eulipotyphla > Soricidae > Suncus > Suncus etruscus. The sequence goes on along the minus strand of NC_064851.1, from coordinate 13,624,260 downwards.
GTTCACATTTGTGTTTCTCCAATCTTTCTAAATTAGCACAAAGATGTTCAAATTTCGAGCTCCACAGTTCTTTGTTTTTAAAACCCAGCAATTGCATTTCAAAGTTGCCAATGTCCATTTTAAAGGGAGAAAAATTTAATTCCGTTACAGTGGCATCCAGAGGTTTTTTAACTAAGGCCAACACCACTTTGCTGTTTCTGAAGTCCTGAAACCTCTTGAGAAAAGCTTCTCTCATATTTTAAAGTGCTGTTTTAAAATAGGTAATGTCAATATCAGAATTATTTTCTTGGTGATATTTCAACAGGCTTGGAAAGTGAATCAAAATTTCTCTGTCAAAATCTTGAGCAAAAACAGATAATTTGTTTTTAAACAAAATAACTTCTTCTAACATTGAAAAAATTGTGTTTCCTTTCCCTTGTAGTTTATGATTAAGCTGATTTAGATGTGAAGTAACATCCACCATGAAATATAGGTTTTGAATCCACTGATTGTTTGTTAATTCTGGATAGTGAACACCCTTCTCAAGGAAAAATGCTTTGATTTCTGATAATAAGGAAGCAAAACATTTCAAAACATTTCTTCTTGATAACCAAAATGTGCCGAAATTTGAAACCCTACAATAGGGAGATGAAACTGGTAAAAGAGAAAAACCTTTTAACAAACTCTAAAAGCAAGAACAGTGTTCCAGAAAAAAGTAGTGATTTCACTGAAAGGAAAAAAGAATCTGTTGATACTTTAGTGTGTGCTGCAAGAAACCAACTAAAATACACACAAAAACAAAAATGGCACTTTGTTAAAGACATATGATATCATATCATAAAGGAATTATAATAGCGTGCCTGAAACATTTTAAAAATAATTTTTTATTTAAGCATATTTGTTACAAAATTTTTCATACTTGCATTTTAATCATAAAATGTACACCACCCGGGGCCGGGTAGGTGGCGCTGGAGGTAAGGTGTCTGCCTTGCAAGCGCTAGCCAAGGAAGGACCGCGGTTCGATCCCCCGGCGTCCCATATGGTCCCCCCAAGCCAGGGGCGATTTCTGAGCACATAGCCAGGAGTAACCCCTGAGCGTCAAACGGGTGTGGCCCAAAAACCAAAAAAAAAAAAATGTACACCACCCTTCACCAGTGCACTTTGCTCACCACCAATGTCCCTTGTTTCCTTCCCATTCACTCTCCTCTGCCTATATCAGGGGCAAGCATTTTGTGTTTTTCTCTCTATCTCTCTTTTCCTTTATGAAACTGAGGTTTGCAAAATTGCTTTTATGACACCATGGTTTACAATATTGGTTTTTTTTTTTTTTTTTTGGTTTTTGGGCCACACCCGGCAGTGCTCAGGGGTTACTCCTGGCTGTCTGCTCAGAAATAGCTCCTGGCAGGCACGGGGGACCATATGGGACACCGGGATTTGAACCAACCACCTTTGGTCCTGGATCGGCTGCTTGCAAGGCAAACACCGCTGTGCTATCTCTCCGGGCCCGGTTTACAATATTGTTAATTAAAGGGTACCATGCATGTCACTCATCCATTTTCAGCATCCAGTTCTTGTCCAGAGTAATAAGTTCCAACTATCAATGTCATAATGTACTTTTCTCTATTCTAACTGAACTCACCACTTTTTATGGCATCTTTCTAACATGGACTAGTCCTCCTGTCCCTCATCCTATTTTCTCTAGATATTATTACCTATTGCCATTTATTACTCTTATATGCCACAAATGATTATTCTGTATCTACACCTCTCCTTCTGACTCATTTCACTCAGAATAATAATCTGATGTGTTGATGTATGTACAGATGATGCACTGTGCATGGCTCAGTGTTTTTGTGTAGTCACAAGAAACAGAAAAATGCACACCCGTACATTGTATCCATTCATTGTATGATAGACTGGATTAAAAAAAAAAAACTCCTGGCTGAACTAAAATTCTGTGACAGATGACACAGTAAAGATAATTTATGAAATTCACAATTGTGATCAAATCCAGACTATTCACCACCCTGGATGAGAGTATGGATGCCCACTACTAGCATCTTCTCCATGAAGAAGTAAAGTGGCTGTTCAGGAGAAGGGTGCTCTCTCGCCTTGTTGGCAAGAGGGAAGAAGTAGTGCAGTTCCTGTGAGAGCAGAACTCTGACTTTGTACAGCCCCAGTTGGACAAGGAATGGGTAGCTAAGCTTGTGTATTTGGCAGACATTGTTCATTTTCTCTATGAACTTAATATTTCTCTGCAGGGGAGTTTCACAAGTAGTTTTTACAGTGAGACATAAGATGGATGTGTTCAAAAAGAATCTGATTCTGGGATAGCTGTGTCTGAGAAGGAGATATTGAAATGTTTCCACTCTTGCAAAAAATTTCTGATTGGCACTTATATTATGCAGAAAATCATAATCAATATGAAAAACAGCATTTAAGGGCATTAGCTCAGAACTTTAATCATGAGTACTCTGAACATGAGCATCCATGAAAAAGAGAACTCTGGGTTGAGAATACCTTCATGGAAGATGCCCACTCTTGTGCAAAATAAAATATGTTTTAAGATCACTCCAGGCACTGTATTTCTAAACCCCACCCAACCTGGTCTGAAGAAGCAGGGTAGCAGGAAAGAAATAATAAACCAAGATAACCAGGAAAGGATGATCATGGAGTCCATGGCCTTTTACCTTGTACTCTATGCCTCGAGCCAAAAAAGCTAGAACACCTCTTTCTTTATTAAAACCAATTTCCAATACCAGGAGGCTTCAGGTCAAGAGAGAGAGAGAGAGAGAGAGAGAGAGAGAGAGAGAGAGAGAGAGAGAGAGAGAGAGAGAGAGAGAGAGAGAGAGAGAGAGACAAAAGTACATATTCAGTGGGCTTTTACATATCAAAGGAAGGGGTTTAAGAAAGGATGATGTTGGGGGAACACCTTTGTTTAGGGTTGATACTGGGTATCATCTTACACTCTTGGAGCCGGCTGCCAGGCTGCACACAGGGCGGGCGCGCAATGACAGAGGCTAGGAGCAGAGTCCTGACTCCTGGAGCTGCCGCCCAGCACACAGAAGAGCCGCATTAAAAGTGTAAAGACAGACATACACAGGTAGCACTCACAGTTTTTCACAGTTGGGCCCCACATCACTAATCATCAGGGAGATGCAAATCAAAACAACGATGAGATACCACCTCACACCACAGAGAATGGCACACATCACAAAGAATGAGAATAAACAGTGTTGGCGGGGATGTGGAGAGAAAGGAACTCTTATCCACTGCTGGTGGGAATGCCGTCTAGTTCAACCTTTATGGAAAGCGATATGGAGATTCCTCCAAAAACTGGAAATCGAGCTCCCATACGATCCAGCTATACCACTCCTAGGAATATACCCTAGGAACATAAAAATACAATACAAAAACCCCTTCCTTACACCTATATTCATTGCAACACTATTTACCATAGCAAGACTCTGGAAACAACCAAGATGCCCTTCACCAGACGAATGGCTAAAGAAACTGTGGTACATATACACAATGGAATATTATGAAGCTGTCAGGAGAGATGAAGTCATGAAATTTTCCTATACATGGATGTACATGGAATCTATTATGCTGAGTGAAATAAGTCAGAGAGAGAGAGAAAAACGCAGAATGGTCTCACTCATCTATGGGTTTTAAGAAAAATGAAAGACATTCTTGCAATAATAATTTTCAGACACAAAAGAGAAAAGAGCTGGAAGTTCCAGCTCACCTTAGGAAGCTCACCACAAAGAGTGATGAGTTTAGTTAGAGAAATAACTACATTTTGAACTGTCCTAATAATGAGAATGTATGAGGGAAATGGAAAGCCTGTCTAGAGTACAGGCGGGGGTCGGGTGGGGAGGAGGGAGACTTGGGACATTGGTGATGGGAATGTTGCACTGGTGATGGGTGGTGTTCTTTACATGACTGAAACCCAAACACAATCATGTATGTAATCAAGGTGTTTAAATAAAAAAAAAAGTGTAAAGAGCTGCATGTGGCTCTCGAGCCAAGGCTTGCTGACCACTGCCCTAGATTGTGGGCATGTAGGAATTCTAAATCTGACATGAGAGACTTTTGAAACCTATGGTCTCAGTGTATTTAAAAGGAACCAAGTTTTCCAGCAGAATCAGGGAGATGGGGAGACAGGGGACCATGACTGAGGTTTATTCCAGATGACTCCAAGTATTGCCTCTGTTACTGCTGATATTGATTCACAGCAGAGATCTGGGAGGTAGAAAGGTAGATGGATTAGAATTTGAGTCTGATATCCCTGCCTGTTTGACGTCTTCCTTTCCTCATCTGACAGTGACTTTACACCTCTTCTAGGGCTATCCTATGGTTATTTAGGAGATTTTTTTGAAGTCTGTACTTGGTCTAGGGGCAAGACTCAGGGACATTCCTGCTCCCAAAGGTAACGGGAACTCAATATTGGAACCCTAGGCTAGTTCTAAACTTCATCCCCTAACCTTAGTTTCTCTCTTTCTCCCCCACACCCCACCACCCTTTTTTAAACATCTCCATCTCTGTTTTCTTTTGACTTTCTGGCTTTGATCACATCTGGAGCATTTTGTTGAGTTGATGAGTGTGTGTTTTCCTGTTGGACACATGGTGTATATCAGAAGCACTTAAAAAGCTCTGGACAAGTGGAAAAGTCTGCGTGGCATCACAGGGGCTGCTGGCCTGGAGGGAGGATGACAGCTGCATGACAGCAGACCTGGTCTGAGGGACAACTGACTCTCGGGAAGGTCCTGAGGCCCAGCCTGGGGACCATGTTTCTAAAGGCTTAAGTTCTTCTGGCTGATTGAACCAATGCCTGAGCATTGTCTGTATGTGAAGTTGTGTATCAGAGAAGGTGAAAGGGACCCTCTCTTTTCTCTCTGTTTTCCCTGGGATTATTCTAGTGAGTTTTGGGTTTATCTCCATGTGTGCTTAGGGTTTGCTCCTGGCTCTTTGTGCAGGGATCACTCCTGGTGGTGCCCTGTTGACCATATGTGGTGCAGGGGAATCCAGCCAGGGTTGGCCCCATGCAAGGCAAGTGCCGTATTCTCATATTATCTTCCAGGCTCCATCATCCCCGAGGTTCTTTCTGACATGCCTAGTAGCATAAACAACTGATGTGTTTCCTCTGGTGGGTAGTGAGTGATGAATCGGAGGAAGTTCAAGAGGCAGAGTGGGGCTCTGTCTATAAAGAATGATGGTGTTTATTCAGCTTGATCAGAATCTGCCCATGACTTGAATCCTGGGCCCAGTTAGCAGAGGTTGGAATGAATGTGTAAGTGAAGCTATTTTCAGTAGGAAAGTGAGGAAAGACGCAGAAGACGCAATGAGGGTTGTTCTCTGGGACTAATATCCTGCTTTGATTTCTTTTTATCGGCATAGTTTCAAGGAACTGTTTCCCAGCCCCTTGAAATCTGGCAAGGTGCTCTAGAGCTCCCCCCACCCCAGTCAGGTTGCTTCCTCTGGCCCATATATGCTGGAACTTTCCAAGTTGTGGGCCATCCTCTAAATCTCTTTGGTTCCCCTTGACCTTTCTCCTTTTTCAACTCTCCTTTCCTTCCCTTCCATTTCCTTTCCTTGACAACCATCACAGCCACTCTAGCATTTGTTCCCAGTGACATCCCAGCTTGTGAAATGAACTGCTCTGTTAGAGGTGATTTTGCAAAGTGCAAGAGTGGGCAGAATGGGGAGCTGTTGGGGAACACCACCCAGGGTTAAGCCTTTAAGCTCATGCCTGTTCAGGCTCAGATTCGACCGCAGATACTCCTTACCCCCCAAGATTAAGACTGCCCATCCTATACTTAGTGCTTCTTGGAGAGGCTTCCCAATTCATTGGTTTCATGTGCAAAGCCATGTTTAAAATTCCAGTACTTCTCTTGCTATGATGGAGTGAGGTCTCCTAGTCTTTCTATTTAGCTTGTCCTGATCCAAGAGGGGACAAAGATGGTAGCTAATGGCCAGAGGAGTTCCATTTAGATCTTGCTGGCAAGCCCAGGGGCAGGGTCTGGGAGAATGGGGTATGTTGCATAGACTTAGTTGTCAGTCCCTACCCCTCCGATGGGGTACTGAAAGGTAGCAGACCACCTGCACTTGCTCCTGCTCCAGCATTACTCCTGCATTTACAGCCTGTTCAGAGACCCATCTTGAGTTGCCTGTGTTGTGACTTGTCCAGGGAGGGGGGTAAACACAGTTGGTCCTCAGAGAACTTTTGGACAACCAGGAAAAAGAGAAATCTGCTGCTATCTGGGGGTGCAAATTGAGTACTTAGGTCAAATGCAGGTGGTGGGCCCCAGGATGAACCTGGGTTGGCTATGGAGGGGCAGAAATGCCTCTAGGAAGATACAGAGACTGGGATGATCTTGGTAGTAATGACACTATGCATTTAGAATGAAATGGAAAAGGAAAGTAGCTGTTTCATGCAGGAGAGCAGTATTCATTAAGGAAGGGGCTGGGTGCATGTGAGAAAACCCTCAGGAATGACTTACATTTTTGTTTGTTGAACTAAACCTGGCGATGTTTTAGAGTTATTCCTGGTTCTGCACTCAGGAATCACTCCAGGTAATGCTCAGGGGACCATATGGGATCCGGGGATAGGATGTGGGTTAGCTATGTACAAAGCAAGCACTCTACCTATTGTACTATCTATCTCTTTAGTTCCCAGCCAGGATTTTAATGAAAGGGAAGTGCAGTTGTGTAGGGGGGCTATGAGTATGGGGGTACTTCCAAGGCCAGAAGGACCTGCAGGAATCAGATTGGGAAGTGGGTATTGATTATGTAGCTCAAGTGTGTCTGAAGGCAGAAACAGGGAAGAATTAGAGGTAGACGCTAAAGAATTGACCTAAATTCTCCTCAGTCCTTTCTCCAAAATTATGTCAGGGACAGAACAGAGTCAGCTCTTATGGAAATAGGGGTGGAGACTAGGTCTCTAGTTGGGGAGAGGCGGATGGGGTGGAGGAGAAGCAAAGCTTCTTGGAGAGGCCTCAGCTGGTAAGACATATGAGAAAGATAGAGAGAGAGAACCCTGAACTGAAAGGCTATCCTGCTCATAATGGCAGAATTGGAGCCTCTCATAGAGGTCATGGGTGACCATGGGGGCTTTGCTCTGGGGTGGCCTCTGTTCTCCATGTGCTGTGTACCTGTTAGTTGTGAAGTGAGCTACAGAAGTAGTAGTTATGACACATGGGTGCAGACCCACAGGGAGACTGAAAATGCACCCACACTACTCCTTGCCTATCCATCAATAGTACTTGGTACTATTGAAAGATGGTGGGCACTAGGTGGGGTTGGGACGGTGGCTCCTATTAGTTATCCCTGGAATCTCTAGTGTGGAAAATCTGGAGAACAGAGGCAGTACCTCCTTGTGCAGACAACTGTCTTGGTCATTAGCCCCTAGACATGGCTCCTGGAAAAGGATAGGCTGCTTTTTGGATCTTGTCTATTTCATATTTAAATAAAGATAATTGAATCTGGGACCAGAGTGATAGCATAGCAGGTAGGGTGTTTGTCTTGCACATGGCTGACCCAGGTTCAATCTCCAGCATATCCTCCAAGCCTGCCAGGAACTATTTCTGAGTGTAGAGCTAACCTCTGAGTACCACCAGGTGTGGCCCCCAAACCAACCCCCTCAAAGATAATTGAATCAAGGCAAACTACTTTTACCAAGAAGCCATCATGATCCCACCAGAGCCACAAGGTGAAATTTTAGGTAAAATTAGTTTAAATAATGCTGGGCTTGGGGCTAGCGATAGCACAGGGGGTCAGCTTCTTGCCCTGTGTGCAGTTGACCCCAGTTCATCCCAGACACTGTGTATGATCTTTGAAAAAAGCCTGTGCTAAAGTTGTTTCTGAGCACCAAGCCAGGAATAGACCCTGAGCAATGATGGTTATGTTCTTCCTCCTCCAAAATAGAGCTAGGACAAGAAAACAAGGTTATGATACTGTGAGTTGACTACAGCTGCATAGAACCTCTCAGCAGACTTGTTTTCAATAGATAAACACATGGGAATTCATGGGGTAAAGAGTGTAAGGGAGTTTGGCATTAGCACATTTGAACTACTAGTCTATCACAGAGGAGGATGTTCAACCCTGTACATGCACCTAAGAGGTACATTGATGCTAGAAGATATTCAACATGCTGCAAATTGGATACCCCATGGATTAGTTCTTAGGTGTTATTACAGTAGGAGAGAGGAATATTTTCATTTGGAAGCTGTACTCTAAGTCTCCATATCTCCAACAGTTCCAACACCATCTCTTATCCTGCAGCTCACATTTCCACTGGGTGCCTTCACTCTACCCATTAAACTTCTGACCTTTCCATTCAAGGAATGACTCCCAATTTTAGCATACACCAAAATTGTCTGGGAAAACTTCTAAATAGAAATTCTCTGCTTCCCTCTTTGGTCATGAGGGAGTAGCTGGAATAGAAATAGCTTTCCTGCCATAAAGAATAATAAAATAATTAAGTAATTATCTTATAATTATATCTGGGTACATAATATATATCTGTGTAAAATCACTGCAACAGCTGACTTTATATGAATGCCATTGGACAGCTGTCTGAACAAATACAAAATAAAATAGTAAAATAGGCTGAAAGATTGTATTAAGTATAAATGGTCTAGATATCATAATGATGAGGGTGAAACTATTACCGATTGAATAAAAATGTAGTACTTGACATAAGCTGCCTAGTAAAAACATACTTTAAATATAAAGGAACAATAGTTTAAAAGTAAACAGATGAAAATTATATGTACACCTTGTAAATACTAATTAAAAGCTCTAATGGCTATATTAAAAACAAAGTAGACTTTAGGGAAGATTATGGTCAAGTATTTTGTATGGGAATAAATTATATCCAGATATCAAAAATACTGGATATTTTGGGTCAAGTAGGGTGCTTGCCTTTGTAGACAGCCAACCTGGATTAAATCCCCAGTAACCCATATTGAATTTGAGTCTGTCAGAAATAATCCCTGAGTGTAGAGACAAGAGTATGCCCAGTGCACCACTAGTTGTGACCCAAAAAATAAATACATAAACCAAAAATCTTAATATTTTATAGTATGCATAGAATAGACAAAACACAAAGGAAAAATAATAACTCCACAGTTACAGTTGCTGATCTCAACTCTTATTTTTGAAAAATACAGGAGATAATCAGGAGGAAATATCTTGAAAATATTAAGGACATATTTATATTAATAGCTATTTATAGAACATTAAGGCTAAACTTGCACAAAACATTACTTTCATGTGCTCACAGGCCGCTTAGTGAAGTAAACCCTATTACAGTCCACAAAATAAGTTCCAGTGATTTTAAATGATTGGGGTCCTATGATGACTTTTATCCTCAGATAACAGTGAGATTCAGTGAGAGATATTTTACTGGCCTGCTCACAGCTTATTATGACTCTTGCCTCTCCATTTATGCATGATCACACCTCATTCACCTGCTTCAAGCAGATGAATTTTGAAATACGTGTCACTTATAATTAAACCTTTATTATCAAGCCTCAAAAAATAGTTCACATGACTTGTTTAAGTTTGCTCTAACTTACTGTTCCTTTATGTTCTCTAGCCAGTTCTTTGCATGAAAGAGTTATTTTAGGAAAATATCTCAATTCTAGAGATAGAATCTTATAACCAAGATTATAGCCAGAATCTAGAACTAGGTAGACTTGAAGACCATTCATGGTTTTAGCCTATAGCACTACCCAGAAAACAAGGGCTGGAGGTAATATGTAGAAATGCATTTATATTTATGGTTTTCATATACAGTCAGTCACTACACTTCACCGCTTCCATACCTTCCACCACTTCTGTCACTTCTAGTCTGACTCTTCTTTCCCCTCTTTTTGAGAGTTTCAGATTCTTAATCCAAAATCAAGGGTTTACTATTGTTTGATACTATCTATTCCTTTGTCTCTTGATGCAACATAAAGGAGTAAGATCATATGGTGTTTGTCCTTCTCTTCCTAACTTATTCTACTTCCCATGATATCTTCCAATTCCATCGAGGTTGCAGCAAACTGCAAGGTTGCAAATGAAGTATTTTCAAGTGAATGCTATCTAGGGTAACATTATCTTAGATGATTTCCCTTCTTTTAAAGCTGTCTAGCAGAGAACTCCCCTTGTCATTCTTTGGTAACCTGTTTCTATATCTCCTGGAAGTCCTCAAAGTTTCCTTTTCCTCTTTCAAAGTCTCTTCCAGGAACATCTTTCTTTTTAAAGCCTTCTTCCAATCATGCACAGCCCTACTCTGCCCTGCCACATAGTTGATTTAAGACAGTCCCTGAGGACAGATGGTGGGTTTGGCCCAGTCTCACCATGGGCATGATTACAAGCCAGGACTCCTCCTGAAGCCACGTAACTCACTAGGAACCTTCTCTCTGTGGTTGTCACATCTCTATGTGGTGATCAGATAATTATTTCCAACTATCACTTTGTTCACTTCCAGTCTCTATGGAAATCAAAGGAAGGACTGAACATGTTGAGCTCTAGCTTGGGGGTAATGGAAGTTTCTTGGTTTTCTTCCATAAAGGCTCTGGTAACTTAAGAAATCAGACATTGCAATGTAGAGGAGCTGGCTCAATGATTCCTGTAAGATGAGAATTTGGCTTTAATTGTTTTTAGTAAGATGCAATTGCAAATTTATAGAAAATTTTTAGTAATGAACCTAAAGTGCTCACTGTTTTCACTCACATCCCAATGTTAGTTACTTTTTTCCTCCATATGTTAATTTTACTATTATTATCATTATCATACCACATAAGAGAATAGGACAGTTGTCACATCTCAGTTATCCTTCTTATACTTCATAAGATGCATGTTTTCTAAAATTGGGGATTTCTTTATTATAGTACATTTCAAATTCAGAAAATTTATCATGGCTGCAATTTCATGACCTAACATATAATCCAGATCAAAATCTTAATTTCCCCCAATAATGCCCTATGCTTATCATTTACAAATTGTGTATTTCATTAGTCCACTTTAAATTGGGATCCTTTCTTTGTTTTGTGACTTTGACAATTTTGAAGAGTAAAGGATAATTTTGTGGAAGATGTCTACTTAGATTTGTCTAATATGGTCTAATAACTGCATTTAGGTTACACAATTTTAGTAGGGATTCTTCCTAAGTGGTGATTTTCATATTTTTTTTACATCACAGTAAATAACCATGGCTTTGGTGTACCCTAGAGATATGATTATTGATGAAGTGATTTTTTTGAGCATTTGTAAGCATGGGATCTTTCCACAGGCCCTCACCATGAGGTTACTTGTTTTCTTTACAAACAAGATATTTGAGAGGAGAAATTTTGTATATGTGTGAACATCCTATTTCTTATCAGGTTTTTATCCATTATTTTTAGCACACAGGGATTATTTTTGGATGATTTTATCTATTAAGATAATGTTTTGAAGAAAAAAGTATTATGCAGCTTGTTTTGAAGAAAGAAGTATTATGCAGCTTCTTTTTTTCATTCATAATTTTTATTTTGACCAAAGACTGTGCTTGGTGTGTGATTTATAATATTGTCTTTGTTTCCTAAAACTTGGAGAAGGCGGCCTTTTTAGATGTTTTAAACTGAGATCAGAGAAGAGACATTAATTTGCTTCTGAATGACTCTCCTTGTGATGTTTGTGGACAGATAAATAAGCAAAAGTGTAGAAATTGGAACAGAGAAAGAACTAGAGAAGGAAGTAAGCAAAATCTAGTTCACTGTGGTCTTAATATTCTCCATGCATTATAAGTTTTCATAATCAGATGAATTACCCTTTAGATATAGAGTCTTTGATTTAATACAGTTCTCTATAGGTCATTTTACTTAGTCCCCTGCTTGTGGGCAGGCACCATTTGAAATGGTCAGATGGACCGAGATTTCCTTTACTTTTGTTTCCTTTTAGTAAAAGAAAGGCTATGATCTTTTCTTGCATAATCCTGAACTGGAGTTTAGAAATTAAACAAAAAAGTCTGATGATGTCTCTTCCTTTAAGAATCTATGATTTTGAAGAGAGATGCCTCAACTACCTATTCCCTAGTATTATCAATGTTTTATCAGACAAAATTCATTATGACCTAAAGTATCTGATTGCACTATTTTTGAATTTCCCTGTCCCAAATGCAATCCTTCTTTTACTTATCACTTAATATTATGTGTCCTATATTGCTCAGTAGGCTTTCCTATATAAGACACATATTTATTTACTTTAATGTTTTTAACAGTGAATAATTAAATTAATAAGATATAGTTTTTTTAAAACATCAGCAGCATAACAATATCTTACTCAACACTAACATAAGTATTTATTCAACATACAGTGCTGTGCTAGCTTTCATCAGGAAGCACCAAAGACTCTCTTTTAACACTTAACTGAAATTCAGGAAAATAAAAGCGAAATTTTGGAATCAGATAAGCTTGACTGTTGTCCTTGTCCCACCATTTCTTAGCTTTATGATCTTGGAAACTTATTTAGACCTGACTTCTCATTTATAAAAAGGGGCTAATACTCATCTTGTAATGATTGTGATGATTAATAATAGTATTTAAATGTTATTAATTTATTGTTTGATATATAATTCCATTCTTATTAGAGTTGATACTCAGTACCTATTTATAAATAAACTGATGATGAACAATCTGTTTTATAATGAGTGCATTACAACTGGTCATTCCTTTTGATGTCCTAATAGCATTCCCTCCATCCTCATGGAAGCCATCTTGTTCCCTTTCTAGTGGTATGGACAACAACTGGATGCCATATTCTCAATAAAATTTGAGGACCAAGAGGAGTCACCAGGACACATCAGTTTTGCAACTGTAGGAGAATGATGTGTCACTTCACCCATCCAAGTGTTAGCCATTTGGGTACTTTTTAGTCTCTGCTGGCTGCCAAGTATCTCTGCTCCTACTGAATTCCAGTTTCTTCTTGGGCCATCAGTGTGAATGACAAGGCTGGGTGCCACTGCCCTTGGGATTTGTTGACCAGATACAATGGTTTTTCTTGCAAGTTCCAAGCTTACGTCCGACATACACATTTGGGTCCTTGGCAGTTCTTTTGTTTTGTTCCCTTTTCTTTTTGAAATCTGTATGTGTTTTTCTGGCATGAGGAGAGGAAGATGGGGGTTGGGAGATACAATCAAATCCATATGCTTGCAATGCAATTTCCCTGAAATAATAAGAAAGCATTGTTAGGAAGAAACCTCTGGATATCTAGAAGCCCCTTTGACAAACACCCAGGGTCTCAACATTTCCTCAGCTCTGTTTCTCCTTGCTAGGTTGTGAGAGGCTCAGGTTCACATAGGACTCAGCTCAGTCTCATGGTCTTTCTTGCTATCTTAGTAACTGCGATCTTGTCTCCTCTGTATCTTCAATGTGAAAGCGAAGAGTAAGTGATCTTATCTTTCTTTTCTTTGGAACCTGAATGAGGTCCTGGCTTATCTGTGCCCACTGTAAATCCCACTACCTCTTCTAGACCTCATTTTTGTGGTCATATGCCATGCTAAAGATTCTTTTTTTTCTTCTTGGTGCTTCCAGCTAGAGCCTCTGTGAGGTCCTTAACTCCAGAAGATTTTTCCCCCCTCCAAACTCACATCACTTTCTATTTCTTATTATTTTGAATCTCGTTTTCTTTCTTTTGTCTCACTACTTTCTGTTTATATTTTAGAGATGTTTATTCTTTTTAAATCTGTAGTCATATGTCCAGCAGGGGGGTGGGGAAAAGTTTGGAGAAGGGATTCTAATCCTTGCCTGAGAATTGAGGAGTAAGCCTATGAAGATCCAACATCTTCGGGAGTCCTGTCTTCAAATCTTAGACCTCTGTCCTTTGGGTTGGTGTGTTTTTTTTCTATTCAGGAACAACAGGAGCTCTTTCAAGCCTCTGAAAGCATCCGATTTTTGTCTTTTGCCTTGGCTTCCATTAGTATTTCACATTTTTTCTCAGGAGAAGCCACAGGTCCATGACTGCATCCAAGATCCAAGGAGCTCCCTCAACCTCTGTCTTTAAGTTAGGTGATGTTGAGGGGAGGCTCCCAAGAAACAAAGGCCACCCACTTGTAGATTCTTCCAGGGAATTTAACAACTTGGCCTCAGAGGCTGGGGCTGCTCTTAAATGATTTTATTCACAAAAGGCTCTCTTATGAATCACCCAAAACTTGCTTTCTTCTGCTTCATACATAGAAGGTACTCATTTCACTCATCATTTATTCACACAAACAACAGGGATTTATCAAGAGCCAGGAAAGGGACAGAGACTTATACAATGCCCAGATGGGGCAGATTGTACATATAAGCCTGGAGGTGTATGGTTCAGGAAGTCTGGGGAGGCAAGACTAGACAAGTTAAATAACAAAACAAATAATACTGCAGGAGTTCAGGCAATGGAAGCAGAAGGCAGGGTGTCAGTGCCAGCATTCCTTGGTCAGTGCAAGCACACCTTGGTTATTCTATGGCTATTGGCCATTGTTAATATTTATTCTCATCATTCTATTCTACAGAGTGGTTGGGATGTTTGAATGTCATAGGGTTTGATTGGATACTATAAAGGATTGAGGCTTGGGAGATAATAATGGGGGTATAAACACTTGTTTTGCATGCCACTGACCCTAGTTCAACCCCTAGCATTGTATATTGTATATGGTCTTATGAGCATTATCAGGGGTCATTCCTGTCCACAGATCCAGGAATAATCCCTGAGTTTACAGGTGTGGCCCCAAAGAACCAATTCCTACATGAACTACGACTGGGAAGTTTCAGTATTGTTTATCATAACAAGAAAACAGAAGCATAATGCATAGAAGTAAGTTCTATAATGTAACAGGATAGATTTGTTTGCCAGTAGAGTTCCCTGCTGATGTGGGGTGTGAGGAAGGAAAGACTGAATGGAAGAGTTGTAATGGACTTTGGGGTGGATTTTTGCCATGAACTCCCATGTAATCCTGCTATAGCTAAGAATCTTTGCCCTCTGTGTGAGGATGAGGCTGGTGTCTCTTTCAAAAGTGTTTAAAACTGTTTTAGGTCAAAGTTTTGAGCCTTTGATTCTCAGCTCATATTCTATTATTTTCTGAATAAGATCATTTACTGAATGATATCCTATCATTTACTGAAGGACAATGGCTGGAGAAGTTTCCAGTAGGAAAGTGTACATTCTTAGAGGATGTAAGGAAGTCCATTATGGAGATATTAAAGGAAGAAAATTGTTCTGAAAAACTCCTAAATAAAAGATTGGGATAGTGTATTTTAATAGCTGGAAAAACAGTCGGCAAGCATTTCCATCTTTACTCATAGTAATTATTAACATGACTCATGGCACATGGTGATCTTGTGGTCAAGATGAAACAACAGATTGTTCTTGTTTTGTAGTATTCATTTTTTAACTCCATATACTTTTATATGTGTATGATATATAATTATTTTTATTCTCTTATCTATTAATGACACTGTTGTGGTAGAAGAGGGAGCCACAATTAAGCAGTGGAAAGAATTTGGAACTGGTAAACCAGGTACAGTTGGAAAAGAAAAAAAGACTCTAATGATGACTAGGTGTCAGGTGGAAATTCAGATGTGTGACTAACTGGATATGGCATTATTCATGAGCACATTGTTTAGCTTCTTTTTAAACTTTATGTATTCATTTATTGAATGATTTATTAGTTTTGGGCCACACCTCAGTGGCGCTCAGGGTTTACTCCTGTCTCTGCACTCAAAAATTGCCCCTGGCAGGCTGAAGGACCATATGGACTCTGGGCATTGAACCGGGTCCCTCCCAGGCCAGCTGCATGCACCACTGTGCTATCTCTCCGGCCCCAGTGTTTAGCTTCTTTAAGGGTCATTTTCCTTATCTGACAATTGGAATAACTGATTCATAGGATAGGTGTTGATCTGTCTGTCTATCCATCCATCCATCCATCCATCCATCCATCCATCCATCCATCCATCCATCCATCCATCCATCCATCCATCCATCCTTCCATTCATCCATCCATCGATCCATCAATCCATTGATCGATCGATTGATCGATCCATCTATCTATCTATCATCTATCTATCTATCTATCTATCTATCTATCTCTCTCTCTCTCTATCTATCTATCTATCTATCTATCATCTATCATCTCTATCTATCAGCTATCTATCTATCTATCTATCTATCTCTCTCTCTCTCTCTCTCTCTATCTATCTATCTATCTGTCTGTCTGTCTGTCTGTCTGTCTGTCTGTCTATCATCTATCTCTATCTATCTCTCTATCTATCATCTATCTATCTATCCATCTACCTACCTACCTATCAATCATCTATCTACCTATCATCTATCTATCTATCTATCTATCTATCTATCTATCTATCTATCTATCATCTATCCATCCATTCATTCATCTATCTACCTGTCTGTCTACCTACAAAACAGTATTTGATTGCAGTAAAAGTTCTTTTTCTTCCCTTCACTGATGAAGCAGAGAACAATTTGAGGAAGAAGAAAATCATCAAAAAGAGGTGTAATGTCCAGAAACAGAACAATCATGCTTGCTTATTTTTAATGTTTAATTGAAATAATGCTTGCTTACAAAAGTATGTCTTAGGAGTATAAATTTCACACTCTTCCAAAACATATGTCACCACACCACTACTACCACCAAATAACATCCTTCCATTAAACCTTCACTCTGGACTTGACTCCTCCTATTTCTCTCCCTTCTGATAAGCTAAATTATGCAACCAGAGTACACAACTTGTTTTCCTTGGACTTTGTCAGTTCCTTTACTTTGTTTTTTAATGCCCAACATATGAATGTGATCATCATATAATTTTTTAATCTCGCCTTTTGACTTACCTAGTTTAGCACAATCCCTCCACATTGATGAAAAGGACAAGATTTCATTTTTTTTCTTGTAGCTAGGTATGTACCATTGTGTATATACATCTACTCTTGTTTATCCATTCACCTGCCATTGGTCACTTGGGTTGTTTACATGTCTTGGATAGTGTAAAAATTGCTTCCATAGATAAAGGGTTCCATGTCTTTTTCTAGAGTAGTGAGTGCATTTGTATTTTCAGGAATGGAGTTGACATTTCATATGGCTGATCTATTTTTGATGCTTTGAGATTCCATATACTATATTCCATAAATTATTGATCAACACATATTCCTATCAGTGGTATAAAAGGTTTTCTTCCTTCAAAGTCCTACCAACACTTGTTGTTTCTGGCCTTTTTCATATAGGCCATTCTCACAGGTATAAGGCAATATCTATTTTTATGCTTAGATTTATATTTTACCTGATAATAAATGATAACAGTCAATTTTTTAATATATTTTTTATTTAAGTAACATGACCATATTTGGGTTACAGTCATAACCAGAACACCCCCCCTTCACCAGTGTAACATTCCCCCAAACCCCCTTCCCATCCCCTGCCTGTATTCGAGACAGGCATTCTACTACAGTTATTTGTTTTTAAGTTCAGTAAGTTGTATTATTTTTTTTCCTTAAAGAATAAGAGTAAAAAAAAAAGTAAAGGTGTGATAGTGGCAATCGCCATTGTTTGCATAGGTCCAGAAAAATGGGGAAAATGGAAAAAAATCCTTGACCTGATTACTAAAAAGGCCTCACCTCAGTTTATTGGCATAAGACAGACTCTGGGTTCCAGGCAAACCAGTCCGTCCAACTCCAGTCATTTTCAAGGTCCTGGTGAAACTTTTTCACACTTTAGTTGTTGTTGGTATCAGATTCTTATATTTAAAGACTCTGGATTCAATAACAGTCAATTTTTTTCTGCAATGTTCCTATTGATAATTTGGATATTTTTCTGCCTTTTTTTCTTTTTATGGACTTGGGGAGTAGTATACCAGGTAGTTCTTAGGGTTTACTTCTCATTCTGTCCTCAGGAATCACTCCTGGCAATGCTTGGGGACCATACAAGCAGTGCCAAGCAGTGCTACAGGCAGTTTTAGATATAAAATCCTAGTCTCTAATCAATTTTGAGTTAACTCCTGTGCAAGCTAACTTTTCTTGTTTAGTTTCATTATTTGAATATAGCAATCTGCTTTTCCCAGCATCATTTTTTAGAAGCGTCTTTTCCTCCTGTTTGTACTCTGATCTTCTCTGTCATAAATTACCTATCTGTAAATGTGAAGGATTTAATTTTCACTCTTAATTCTCTTGCTCTGTGGATTCTATTTTTATTCATTACCACATAGTTTTGATTATTATGAATTTATGTAATAGTGTAAAATCAGGGAGAAGCCTGATACCTCTATTTTTATTCTATTTTCTCAGGAATATTTTTGGTAATATTTGGGTAAAATTTGGTTCCATGTGAATTTTGGTAATGTTTGCTACATTTCCTTGAATAATGCCTTTGAAATGTTCATAGGGACTTCACTGAATTTATGTCCTGCCTGCAGGACAGGTTATTTTCGTGGGTATAGAGGGGTCCCAGCCTGAAAAGAGAATGGGAGGAAAGAAGAGACAGAGACCAAGTAAAGTGCCTTATCAAGGTCTCACTTTATTGATTGGTACAGGCTCTTTTGAAGCACAATTTTTACAGGGGGTGGAGAGAAGGCAGGATAAACAGCCCGCATTACAGAGGTCATCTTACATGCCATCTTTACATAAGGGGCACAGGAACACCTCAGGGTTAGTGATGTTTCAAGGGCCTAACAAGCTTCCTGGAATGTATGTCTGATAGGAAACTGTTATATTTCTTAGGACTCTGGGGCTAGCCAATGCCTTAGGTTATGTACTCTTGCCACACAAGACTGGTATGTCCTGCTGAATTCCATATTGGTCTCTGACAAATTTATATAGTGGCTGGCCATTTAATTTCACTTATAAAGGGGTTGGGCCATATCCAGTTGTGATCAGGCTTACTCATAGCTCTATGCTCAGTGATCTTTCTGGCTGTGCAAGGGAATAAAGTGTGGTCCCAGAGATTAACCCAGGTGGCCACATGCAAGAAAAGTGACTTAGCCACTGATCCATTGTGCTATTTTTCCAGGTTGTGCTTTGGCTATTTTACCATAATCATGGTCTATCTTTTCATCTTGTGTCTTTCATATTTGATTTTTTTATGGGAGGGGGGCTACACCCAATAGTATTCAGAGCTGACTCTTGATTTTGTTATATTTTATTTGGGGAGGGGTTGGGGAGCATTACACCTGGTGACACTCAGGGGTTACTCTTGGCTATGTGCCCAGAAATCGCTCCTGGCTTGGGAAACCATATGGGACACCAGGAATCGAACTAGGTCTATCCTGGATCAGCCACGTGCAAGGCAAACTCCATACCATTGCACTATCACTCTGGCTCTGCTGGTTTTGATCTTGATCACTCCTGGTAGGGCACTGGAGAGCAGATGTGTTGCTTGGAACTAATTCCAGGAAGATTGGGAGCAAGACAAGCACCCTACATGCTGTATTATCTCTTTGGCCCCAGTGACATATATTTTTTTCATAAAACTTTTTTATTAATATATATTTATTTAAGCACCTTGATTACAAGCATGTTTGTAGTTGGGTTTCAGTCATAAACAGAATACCCCCCCTTCACCAGTGCAACATTCCCACCACCAATGCCCCCCCACCTGTATTTATAACAGGCATTCTACTCCTCTAATTCTTTAACATTGACATACTAGTTGTTAGTGTAGTTATTTCCCTAACAGCGTTCACCACTCTTTGTGGTGAGCTTCAAATTGTGAGCTGGTCCTTCAGGCCTTTTCAGCCCTTAATTTTATTGTCTCTGGGCCTTATTACAGTAATGTATCTTTTTCTTAAAATGTTTTCCTTAAAACCCCATAGATGAGTGAGACCAAAAATTCCATCCTCACACCTTTATTCATTGCAGCGCTATTTACAATAGCCAGACTCTGGAAACAACCAAGATGCCCTTTAACAGATGAATGGCTAAATAAACTGTGGTACATATTCAGAATGGAATATTATGCAGCCGTCAGGAAAGATGAAGTAATGAAATTTTCCTATACATGGATGTACATGGAATCTCTCATGCTGAGTGAAATAAGTCAGAGGGAAAGAGACAGACACAGAATAGACACATATTTTTTCCAAGTGTTTCACCTCCTTTGGTTAGTTGATTCTTTAGTACTTAACAATTTTTGATGCAATTACAAATATAGAATTTTTTTTCTTGAATTTCTTTTAGCTTATCATTTACAGATAAAAATAGATTTTTGTTTATTGATACTTTAGCCTACGCTTTATCATATAGATATTTTGTACGTTGTAGTCTCCCCCATTTAGCAATAGTGATGAATATCGAAGATTATTTTTGTCATAATAGAAAAGGTATTAATTTTTGTCACTTATATACATTATTTAATTATAATTTTAAAACAGTTCTTCATCCTTGTTTTATCCTAATCTCTGACCTCTTTTTGGGGGGATGGATTGAAGGAAAGAGAATGGAGTTAAGGTCATAGCTGTTGTACTAAAATCAAATTTAGAATTTTTGAAATAATTGTATATTCTGTTCTGTGAATATTTGTAATAACTAAGTAAGACGAAGATTATCATCCTTTAATAGTGACAAGAGTTTGCTAGGAAACCTGGAACTATGACCCTTCAGCATTGCAGGTTGTTTGATGTAATGGGAACTTGGCCAAGAGGGTCTGAAGGCCTGGAATTTACCCATGCTCTCACAAAATCACATGCTCTGGTTTTTCTTTCTTAGTCAAACTCAACAAGCTAGTGGCTATACTTGGATGAGGAGATGATTTAGTATAACTGTTGTCGCTCAGTTTTAACATAATGGATCACATTGATTTGATTTGAGATATTGAACCTATCCTCACAGCACTGTCGTAAATTCTTAACCTTGATGTATAATATTTGTAAAGTATTGTTGAATTTGTTCTTCTAATATTTTATTGAGTAATTTTCTACGTATATCTATGAGGGATATGGCTTGTAACTTTCTCTTCCTGTACTATTTTTTTGTGTGATGTTGGTATCAGGGTAATGTTGGTATTGCAAATGAGTTTGAATGGATCTTTCCATTTCTCATTTTTGAAAAAGGGTTGGGAAGGCTACGTATTAATTTTTCTTTTCATTTTAGTAGAATTCACCAGTGAAGTCAACTGGTTTTGGATTTTTTGTATGCTGGAAAATGTTTTATTAACCAATTCAATTTATTTACTAACATAATAAATCTTTAAAATTTTACTAGTTTTTCTTGATTTATTGGTTTGTAGATATAATTTAATTAGTATATTCTAGGTTGTTCAATTTGTTGGTATGTGTATTCTTGTTCATAGTATTTTTCTATCATTTCTGTATTCCCTGGTACTATTTATAATGTCTTCCCTATCATTACTGATTTTATTTGAGGTCCTGTTTCTTTTTATTGGTGAATCTAACTAAAGCTTTGTCTATTTTATTCATATTAAACAAAATAGTTATTAGTCCCACTGATATTTTCTATGCCCTTTTAGTCTTTAACTTATTTATGATCTTTAAAAATAACTTCTTTATGATCCGATCATTCATTTATTTCAGCTTTTTCTTTCCTTTTACTAATTTTAAGTTTAATTCATTCTTTTCTAGTTACACTTAGTATAAATGTATGTTTTTAATTTTATAGTTGTATTAATTATTATGATCTGTGTTTGGTGCATCTCTTATGTTTTAATATGTAGTATTTCATATCAGAATTTTATTTGAAGTTCTTTGAATCATTGGTTATTAATTAGCATGACATTCAACCTATACAATTTGTAAATCTTCTTTCTTTTTGTAATTGATTTTTAGTTTGATATTGTTGTGGTTGGAAAAAATGCTCAAAATGATCTAAATGTTATTAAATTTATTAAGATTTGGGGTGACCTAATCTGTAATCTATATTGTAAAAATTTCTATGTATTCTTGCTAATAGTATGTATTTATCTGACTAGGTAACAAATATAGTTTTAATAATATTTTAATTTTTGGTTTGAGGATATAAAACCATAGCTAAAATATATTCTCATTTTTATGACCCCAAATTTGCTATGTTTGACATTTTAACTATATATTTAACAATTTATTATCATATACTTACTTTTAATTCTCAAGTATTGGGCATAAAAAGGATTTGGAACTAAGGTTTTAAAGAAACTTAAGTAGATTATGCATAGTAGTTGGGGAGAGTTTTGATTCCTAAAAAATGCAAATCTTATAATGTATATAATTGTATAATATTTATGCCACCACCTTTAACATTGGTTTTTAGGAAATATCTTTTTCATATGATAATTTTTATTTAGTTTGTATACATTTTAGGAATCTGTGACTCTAGAGGCACATTTATTGAATTTGGTTTTACTTTTGTTCTACATAAGTGTGTTACATATTTTTTTTTCTCCCTCCCCTGCCTGTATGGCAGAGAGGCAGTAGAGGGATATATGAAAAGTGATCTATTTTAGAGGAAACAAGGTAAATTATGATAGACAATTTCATGAATGCACATTTTCCCTCTAATAGTGTCTATATTAAATAATAAGGTATGTGGAACTTTAGTGAGAAAAAAGTTAAATTTAACTATTGTTTTTTCTTATCTTTAAAAATCAACAAAGGTAAAATGTAAAGAATATTTTAGGATAAAAAATTAAACAATTTAACAAGGCCAAAACCAATTAGATGGTTTGAGGGAATGTTTGGGAGACTAGACATGTGCATCTGACTCTAATCATGAGCTGATGTTTTCTTGGAAGTTTTCATGCTATTCATTAATAAACAGAAAAATTGCTCTAAATAATCAGTATATTTATTGCTTCTTTATACTAATAGACATTGGTACACATGCCATCTCTGAATTTCTGATCTTAATGTGTTTCTGGATGGCAGAGGGTTTTGTAAACTGTTGGGTGAAAAACGTTCATTTTTAGATAGTTCTTAGTGTCCTATTTCTTTTTGGCTGTTATAATGTGTGTGTGTGTTTGGTGTGTGCATGCGAAGATAAGTACACTATGACTGAGATGCATCTTAGCCTCTGGATCTTTCCTGTTTTCCATTTCATCAAAATCCAAAATAAATTGTACTTTGTAAGTTGGGAAACCCAAGTCTGAATGATCATTTCCTCTATTATTTAAAGATACATTCCGCATACTTCTATCCAGTTCTGAATTAGATATTCCTGAGCAGAAGTCACAATTCTTTCCTCATTAGCTGTGTGACCTTACACAAATGACCCAATGTTTTTGAACTCTTTTTAAGCATGAGAATAAGAAATAGACCTACGTAATAGCTTTTATGGGGTGGGGGGGGGTTGTGGGGAATGTAAACTTTCATTAAATAAATGCTTGTGGAGTCACTAGTAATGTGCCAGGCAATATTCTAGGTCTAGCAGGTCAGCCATTCACACACAGTGGGTCTGGAGAGTCCTGGGAAAGGGTCATAGTCAAGGCAGTTTTGTGCTGACAGTGTCAGCTGCATGTCCCATTGAGACCTTGGTGGATATCCACACAATAGTGGGAGTCAACCAGCCCAGCTTACCTACTAAGCAATAGAGATAACATGGTATTGCAAAGTCTAGGTTAGAAGTTTTCAACTTACTTGTCCTAAAATTCCTTTTTGAGAAAACGAAGAAACAAGCAAAGCAAAACAAAAACCATTCATAAGGCTGGTAGAAATGTACCTTCTATAGGCAAATAAATGGAAAGTAAAGTAACCGTTTACAACCCACCCACACCCAATGGTTTCTGGGGCTTCATGCGTCTTCCTGAATCAGTCTATCAACACTCCTGGAAATACTTGGTCCATGACGAAGAAATTCCCAATGGATAGCCTCTGGGCCGGTAAGTGTACCCCTCTTCCATGGTAATCTTGCATCTACTTCCTCTTCACATCATGGATACTATCTTGTGTGGGTCCTATGGCAGGCAGACCACTTGGGCTGGAAGACCAGTCTATCCAGGAGCTTGAACCTTCACTTGACTCAACAATTCATCCCCAAGAGATGAATTTAAAAAAATCTTAAAATACCGAATCACCTTTAAGTGCCATTCTGATCTGAATCTAACCTTAATCCCAACAATAATTTTCAACTCGCTTAAAGAGGTTTTGTAAACATAACCTAAAATCCTGTGGTGAAAGCTTGTAACCTAGGACTTGGCATCTGGGTCATGCTGAATAGAGGATCCATTTCTCCCCACAGCTCTTCAGTGTTGACTCCCTATCAGCCACACCTGCCATAGTCTCCCCAAGGGCTAAGGGTACAGGAACAGGACATGCTGACTGAAAAGACAGGCGCCATATTGTCCTGCTTATGGCTTCACCATTGTTCGTTGGCCTGACTTCTTGGGGAGCTGGGAATTTCCAGGCTGTCTTCCAGAGAAGAAACCATTGTGAACTTTAATTAAAGACTCATAACTTTCTTTCCGGCCTCCCTGCACCTGTCCACAAATACTGCTAAGTTCACCCTAGTGGGTTTGCCTTTAATCCATCTCCTGAGGGGGCTAGGAAAGTATGACAGCTCGTTGGAAGGCCAGGAAGGAAGGTGCTGGGAATGCCATGTTGTCAGACTGATGTGGGCTTGGCAGGACTTAAGAGCAGAAATTGGCCCCTCTGGCTGCTGGGGCCTGCTCCCCTGGAACATGCCCAGTTGGCATGTCTGCTACATGATATTCATCTCCGGCTCTCCTTCTCTTCACCTGGGAGTGGGCAGGCATCCCTCTGCCTGCGTCATTGCCCTGGGCTGCTCTCTTGCATGCCAACCTTGCATTTTGGGACTGGCTGCCTTGCTTTTGGAAGTCTTGGCTTTTGTTAGCTAGCCTAGCCTTCAGGTGGAAACTCTGCTTTCCATTCTGCTGACAGATGGAATCTGATGGGGATTAATAGTGTCTTGCAAGAAGACAAGAGAATGGCCAAGACACTATCAAGGGGATCTGTTGGCCTGTTGGTTATAGCACATGTGGTGTCTATTTTAAAGCCCTCTAAAAAGCAGTGTATTGCACTTAAAATATAGTACAGGGGTTAAGGTGCTTACCCTGATTTCGATAACTCTGGTTCAATCCCTGGCACTGCATGTGGTCTCCAGAGCACCTCCGGGTGGGGCTCCCAAACCAAAACTAAAATGGAAATAAGGATATTATATATGCACATATGTGTAAATTATGCAGTTCACTGAGACTTGCAAACTGAACAGACTTATACAATCAGTATTTAGAGCAAGGGAGAAAAGTTTTTAAATTTGTGCCATTTCCTCCATCTTCCTATTGTGTGACTATCCTACAATATAACTTCTTAAACAATGACTTGTGACTCACTATGATTATGCATAATTGAAAGTGGCAAAAGCCATTTATTTATTTTGAAATAAATTTTATTATGATTTATTATCAGTAAACCCTTATATACCTGGGGTTGCATAAACATTTCTTGGGCGAAAAGGGATTGCAAGTGGAAAGAGTTTAAAAAAGCCCCACTCTAGGGGCCAGAGCAATAGCACAGTGGTAAGGTGTTTGCCTTGCACGTGGCCAACACAGAATGGACCTCTGTTCGAATCCTGGCATTCATATGGTTCCCAGAGCCTGCCAGGAGTAGCCCCAAGCGCAGAGGTAGGAGTAACCCCTGAGCGCTGCTGGATGTGACCCAAAAACAAAAACAAGCCTTGCCCTACTCTAAAGTATAATTACACAACTTCTTTCATACCTTTGCTATAAGGTAGAGTCTTTAGGGACCACTGTTGGATATATGGTGTGTTGTTGACTGTATTGTCATTTAGGTGTACATGACTAATTCACATTCCAGTTTTCCTGATTCATCTCTTTTCCTTTCCTTTCTTCCACCCTGAGGCTATTATCTGAATTTTGAGCACAATTGTGTTATTTTTGACTATTATGTAAATAGAAGTGTATACTATATACTATAGATTCTGGCTTCTTTTGTTATATTCTGATGTTTTTCAACATGGTTATGTTTTATAATTGGATCACTGCTGTATAATGTTCTTTTGGACAAATACATCACAGCATATTTATTCATTCTATTGCTTTATCTGCATTTGGAATTTCTGGTTTGAGGCTAGAAAAGTGTTGCTGCTATGATCACACCCAAGGCACATGTGCACATCTCTGGTTGGTGTATATATATACATACACACACTTGGGAGCAGAATTGTTGAAAGATGTGCTGCTCTGGTAGAGACTGACACAGTTTTCCAAAAAATTTCTACCATATATATTCTACCATATACATCCCATCAGAATCATCTTGGCTTGTGATTTCTCCATACCTGCAGAAATAGAGTGAGATTCCAACACTTTTCTATTTTTTACCATTCTCCTTGCTGTGTAGAGTTATTGCATTGTTATTTACTTCCCATTTCCTCCCAGATGATTAAGAGATCTTTTCTGTATCCCATTTTTAATGAAGTATTTTCCTTACTTTTTTTTATTAGATTGTCATTCTAATTCTTCCTGAAGCATACCATTTCATCATGCATTCTGGATACAAATCACTACTGCACTTAATGTATATGCATATACACTTATGAATATGATACATATACAAATAAATATTTTTTCTAACCAGTGGTCTGTGTTTCCACTCACTCAAGAGTGCTGTTCAATTAATAAAAGTTCTTCATTTTAACATCATGGATGACATGGATTCTCAAAATAATATGATCAATGGCTGTTAATTAACATTTATTTCTTACTTGCTGTATCCTCACATGCCTCATATTTTCATAGTAACAGAATTTCAAATGGGAAAAAGAACCTAGTTTAGAGAAGTGAAGAGTCTCCTGAGTTGGACAACAACCGACTGGCCAGCAATCCCCACTTAGCCTACAGATGTTACCAGCTCAGACCCTGTGGACATTGTTTAGTTTTCAGATGTCTTTTGTTTGACGTGAACAATTTTTTCAGTCAAATTAATCACAGGCATTTAAAATTTAGAATAAATTTAGACTAACTTTTTTCCCTATTAAATGTTGATTCTGGCAATACTGGTTCAATTTTCTCACATCACCCTGGGCTGCTGAAATTGAGCCCATCCCCATAGATAGGCTTGGACCTCTTTGGAATTTTTATTGGCACATTCTAGTTTTCTTATTAGCTATAAATTATCCTACCTGACCTGCTTTCATGTTTGTTTCCTCCCTGATTCCTAGAATATGTGAATCTTCTACCTTGCTCTATATTTCTATAAAATGATGTGGTTGATTCTTTTCACTTTTTTTTTCTGTTGTTATTAATTGGACTTCCTTGCCTCTCTTTTCCAGATATCTGGGCTCTGTGTTCCAGTTATTTAAGGGTACACAGAATAGTCAATGGGTATGTGGGACACTTAGAAGAGTGCCTGAGAATATACTCCCTTTCTTTAAGAGATGAAGACTTGAAAACCTGTCTCCATTTACTTCTCTTGAATGCAGATGCTTTCCTGGAAGAAACGCCCAAGTACTATAGTCAGGTTTAATTATTTAGGTTGACTTCTTAAGCAAAAGCATAGGAAACAGTGGGAGAAAATAATTGTTGATGGCATGAGATTTCCATTTCTGAAGCTGGAAAAAAATTGTAAGATTATGAAAGGGATGACTAAGTTGAGTGGATGTCATCCTTCTCCAACTCAGCTCAGCACATATTCTCTGGATATGTCATTTCCCTAACTATTCTTGTCCTTCTCTCAG
Organism: Suncus etruscus; assembly: GCF_024139225.1. Classification (NCBI taxonomy): domain Eukaryota; kingdom Metazoa; phylum Chordata; class Mammalia; order Eulipotyphla; family Soricidae; genus Suncus; species Suncus etruscus. The sequence continues at coordinate 13,596,630 of NC_064851.1, read as the reverse complement.
GCCCTCTTGGAAGTCCATATAATCTGGAGGTTAGGAACTAGAATCTCAAACTGGACTGAGTGGATTTAGTAAACCTGTCTCTAAATCTATCTGTGAATATGTGATCTTGGATTAATCACTTTGTACACCAATTTTCTTATCTACAATTTGAATATATTAGCACAGTGTCTCATACAGTTAGATGACAAAAAACTAAGAAAATTATTTTAATCTTCTTAGAATAGAGTTGGCAAATGGCAGGCCTTTAATAAATACCAGCTACTATTGCTGCTGCTGCTGCTGCTGCTGCTGCTGCTGCTGCTGCTGCAGATGATTAGGGGTCCAATTCTTCTTTTTCTAACATGCGTTAGCCAATGTTTTTTTGGTACAAGTCTGTGTATTCAAGGGAGCTTTTATTTTTTTTCTTGGAAAAGGTGTGGTACTTAGAAATGAGGTGAAACTAGACAGATGAAAGCAGCAGGGCAATTGGTGTTTACTACATCTTGGTCTCTCTCTTGACCTTCTGACCTTTAGAGATGAGTAATATGGCAGAGAAGATAAGATACAAAGACAACTAACATTATCACTTGGGGAAAGAAAGAACTGTAGAAAACACTTCTTTCATTCCCAACATTGAGAATTTTTTTTGACTTTGATTTTCTTGATTGTTTGACTCTACATTGATCAGTTTCAGCTAGCAGTTTTCCTTGATTTTATTGTTTACCTGTTTTAAATTTTAGAAATTTCAGCTTCTTTCCTTTATTATTTCCTTCCTTCTGTTTTCTTTGGATTGAATTTGTTCTTTTTCAAAGTTAAAGTACAAACTTAGATTATTGATTTAACACGTCTTATGTTAGAATAAATATTCAATCCTGTACATTTCTGAGTTTCCCTTTAATAGTCGCTCATAAATTTCGATATGTTGTGTTCTCATTTTTATGCAAAATTTTTACTAATTTATGGTATCATCTTTAACCCATGAGTTATTTATAATACTATTATAATGATTTATTTTTTCCCCTCAATGATTTATTTTTATAATAAAACCAATATTTTTATATGTGCCTTGCTGTTACATTATACCCATCTTCTGAGTGCCTATATTCCTCCACCATTACTCCAAGATCCCCTCCCTGGTAGTAATCTTAGATTACAGTTCTATTTGCCATAATAATTATATTTTTAACTTGTATTTGGGGGGTATAATGCTATTGTTAGTTTATTGTTAAATTTAGTTGTGGTCAGAGAAAAATGGTTATTCTTAATTCCTTGAGAGTTTGTTAAATTTGCTTTAGGACTCAGAATATGGTCTAACGGTGAAAATGTTTGGAAAAGAATGTGTTTTCTGTGTCCTGGTGGCGTATTTTATAAATGTAGACTTGGTCAAGTTAATTTGTAATGCCTTTCATAACTTTACTGATTTTATATCTATTTAGTATTTTAAAGTTTAAATTAGATTGAGTGCTCGCTTTAGCATCATATACTGAAATTGGAACGATACAGAGAAGATTAGCATGGCCCCCTGCGGAACGATGACATGCAAATTCGTGAAGTGTTCCATAAATTATACTGAAATAAAGATATTTAGAAATATTTGCCTATTTGTCATTTTAGCTTTATGTTTTTATTGTATTTTGATATCTCTATTAGATATGTACTTTTTGGGGTATGTGTTAGGATTATTAGGCCTTCTTAATGAATTGACCACTTTATCATTATTTGAGTATTCTCTTTATCCTCAGAAATGTTCCTTGCTCTAATATATGACTCATGTTCACATGGTGAATATTTTTATTACTTGTTTTTATTATTTAATAGAACTGCACATAGAGATCACTTCTGGCATGGTCAGGGACCATATGAGATCAAACCTGGGTTGCCTGAGTGCAAGGCAAATGCCCTACCAGGTATACTAGCACTCTGGTACTCTTTTTTATCTTTTATCACTTAATTTTATTATATAGATACCTTCATATTTAAAGTGAGGTTCTTGTACATTTACATTGAATGTATTAATTAATTTTTAAATTAAATCTGCCTTACTCTTTATTTTCACTTGATTTGATTTATTCATTATCTTCCTATTTTCTCTGTCTTCTTTTGATTTGAATTTATCTTTTGATTCCATTATACCTCCAAAATATACCTACTAATTATGCCCTTTTGAGGGAGGGACTGTATATATCCAGCAGTGTACAGGGCTTGCTCCTGGCTCTGTGCCCTGAAATCATTCCTGGCAGAATTCTGGGAACCAGATTGGATTCTAAGGACTAAACATGGATTGGCTTCATGCAAGTCAAATTCCCTGCCTGATGTACTATCTCTCTAGCTCTCAATTATGTCCATTTTTAAAAAAAATTTAGTGGCTGTAATGGGGTTTTCAGAATACATCTTTAATTTAATACATTCTGTGTCAAATAATATTAGACCATTTTATCTGTAGACTAAAAGTCTCAAAGGAGTATAATTTCTCTATTTTCCTATATTTTATTCTCATGTTATTTATTTTACTTTGGCAAATTATAAACCACAAAAAACATTATTACTAGTTTTGCTCAAAATCAGTTGCTTGTGAAACTTTCTTCAACATTGTTTCCCTAACTCACCTTTGTAAATACTTTCCACTACAATTATCCCCTCTTGTGAAATTTTAGGGGACAGAGAGATATAGTTCAGTGGGCAGAATGCTACACTTGGCATGAGCCAACATGAGTTTAATCCCTCTGGCCCAACCAACCACCTCCAGGAGTAATCCCTGAGTGCAGCAGAGCCAGAAGTAAACCCTCACCACCAGTGGGTGTGGCCCAAAGGCAAACGCATTTTTTTTTTAACTTTAACTAAGATAGTTACTTGCTTCCACAGAACTAAGTTTATCCCCCTTGGGGAAGCTATTTCTCTCATCAAGAATTCATGCTTTAGGTAGTAAATCATTTCCTAATGAAATTAGGAAAAATGTGCATTATATTTCTCATTCTTTTAATCACTTTTGGCACATTATCATTTTTTGTTATGTAGATAAAAATTTTTAACTGGAGGGGCCAGAGTGATAGATAGCTCAGCGGTAGGGCATATGCCTTTCATGTGGTTGATCTAGGATGGACCTTGGTGGATCTACAGTGTCCCATGTGGTCCCTCAAGCCAGGAGCGATTTCTGAGAGCATAGTCAGGAGTAACCCCTGAGTATCACTGGGTGTGGCCCCAAACCAAACCAAAATAAAACAAAATTTTAAATTGGAATCATACTCCTCTTGCCTAAAGATCTTCCTTTAACATTTCTTATAGTTTAGATTTTCTGGCAATACATTTGCTCACGTTTTACTTGTTCAGTCTTTGATTTATTTTTATTTAAAAATATTTTTCTTTGCACATAATATTCTAGATTGTCTTTTTACTTTTTATACTTTAAGTTCTATACTCTATCTTGAGTCTTGAACAGATCCTACCAAGAAATTGGCTGCAGCTGCTACCTTCTTTTTTTTTAATAGATAACATCTTCCCTTTATTCTCTTTCACTCCCAGCCACTGACATCCCAAATTAAGGATTTTCAGAAATTTAATTTTATGGTCTTTAGTTATTTGCATTATGATATATGAGTTTTTATATTTGTTTTTCTATTTATTCTGCTTGGGATTCTCTGAATGTCTTGGCTCTAAATTTTGTTGTTTTTCATTAATTTTGGAAAATTCTTAGTCATAATCTACTATTTTTTCTCTCCCATTTCTATTAATCCGATGGGATCTTAATTTCATGTACAATAGGTCCTTGAATATTTTCCAATAGCTCTTGATTGCAAATTTTTTCCCCTTTATTTTTTCCTTCATTCTTTGGTTTCTTTGTGCTTTATTTTAGATAATACTCACTGACTTATATTAAGCTCAAATATTAAGCTCAACTGTGTACAGTTTCCTGCTAAGGCATTCTAATAGACATTTTTCATATCTGATTTCATTGTGGTTTTTGTTTTTTGAGCATTTCCAATTTTCAGTTTTGTGTTTCTGCCTCTGTGGGAATTCCAAGTCTTCTCATATTTTGCATCAGAATCTTTGACATACCAATTATAATTATTTAAAACACCTTTCTCTTATTCTGACATCTAGATAAACATTGGCTTGTTGATTTTCATATTTCATTATTGGGTCTACCAAATGATATTCAGGCATGTTGGTTTCAAGGATGATTCTTAAGTGATAGTTTCTATCATTGTCATAGTGGTTTCTTTTCTATCCTAGCTGCACCACACCCCTCTCCCCACATGTGGCAAGCTTTCTACCCTTGATCAGTACTCCCGGGCCCCGTTCTATTGTCTTTGTTATTATTCTCATAATCTGTTGTTGTTTTTCTTTTTGTCCCACAAATGAGTGAAATCATCATATGACTGTCCTTCTCTCTCTTTCTGACTCATTTCACTCAACATTATACTGTCCATCACTCTGGACGAGAACTGGGTGCTGAAAGGAGGCAATGTGAAATGCATTCAGTAACAATATTACAAACCACAGTGCCTAAAATGAAAGAGGAAAAAAATGTGTGAGAAGAAAAGTTTCTGCCAGTTAGGGGGAGCAGTAGGCAGGAGGCAAACTGGGGACATTGGTGGTGGGAAACACTGGTGAGGGGTCTGGTTTTGGAACATGATATGACTAATAAAACTCAACCATGAATAACTTTATAATTGTGTATCTATGGTGATTTAATTAAAAAAAGACTCTTGGCCAACTGGACTGGTGGGTCAATGCAAAAAATATAGTATAGACTGCTGCATGGACAATGAGATACCAGAGATTACCTGGACCACATCCAGCAGTGCTGGTGGGGACTCCAGAGATGCCCATGGAAATGCCTGGGGACCATGTAATTCGAAGAATTAAACCTAAGTTGAATGCGTGCCAGGCATGTGCCCTAATTATTGTATTAACTCATGGCCACAATTTCTATATCTTTTGGTGGAGCTACTAAAAATTTCTTAATGCTTCTGAGTTTTTTTTTTAAATTGACTTTTGGATATTGTATTTGAAATGTTAGTAGAAACTTGAGGAAAGTTGTATTTAAACCTGAAAGTAGGCATTTGCATGTGGGGAAGCAGAGTAAGTCTAGTGAGAGGTCACACTGGATTTGTATTTGTTGTTATTGGGAGTTCTATCAATGCCTCAGAATTAATTCTTTTTGCAAAAATTCAAGGGGCTGGGGTCCTGCTGTATCCCTTTGCCCCATTGGTAGGGGGGTATGGCTCTGTCCTGTCTTCCAGTGGCTACAATTTTACTTGCCTTCAGGCCAGGTATGGGAGGGAAGAGCAGAGGCTTGCTTCTTTAGCCCAGGGATTCTTTTTTTTTTTCTTTTTGCATTGCAATCCTATTTTTTTAATAAAAAATCTGTTTATTTGTACCCAGGCATCTAAAATGGATATACACAGTCAGTATCCTAGATGAGAGGAAAGCCACTTACATGTAATAAGTCATTCAGAAATTTATGTTCCAGCAAAATTTGAAGCCACACCTCAATATCTACATTTAGTACTGAAACTCTGTGTCAGGTCATGACTTACATTTGAAGAAGCTCAATGCTAGTCCAGTTTCAGTTTCTGGGGACCCTGAGGGGAGCCCCAGGAACAGAGCTTGCTTGGCCTTCCTGGTCTCCTTCAAGTCCCACAATTGATCTCTGCCTTTTTCTTATTCTTGAATCTCTTGGTTGGGTAAAGGTGTCCTGCCCTTTGTCAGGAGGGCAGATACTAATATGTAATTTTGAAGAATCCTATGCACCCAAGACAGCTTCCTACCTTCTCATTAAATACAAATGAATTTAATAGAATACCTTCCTTCTTAATACAACACCTTCCTGCCTTGGATGGGCTCAAGAAAGGTCTTTATTTTTTCTGGCCGCACCTGGTGATGCTCAGGAATTAGTCCTGGCTATGTGCTCAGAAATTGCTCCTGGCTTGGGGGACCATATGGGACACGGAGGGATCAAACCGCAGTTCATCCTAGACTAGTGCTGGTAAGGCAGAAGAAGCCTTACCCCTTGTGCCACTGCTCCGGCCCCAAGAAAAATCTTGATTTCATAAATTTTCTGAAATTTTCTTGGTGTGAAGGTAGAAGATACATTACCTTGTAGTAGTCAGTATCCTAGATGAGAGGAAAGCCTCCAAATTGATGGATTCTATTTTCCTCTTTTTTTCTTGTCAGTCCTCCAAAGGAAAGGCTAAGATTCCATTTCTCTCAGATTCTTTTGTTATAATAATTTTTATTTTGATCTAAGTGAGATTCTTAACAACTACTACCACACCTCCATGATTGTGTGCTTTTTTTTATCAGCCATCCGTAATCAATATTTATCTAAGGAAAAGAAAAATTCCTTTTTTAGAGGCTCAGATTACTAATTCACCAGTTTGATGAACCAGGGATTAAAAGGGTATGTGTGGGCAAATATTTTTCTAAAAGGAAAGTTATTTCAATAATAAAAGTAGCTTTTTAGGAGACCAGAGTGATAGCACAGTGGTAGGGAATTTGCCTTCCATATGGCCAGCGAGGGATGGACCTGGGTTTAATCCCTGGCATCCCACATGGTCCTCGAGCCTGCTAGGAGCAATTTCTGGGTGCAGAGCAAGGAGTAACCCCTGAGCACCACCACTAGGTGTTGCCTATAAACCAACCCCCCAAAAGTAGTTGTTTAGTACTGTAGAGAGTTAAAAATGCAAAAAGAGAGAATTAAAAAACATTTATCAGTGCTAAAGAAATTCTGACTAATATTTTCTCAGATTTCTGCCAGTCATTTCCCTACTGACTATGTGTCTTCATTAGTTTGTGTACTTAAGTATGCATACTCAATATACCATTTGCATAATTTATTGAAGGAAGTTAGTTCCAAGACTTGTGTGTTCTTTTGTGAGTTGGATACTGGCACTTATGAAATAATGGTGTGTTTTATTCATGTTTGATGAAGATCCAAAATATATGATCTATTCTTAGTTTGCTGTCAGGACTGGCATCCTTCTCACGAATATTTTACATTAACAGCCTAGACAGGTGTGTCATTTGTTTCCAGCAAAAAATAGTCCTTGGTGGCTTAGTGTGAGGTCTCCTCTGACACCTCTCTTTTCTCCCTTTCCATGTATGGTGGCCCTCCTCCTTGTCAACTTTTAAACAAACAGAGAGAAGAAAAGAATGTGTTGTGCTTCATTTGTGTTTTTTCTCTCCTCTTTTCTAGAAAGTATTTTGGAGAAAAAATTGGCCTGTATTTTGCCTGGCTGGGGTTATATACCTACTTCCTCATCCCATCTTCTGTCATCGGAGTGATTGTGTTTCTGTATGGCTGCGCAACCATTGAGGAAGATATTCCCAGGTAAATGGGTGTGAAAGTAATGGACTCTGTCCCCCAGTGTTAGTAGTTCAGAAGTTCATCCCAGTGCATCCCAGTTCATCCCAGTTGGAGGAACATTGGACATGCTTCCTGCTTACGTCCTCACCCTCCCCTCTCTCTCTTTCTCTCTGTCTCTCTGTCTCTCTGTCTCTGTCTCTCTCTGTCTCTGTCTCTCTCTCTCTGTCTCTCACTCTGTCTCTCTCTCTCTTTCTCTCTCTCTTTCTCTCATCACACACAGACCTTCTCTCCAGAGATAGACCTGAGCACTGTCAATTCTAGAAATGGCTTCAGAGCCAAAAATCACATTTTCTTGAGTTTTTATTTAATTAATTATCTTTTTTTCTTTTCTTTTCTTTTCTTTCTTTCTTTCTTTCTTTCTTTCTTTCTTTCTTTCTTTCTTTCTTTCTTTCTTTCTTTCTTTCTTTCTTTCTTTCTTTCTTTCTTTCTTTCTTTCTTTCTTTCTTTCTTTCTTTCTTTCTTTCTTTCTTTCTTTCTTTCTTTCTTTCTTTCTTTCTTTCTTTCTTTCTTTTTTTTTTTTTTTTTGGTTTTTGGGTCACACCCGGCAGCATTCAGGGGTTATTCCTGGCTCTACGCTCAGAAATTTCTCCTGGCAGTCTTGGGAGACCATATGGGATGCTGGGATTCAAACCACCATTCTTCTGCATGCCAGGCAAACATCTTACCTCCATGCTATCTCTCCAGACCCTAATTTTTATTTTATTGAAACAATTATGATCAACAGAATCCTTCATAGTTGAATTTGGGCATTTTGCTGTTTTGACAGCGGCATTTCTCCAGGGCCAGATTCTTCTAAGGGAAAGTGGAAGATCACTGTGACCAATAGACAATGCTCAAAGGGCTGAAGAGATACAACAGGGAGTAAAACAGTTGCCTTGCACGCAGCTGACTGGGTTAAATCCCCAGCACCCCTGGAGTGATCCCTAAGAACAGAGACAGTTGTAAACATTGAGCACTGCTGGGTGTAACCCCAAAATCCCCAAAGAAAAAAGTCAACAAAACTGAAATCAAAAGACCCAAACTCTAAGACTCTAAACTGTAAATGAGCCTGTGCTGGGAGGCACTCTGGAAACATGTGGAAGGAGATTAATATTGGTGGTGGATTGGCCCTAACCCTTCTATGAAGGACCTTGTAAATCGCAATAGTTTCAATAAAATAACATTTTTTTAAAAAAAACACCAAAACAGAAACCCAATGCAAAATAGAATGCCTGAAAAAATGCTTTTATCACTAAGGTTTTCTTTTTTTCTTTTATGATTTCCAGAAAGACCCAAGGTAGGAGGTATCAAGTGGCATTTGGTGGCAATCTCAGGATCTTTCTTCTCAAAACCCGTTAGCATAAAATACTAGGCTGAGAAGCAAAGAGCTTTGGCAATGTGGAAGGCTCAGTTGCAAGTTTAGAAAGTCAGAAACTACAAGAACTGACAGGCCCCTGGTTGGGCTCTTGGAGGGAGCTCACTTAAAAATAGCATGAGCAAGAATGGGACATGCTGGCCCCGTGTGCTCCTGGTGACTTGTTCTCTCCTTGGCTGTAAAGCAGTAATAAAACACCAACCTCAGGGTGGTGGAGTGAGGATTCAAAGAGACAATGTCTGGCCCAGAGCCTAATAATTGCTGAATGAATGGAATCCTGTGGAAGTGAATGAGACATAATAGATTTTCTACCAAGATGGAAAATGAAATCCCTTTCCATCTTCAAGATGGTTCATACTTAGCTGGAGCATGGTTTGTGTGTTTTAATATACTTCAGGTTGCCAGTGATAGAAATGAAACTTAACTAGTTTGCACCAAAAAAAAAAATCTAGAAGGGTTCATGATAAAGCCAGAGAAAATAGTACAGTGGGCAAGATATTTGCCTGGTATATGACTGAATTTAGTTTGAGCCTTAGCATTCATATAGTCACCTGAGCACAGAATCTGAAGTAAATCCTTAGTATCACCAGGTGTTGCCTGAAAACAAACAAAACCTTTTATGATAAAGCTTATTATTCATTATAAGCATTGTAAGGTATCTCAGAAATCCAATGGCAGGCATGTGTCTTTTCAAGGGAACCATTGCCAAGTCTTTAGGACTTTTCTCTCTTGTCTCTGACTCTATGTCCTCATGCTCCCTGTGGGAATAGAAATGGCAGAACACACTTCCAGAAGTGACCCTGTGTCCACACGGACAGCACAGATGTATGTCTTCAGAAATGCAAATGCAAGCACACTCCTGAAAGGGCAGTTATAGATACCCATAAAATGTGCTCATTATTATTATAGATGATCATATTGCGTGTCAGGGAAATGGTGTTTCACTGATCCTGGCTGGCTAGCTCCTAGTGGGTTATGGAACCAATTAATTGTGCTATCTTTTAAATGAACTCAAATAAAATAAGATACAGTAGAATGAAATAAAACAGTTCTTCTAACCATCACAAGCAGAGAGTTTAAGTATTTTTGTGTGAGATTCTATGTCATGTAGGTAAGCTTCCTTGGGGGAGAGGTTAATGTGTGCGTTTCTATGTTGGAATCTGATGTGGAGGACTTAGGGGGACATACCTGACAATGTTTGGGGGCTCAGAAATGACTCATGAGTGCTCAGGATACTAGGTAGTGCCAGGAATCAAAGTGAGGTCAACTGCATGCTGGATAAACATTTGACTTCCTGTTCTATTCAACTCATAAGCAGTATTTAAGATTATATATAGATCAGTCCAAAAGTTTAAAATCAGCTCTTGGGCTAGAGTGATAGCACAGCAGTAGAGCATTTGCTTTCCTTGCACATGGCTGACCTAGGGCAGACCCGGATTCAATTCCTGGCATCCCATATGGTTCCCTGAGCCTGCCAGGAGTGATTTCTGAGCACAGAGCCAGGAGTAACTCCTGAGTACCACCGGGTATGGCCCAACCCCAAAAGTAAAAAAATAAAAAAATAAATAAAACCAGCTCTTAAAATATTGAAATGTTGATTGTCTCTTTTATAGGATAGGGTATGGCATATCTGAGATAGGTCATAGAAATAGAGATAGATCATGAAAAATCAAATAGTTTATGGAAAATTATTATGGAGAATTTTTAATTAATATCTTTATTTAAACACCTTGATTACAAACATGATTGTGGTTGGATTTCAGTCATGTAAAGAACACACCCCCTTCACCAGTGCAATATTCCCATCACCAATGGAGAATTTTTAAGAGCCATTCTATAATCTTTAAGTTTTTTAATTTTTAAAAATTTATTCTTTTATTTTTTAAGATCCATTCTTTAATCACAGCCATCAAAGGTTCAAGCTCAATGGGCCAATTGAAAACTCACTAAATTCCACTTTTCATCAACAAAGGAATAAAACTCAGTATCGCATTGGAACTAATTTATAGTCCTTAGGGTCTGTATCTATCAGCTACTCCCAAAACATGGTTAAGAATTTTCACTAGTTATGGGATTATTTTCTATATTTCTACTTTGGGAATTAAGCTGAGAACTGACTAGCTGTTTTGTTAGTTAATTAATTTTGGCAGGGGAAAAATTGGCCTTGCAACCAGAAGTACTCAGGACTTATTCTTAACCCTGTGCTCAGGCATTACTCCTGGCAGTGCATAGGGCACCATATGCACTGCCCGGGATTAAACCAGAGTCAACTGTGTTCAAGACAAGCACTTTAACCCCTATACTATACCTTCAGCCTTAGCTATCATATTTAAAAATCTTTATTTTAGGAAAAAAAGTATAGATGTATAGGAAGCTGCAAAGTGAACAAAGAGGAACCCAGCACCCTCTTTAATCAGTTGTTATATCTTCTATAAATGCAGTTACATATCGAAACCAGAGTACTTGCATTACTTAGAACTTTGAATGGTACCTTTTATCACCAATAACTTTGATATGTGAGATACAAGTCTCACTTCTAAGTCATGGTTCCATATGTGCATTATTTATCTATAGAACTCTCTACATGCCAGGGATTGGTTCCATTTGTTATACATTTACTTACAAGGGTAGGGGAGACTACAGCATTTAAAAAAATATAAACCATATTGAAAAAGAAATTGGCTACTCTAGGTCTGAGACTTTAACAGCAGATGTTCTGTCTGCATTTCTTGAATAATTGCATCATCACACCTCCTCCCTATATATTCACACTGCACCCATATCAGGTAACTTGTAAGCAATAAACACCAGTGACTTTGAGATCTTGGTACAACTGATTGTCCGAGCATCTCACAATCTTCTGTTTTTTTTTTTGTTTTGTTTTTATTTTTAATTTAAATGGAGAATTGCACCCTTGGATTTAAGGGGGGATGAAAACACGTGATATCAAATCTAAATAAACCTCCTTCATCTTGTTTACAGATTGCCTCTTTCAGGAATTTCGAAGTCATTTTAATGTTATTTCAAGACTCAACTATTTCCAGAATTCCATTAGAGTGGCTTGATAAAAGTGAACACAAAAGTACCTCTCTGATACATAGAAAACATTCTGGCTTCAAATTGAAATGATTTAGTGGGTTTTTTGTGGTACAGTGGCTGCCATTTTGCCCAAAATATTGATGGTTGACTGCTGACTGAGCTAAAAACTAACAATTTTTATATACCACACTTAGGATCCAAAGAGCTTTTATACCATGCTGGTGGCTATTACTTTTCTCCTGACTAACCTAGGAGCACTAAGGTTTGATTAAGGTTTAGCTGATTATCTATGCATACACTATCTACGCATACCCATGTAAAATATTCAATAGTAAAGTCATATCTGTAACACCTATTGTAGAAGGTCATCACTGAGCACTCACGTGCTCTCCAATATAGCCAATCTCTGTGCTACAATTGTTCTAGACTGATGCCTTTCCCTAAGCTTTCTTGTTTGCCACACCCAACAGTGCTCATGGTTTTCTCCTGGTTATACACTCAGGAAGGGAGACAATATGGAGGTTATCAGGGATTGAATCTGGGTCAGCATATGCAAGGCAAGCTCCCTATGCACCCTGATCTCTAACTCTATTTTTTTCTATTTTTATTTTTATTTTATTGAAACAATTGTGACTCACAGAGTCCCTCACAGTCGAATTTCAGACATACAACGAGTCAGGGCCCCACCAGTGCTAACCTCCCTCCACCAGTGGACCCATATTGCATCCTACACCACCACCTATGCCCCCTCGCCTTCCAGTGCAATAGACCCCCTGACTCTGCTTTCTTAAGAGTACTGTCTCTTGTCTGATAGTAGCAAGTCTGCATGTCTGACCCAGAAGACTGAAACTATGCTCTCCAGTTACCAATAAGAATGTGCCCAGGTGAAGCTAGCAGAGTTGAGCTAATCATTACGTGATTCACTCATATGAGTTAGCCACTGCTATTGAGCCTTGCCAATGGAACCTTAAGTGCAAACGAATAAAGATTTGTTCTTAGAGACCTCAAATTTCCATTTTCTCACTCAAAGAGCCTTTTCCTGCTATGGACTTGATAGTGCATTAATGATAAGTATGGAAGCTGGAACCTGACAGACAGTGACAGCCTTCAGTAAACTCCTTCAACTTTATATACATACATACATATATGTGTGTATATATATATCTTTATTTAAACACCTTGATTACAAATATGATTGTAGTTGGGTTTCAGTCATGTAAAGAACACCTAAAGAACACCCCCCTTCACCGGCACAACATTCCCATCACCAATGTCCCAAATCTCCCTCCTCCCCACCCCACCCCCCACCTGTACTTGAGACAGGCTTTCTACTTCCCTCATTCATTCGCATTGTTAGGATAGCTCTCGATATAGTTATTTCTCTAACTGCACTCATCACTCTTAACTTCTTAATAAATGAAAAGTAGACCCATGTATTCTTTTGGACTCTGCAGTTTCAAGAAACACTTGCTTTGGTGCCCAGAGTACCAATTTGCTCACTTTACACTACAGTGACCTTCTGCTTGTCAGATGAACTTTATAGCTCCCTCTGTTGTCTTAAGAAAGAAAAGCTGTGGGTTCCCTGCCTCTACATCACCATTATATCCAGCTGCGTGGTGAGCTGAAGTAAATGTTCATGAAATCTTGAGACCTCCACCCTCTTCCTACAAACCATCAGCTGAACTATCTATACATTCCTGGGGGCACACGAGACACCATTCTGATGAGTTCACTTATTTTCCTGTCAATATAGAGTTGGAGGGATATTTGGACTGGTAATTCTTTGGTTCTTACTTGCAGCTATTCACATGAGCCTGCTTTTTAAAAAAAATTCAACCCAGTGGTTCTTCAAATGAAACTAAGTTAGAATGTGGTCCAAATGGTTATTTGAATCTTGTTTCTCTCTTTAAGTGTCAGAGAGTCTAGATTTTCGAAGAATTGCCTTTACTCTTTTGTTCTCCCTAGTTAGCATCATTCTTACTTGGTTGGTGTTATTAATGCCCATCCCACAAGTGATCATGTAACTGTTGAACTTAGGCTCTCACATAGCACTGATTTCATCCTGTCCATGGCTAGAATAGAGAGCTAGTGGAGGTCCTTCACTGACTGATGTTGATTTCTCCTGTGATCAGGAGTGAGACAGCCAGTAGGGTTTAGAAGATAGACTGTGCTTGAAAAATTGATGGGGGAGCCTAACTTAAGATGGCTGCTTAATTGTTTTCCAGGACCATGACTTCCTGCCAGCCTCATAGACTCAGTCCATCTGGAAGGGACTTGATGAGTCATATCTCAGTTTACATCATCTCTGACAGAGGACCACCAGTTTTCTCTTGGGACTCTTCTAGTGACAAGGAGTTCCTTGGCTCAGAAGGTGGCCCCTTCATTTGGCAAGACAAGATATAAAAAAACACAGTGCCAAGGGGAAGAGGTCAAATCTACTTTATTACATGCTCCTTCCAATATGGCACCTACAAGCTCGGTTATGAAGCTAGAAGTGGGAATGTGTTGAGGGTTATTTTGTTTGGGTGGGGTCCTGCTTGAGCTCTACCTACCGCAATTTTTCCTTGCAGCAAGGAGATGTGTGACCAGCAGAATGCCTTCACCATGTGTCCCTTGTGTGACAAGTCCTGCGATTACTGGAACCTCAGCTCAGCTTGCGGGACAGCCCGGGCCAGCCACCTATTTGACAACCCTGCCACTGTCTTCTTCTCCATCTTCATGGCTCTGTGGGGTAAGTGGGAAGTCTTGAGCTTGCTTCTACTGGTAGAATTTCTCTCAAAAATTACAGAAAATAAGGTCAAAAGGACCCCTTATTTTGGCTCACTACTCCTATCACTTAGTTCTTAGATTTTAAGAAGTATATTAGGGGCAATCAATATCTCTCTTAAGGGTGAACAGAGCTAGGAATCCCTTCCATGAAATAATATTATTTTTAATAAAAGATAGAGGATGTGAACTCTGTGTCTCAATATGATTTAGTCAACTTGGAACTGGTGAGTATTCTGGAAATCTACCATCCACCCACTAGGCCTTTTCATAGATTAGGTCATGCCCTATTGTAAATATTGTTCAGGGTGATACTTGAGGCAGTGGGTGATTGTGTGATTACAGAATGACCTGGTAAGAGAGTTAGACCCAAATGTGGTTCTCTGGATCCCACTGAGCGCAATGCCTTTTCTAGGACTCTGTGAATTGCAGAGCATAAAGAACATTGCATAATAATTTCCATCACCAAAGGGATTTCTGAAGATAAGAACAACTAGTTCCCTTATTTTCCCTTCTCCTTCCATTTTCTTCATAGTATTAGGGCCATTAACCTCTCTGCTGGGACATAACTGTCTGCACCAGACCACAGTACACCACACTACACCCCTCACTCACATGTCTATTCACACCACTGGAATAACAACCCTACAGTAACTGAACACTTCCAGGACACACCCACATGTTTCAAGAAGAGACCAAGCCAACATGTCTAGGCCCCTCTGGAGTAGCCAGCTGCTTTTACTCATCAATTGCTGTGAGGGCCTCCAGGCTTCCCCATTGGCTCCCACATCAGCAGGTCCCAAACCTGCTGGAGATGCTGTCTGATTTATCACTGACTCTGTGGGGCCTGGAGGACATGCCAGGACAGGGCCATGAGTCATGTCCCTAAAGTGTAAGGAGAGAGAGAGGAGATTTGCTCTCCCTGCAGTGGGAACATTGAACTTGATCTTCTCTATCCCCTGCAGGGAGCTCCCTAGGGTGGAGAGAAACCCAGACTGAAAACATTCCTATATTTTCAGGCCACCAAAGAACATTTCTAAGGGACAATCTCTTCTCTCTTCTCTGGGGAAAATGTGACTCTTTGGAGTCTCTTATGCAGGGCCAAACCACAAAGGAAATCACCTAGAGTAAGGGTAGGGTCATGGCACTTGCAACCCCAGAAGTCTGGAGTTGCTTCCAGAAAGGAGCATTCAACTGGAAATAATGCTAGTTGCCTGGAAATTGGGAACATTTTCTGCTCTTCTAATAAAAACTACTTATAATTGGAGCCCAAAATCACATTTTCATCTTTGTTGTCCTTCAACCCTTATTCCCATTCATTTGTCTTATAGAGGTCATCTTGAGTGAGTGGCTGCAGTTTCCTAAACAGGCTCTCTGCTTCTGCAGGAAACTGTCCAGGGGTGTATGATCCCTTGTTGTAAAGGAACTTGGTTCCCAATTGCACTTTCCCAGTTTCAAGTCCTAACAATAACCTCTTCTTTTTCCCTTGATAACTACAATCAGCAAACACCTTCCTCTTACCCCTTCTGTGCTTCTTTAGGACTTCCTATCCCCACCCAATACCCACCCTTTCCCCTCCCCAAACAACAGCCCAGGCAAAGCAAAGAGGGTAGACTTGTGTCAACGCTTCACTTCCTGGCACTAGACTGGCTTTGTTTTTTTAATGGCCTTGCTATATTTTATATGATTATGTATTTGGTTTCAGCAGCCAAGAGCCTCTGGGCATGATTGCCTACAAATTACAATTAAAAATAATAGTAATGCCTCTCATTACTCTGATTATTATGATCAGAAAGACTGTGCAGAGTGGGCCTGAGCCAAGGCTCAGACGTGCCAGGAAGAGGGCGGTGGTGAAAAGTGGTTCTTTACAGGGAGAGACTCTGGCTGTTGGTGGCATCGGGCTTGGGGTTTGCCGAGACAGCAAGTACAAGAAAAATATTAGACTGTGGGAGACCTGATATTGGCTTTATACTCAGATCTAGCCCTTCTGTGGCTCTGGCTACAAACTCCAAGGAACTTTAGAAGGAAAATAAAGTTTATTGAAGTGGGATATCAAGGGACAAGAGCCCTGAATTTTTAGGTCACCATCCTGCCCCTGCCAGCTATGGATCTTGTTCCAGTCAAGAGATCCTTGCTCTGGGCCTTTGGTCAATACTCTTATAAGACCCAGGTTCATGTGACCTAGGGCACAGACCTGAGTTTTTGAGCCATACTTACTATGAACTCAAGTTAAAACAAATTTGTAGCTTTAAGTTGTTATATATATTCAACGAGCCCAAGGAGGGTTGTTAAATTTAGCTCTGTGCTGTGCCTGCTGGAAACTGAGGCACCAGAACTTAGAACGAGTAGACTGTTCTTTTCTACGTCTAAGGTTTTATTACCAGGAGGGTAGCAGAGGGAAGGGTAATCTCATGATCTTGTCCCACCTTTTCAATCCTAGGGCACCAGATCCTGAAGTTCAGAGGAGAAGGCACCAATGTGTCTGATTTTAGGATATATGAGTTGTCAGAAAGGAATGGAGTAGACAGTAGGCATAGTTGAGAATGAAGAGGACAATGAGGAGACAGTTTGGGCCCCAATGCAGGTGTGAGGCATGTGATGCCTCTTGGGTTTACAATATGTAGACAAATAAATTGAATCAGAGACTCGAAGTCCAGTATCCAGAGAGAAGGCCAAGATTCTAAAGAGCCACTCTAGTTTGTATTATCATGCCCTAATGCACCTTTTTCTGTTCTGCCTAGATTCTACTGCTGAAAACTCATTATAGGGCCCAACCTCGGGCAGCAGGCACTCCCTTGGGGCCCCCAGTTTTTCATCTTGTCATTCTTAAGGCTCTATTCACAGTATGGCTTGCATTGTAGTCATTATTTATAATCTGTTCAAGTAAACAGAAGGAGAACAAAATCTCCATCTGATGAGCTCCATCTCCCCCATGATGCCTAGGACAGTATTTTGGACATGGCAGGTGTCTTGGGTTTATAATCCCTGTAGGATTAGGAATTTCTTCCCAATGCTCAAATAATGAAAGATTTATGATAAGAATATAATAAAGCTTGCAAGAAGCAAGCTCAAGAAATAGTTGGGTCTATGGGGAGCCAGAACTGGAATTGGCATCAGAAACCATAGCTCCTTCCCATCTCTGCACATCTTTGCATCTCTTGCTTTCACTTTGGAAAAGAGAGAACATGATTCCTTCTTCTACAGACCTTGACTATGCTATTCAATCCTGGTACCACAAGCCCTGGTTACCATAGAGGGCTTTGTGGGAATTGGTCCTTGTGGGGATTTGCTCTTTGTGGACTGCTGGAACAGCAGGCAGTCAAAATGTTTGTTTGATCAATAAATGAAAGAATGGCTTAAGGACAATTGGTCTATCCATCAGTGTGGATGAGAGAGTTGCAAGAATGAGAGTCAAGTAGAACAATGAGGAATCTGTTAGGTAGCCCCAGAATGAGATAATCAAGTAAATGATGCTGGAGACAGAAAGAATAAAAATTAGTGAGAGTGCTAGAAAGTGCAAGAAGAAATTGGTGATAGAGGCAATTTTTTTTTTCTTCAAAAAAGACTAAAGACTTCCATTATTTTATTCTGTAGGGGTAACAGGAAGTTTTGTCTATGCCTGGTTGTTACTCAGAAGCTGTTCCTCATTCTGTGCTCTTGAGTGATTCCTGAAGGTGCTCAAGGGGACCATATGCAGTGTCAGGGATCAAACTTTATCCACTATGTTTTCTCTCTCTCTAGATCATATTTTTGTTTGCTTGTGGGCCACACGTGGCAATGCTCAGGAGTTACTCCTGGTTCTGCATGCAGGAATTACCTCTGCCGTGCTCAGGGAACAATAGAGACTGCCTATTGTGCCAATGGATCGAATCTTGGTTGGCCTCATGTAAGGCAAATGCCCTATCCATTGTACTATTGCTTTGGTCACTCTCTCTAGATTTTATCCATTCTTATTTCCTCCATCCTTCCACTTTTCTTTATTTCATAAGGTCATCATTCTCCCTCTTCCCAATGACCTAGAGGTAAAAGGAAATATATGAGTATATGAGAATACATGTATATGGGAGTGTGTCCCTTTAAATGTATTGGTTAGCTTTCCAGATTGTGGCCTATTTCCAGCAGTTTCTACTAAAGAAGGAGGGAAGAACTACATGATTTAAAGAGAATCCCGAGATCTGAAATCCTGGAAGCTTATCCTCCACCTCCATGGGGGAATCCAGAAAGTAACCAAAATGTATTCTTTGAAATTAATATATATTTTTTTCTTTTAAAGCTACCATGTTTCTTGAAAACTGGAAGAGATTACAGATGCGACTGGGTTACTTCTGGGACCTGACTGGCATAGAAGAGGAAGAAGTGAGTTCTTTCTCCTGCTTCTCTGAGTGTCTGCCTTGGTTTGACCCCAGAAAGATGTTTGATAATCGCATAAATTGACCCATCAGTCATGGGTCCAACGTAGTCTCACATGGGTTTCTTTCTCAGTCTAGCCCATTGGTCAAGTGTTATTACCCCTTTTCTTCTCTATCTATAAAATATAAGGCTTTTTATCTGTAACACAAGGGAGTAGCCAGTGGACCCAGTATACCTCTCTGGTGAAAGGATTGGCACAGATGGCAGGCTGATGGTAGTCTTGACATTTAAAATAACCTTGTTCTAAATCCCATGTCTTTCGTATTTTCAAGCATGAAGCCAGAAAATAAGGCTCTACCCCTTGTTCCCCAGAGCCCAAGTATGTCAGTATATGCTAAAGAGAGTTGTGAGGGCCAGGCAGACATCAATGACCTCTGATGAGTCTGTAAAGAGTGTAAGCCACTCCTATTATTAATATGTCTGAAACTAGGGATGTGGGCCAGGTAGAGCTTAATTGTCTCCAATGCCTAATGGCTTCTCTGCTTCCTTTCCCTCCCTTCCTTCCTTCCTTCCTTCCTTCCTTCCTTCCTTCCTTCCTTCCTTCCTTCCTTCCTTCCTTCCTTCCTTCCTTCCTTCCTTCCTTCCTTCCTTCCTTCCTTCCTTCCTTCCTTCCTCAGTCTCCCCTTGATATTTTTTTTTGTCGTCTTCATTCTTGTAGTTCTATTTCTTATCAAGTGCTAGCTTACCATCACCTTCCTCCACTTGGGAATGAGCCCCACTAAAGGATGCACCATGGCTTAATGTCTGGAAGAGTTCAGAGCTCAGTAGATCCTGGTGGGTTGCTTGCTGAAGTCCCGAGCTGGAAGGCTCTGTAAGCTGGCTTGGGTCCTCCTATCAGGACAGCTGCTGGCACCACCAACCACATGGTAGTGGAATCCAGATTCTTGGAGGTAGGAATGATGTGTTTGTGATGATTTGGCATAGGATCCCTCTCTAGAGAAGACTGTGTTTGGGTACATTGGGAATAAGGAGTCCTTGCCCATGATTGTTTGTTGAAGTGATCCTTAGAGGTTTTAGAATTTTCTCTGGTTGGAATCTCAGTCGTCTGACTCCATGAGTTTAATGTATTCTGCAACCTCACTTGACCTTCTTGGCTAAATCTAGGGAGATCTTGTCTGACCAGGTTCAAATGCTGAGAAATCTAAAGTTTTGCTTTGAGAGTCTTGCATAATTTTTTGTTTGTTTTTGTTTTTAGGCCACACCCAGTGACATTTAGGGATTACTCCTGGCTATATGCGCTCATAAATCTCTCCTGGCTTGGGGGACCATATGGGACACTGGGGGATCGAACTGTGATCCGTCCTAGGCTATCACGGGCAAGGCAGATTCCTTACCGCTTGTGCCACTGCTCTGATCCCAAGAGTCTTGCATGATTATATGTTTCACAAATTCTATTCTAAACAAATAAAAGGGCTCAGAATGAGAACCCAGCATTGAATGAGATGAGTTATAGTCTCATCAAGAGGAAAATGGGGCTTCTCCTCTCTGTGACATGGCATGATTTTGGAAAATTGAGAGGTCAGTTAGCCTATGGGGAAGACTCCCTGCAGTAAATAAATACCTAGAAATTCTTGTAGCTTGAAAGGGTTTTACTCCCACCTTAGGGCATTCAATGAAAAAAAAATACCACAATTATTTATTTATTTATTTTTGGTTCTTGGTTTTTGGGTCACACCCGGCAGTGCTCAAGGGTTACTCCAGGCTCTATGCTCAGAAATCACCCCTGGCAGGCACAGGGGACCATATGGGATGCTGGGATTTGAACCACCATCCCTCTGCATGAAAGGCAAATGCCTTACCTCCATGCTATCTTTCTGGCCCCTTTTTTAATTAAAATCTTCTGGGGGGGGCATAGTGATAGTAACTGGGTTAAGGTTCTTACCTTGAATGTGGCTAATCTTAATTTCCTCACTGGTATCACAACAGTGTTAGAACTGACCTCTGAGCCACAGAGTAGGCTTTGAGCATCATCAGGTGTGCTTCAGCCTACCCCTTTATGCAAGTCACAGTCTTCTAGTGTAATAATAGAAAGAAAAAAAATGATCATTTTTGAGGAAAACCTCAGAACACTTTTCTCAGGACATCAATTTTTGGAGACAAAAGAACATCTATAGAAAATGATAGATTTAAGGAAATTAAGACAATTTCCATTAAGTATAATATTTCTGAGCTTTTAATCTGTTTGTGATGATATTTAAGTGGCATTTTATGTATTTTTCACACTTTTAGACCCTGGAGAGATTTTTTTTTTTTAGCGAAAGGTCTTTAGGTACATACCTGCAGAAATTTACTATTGAGAATGAATAAAGGTGTGAGAGAAAATCAAATGAATCAAAATTATGTGGAGATGTGCATGGGTTCCATGTGGTTTTAACTGAGAAAGCACAAGTGGCAAAAACAGAGGAAACAGATACTTAGGATAAAAAACTCACATACAAGACTGCTAGGAAATAATAAAAGAATATAATATCTAGAAATGCATGTTATTTAAGCAACAAACTTATAAAGGAGTAGGAGCCTAGCAGTGAGCCAAGGTCTTCTGGAAGGAGTAGAAGGTTTTTCCTGTGAGGCTGAGATGAGTATCTTAAAAAATACTTTGAATAGCATCATTCTCTCCTGCATTTGCTTGTGCTTATTAGTTATGTACAGTATTTCTCCTCTCTGGCATCATGGCATATCCTGTAAAAGCCAAAAATCAGGTCAAGAGCCCCTTTTTATTAATTTTTGAAGTCTCTGACATAGGAGATAAAGTAATCTGGGTTCTCTGAGTCTGCACTGATCCAGTACCTGATTACTGCTTGGAAGATTAGTGAGTGATGCAGGAACAAGGAGGCCCCACACCTAGTAACTGGTCCCCATACTGGAAAACTACAGGAAAGACTACCAATGGGGTTAAGTATACATGGTTTAGTTCTCTTTGAAGAAATTCAAGCATGGATTTGCCCAAAATCTTCTCAGGTGCTTTGTCTCATGCCTGCTGACTCATGCTTCAGGTTTGTGTGGTTGAATGGCCTAGTAATGTCTCTTAAGCATTGATGTACTTGCCACTGAGCTTCTCATTCATACTATACAGGGAACAGGTCTGGACAAGTGAGTTTTAAGATGTAGCCGCCTGTCACTTTGATGCTCATTGATTGCACCATTTTTTTTTAGTTATAATAGAGCAAGGAAGAAAGTTTTTGTTTCCCCAACGTCCAGCTGCATGGTACCTACCTACCTCTGTGATTCCAGCTGAAATTTGACCCCTTGAAACTTCAAGTTTAGGACTCACGGGTTTTTGGTAAAATGATTGGATGTACCCCTTGGCCTTTGATCATACCATTTTGAAAAGCCCATGGTGTCTCTTTGTATCAGTGCGCAGTTAACATTTCCTCTCTCCTTTTTCAACACTGGCGTCATCCCCAGGAACGTACCCAGGTTTGGTTTTCAGTGTGGTAACAAGTATTGTGTGTCCTTCTTTCCCCCATATTGTGTCATGGTCTAGCTGCCTTGTGATTGTGTGTGGTGTAACGGTCCATTAGCATCTGACCCTAAGTCCTGACGTCAGTGTACTCGTGGTGTCTGGTTCTAGAATCCAAAGACCCCAAGTTGCTCTTCCAAATAGTTCACTAACCACTCTTTGACTCTTTGGATCTTAGGAACACTCCCGGCCTGAGTACGAGACCAAAGTCCGAGAGAAGCTATTGAAGGAAAGTGATAAGTCGGTTGTCCAGAAGCTGGGAGCCAATGGTGAGGCTGAGGAGGAGGTAAGATACTTGTGCTTGTTTTCATCATCCTCAGTAGTTAAGATTCCTCTTTTCATTGCACATGGGGTTCATGGGGGCAATATGGTATAAATTGAGAGAATGACATCTTTCATTGTCTTGCCTTCAAATACTGGAGCTAACATTATCTCTATTTCCCGGTGAGAGAGTCTGTACAGAATGGGAGAAAATGCTGGAGAAAAAGAAACCATGCCCATCCTGTTTCCTCTGGACTCTATCACATCAAAATTTAATAATCATGACAAACACCACCATACTTCGCAGTACCAGGACAGTTTAAGCTTTGGGATATTCTTTTGCTTTTCTTAGGCTTTGTTCTAAGTGTATGATCTTATAATAAATAGATTACTTTTCTATAAAGAAAACATAAGTTACAATCACAGATCAAACCACCTGATGGAAGTCAGGGATTCCCACCCATGTCTGTTTTTGACATTGCATCTGACCACTCTGCTAAGCAGACTTGCCAGAATAGCCACAAAGTCAAAGAATGAAGCAAGCAGTTGTCTCTTTGTGCTTGCAGGGGTGAACTCGTGCCTGTGGTCACTTGAACTACTTAAGCTATCATTCTTACATTTCATTTCATCAGGGTGGGCCTGCCAAAGTAGAAGCATGGGGGTCATATATGTTATGAGTTATATATTTGAGTTTTCTGGTAGTGTTCATATAATGAAAGGGAGCTTCAGAATCTGCTGTGATCTGCATGTGCTCTGTGGGTGAGGAGGGGTCTGAATTGGAAGGGTGCTCCTCGTTTACAGTTCTTGTTTCTTCTGAGTTAAGTCAAGAGACTGTGTGTGTGTGTGTGTGTGTGTGTGTGTGTGTGTGTGTTTGTCTTTCCTAATCTGATCCTTGAAAAAAAATTCAACAGGATTTAATAGCTGTTGTTTTTACACGTGTCTTTTCTCCATCTTGGATTTGAATTCAAATTTCATTTAATTTTACATTCTTGATGTTGGAACTGTTCATGTTAACATGCAAATGTATTCAAGCAACAAAACAGAAGAATGTGGTGTTTTTGAGCCGAGAATACTGGCTTTTTTTTTCCTTAAAGAAAATTGCTTAGAAGAGAGGCTAAGCTTCTAAGTTATGTTTTTTTTTTTCTAAATGAAAAGTAAAGCCAAGACCACCAATTTTTCAGGGAAATAATAGATTCATTTTTAGAGTAGACTAATCATCACCATCACCCTCATCAGAAAACAAACAGTCTCCTCTGCCAGCTTCGGCAACTTCGGTTAACCTTCTTTTTCCACCCCAGAGCAATATGCAATGGATAATTTTATGGGAATCACATGTAACTTTTATTGACCACTGACTCATTTAATTTTAATTCCATAGACGGGAATGCCAAGGAACTGAAATTGTGTACATGGAGGCTGTGGTTCTAATACAAACATTGTTTGGATATATGTGCATGATAGGTCAAATAACTTTCAGGAACCATGAATAATTGAAAAACATCAGAATGCATTATAAATGATACATATGTTTATGTTTTAGCATTCAACCTCTATTTTCATTATGTTGTTGAGAAGGCGAAGCTCAAAGCAACTAATGCCTTATGGGCATGATGAGGGGAAATGACCTTCCCCAATGAGCAGTATAATATAAAAAGGGCCTGGAGTTGGATTGTCAGCATCCTGTTTGTTCCCTCAGTTGTAATAATACTGCAAATGCTTCTGTTCTTGCTGGAAATCGAGTCATAGGTGGAAGGTGAAGAGCTGTTTTGGGCTATGAGAAGAGTTGAAGTCAATAACTACTGTATCATGAGGCTCTGGGCCAGTGGTCCTCAAACTATGGCCCGCGGGCCACATAATTGTATTTGTATCTGTTTTGTTCCTTCATTGCAAAATAAGATATATGCAGTGTGCATAAGAATTAGCTCATAAGTTTTGTTTTTACTATAGTCAGAACCTCCAATGGTCTGAGGGACAGTGAATTGGCCCCCTGTTTAAAAAGTTTGAGGACCCCTGCGAGTCTGGGCTGTGCCATGTGTGGGGTGTATAGGAAAGGCAGTGTCTTTAGGAACGGATGAGAGATAAACATCCAACTCTTCTTTGGGTAGCGTTGCTGCTCCCCAGGGTTTTGAAGCCATCTAGGCAATACATGTAATTTCTTTAGATGCAACTGATTAGACTTGCTGCATATTTGTATAAGGAAGGTAGATTTTCAGTGGGATTCTGAATTATTTTGTTTCTAGTGAATATTCTTCAATGTCTCCTTCCATCCTACTGGATCACATTTATTTTGCTTCTGTTGGAAAGTAGAAGTTGTTTACCTGAATGTTTCCTTGCTTTCTTTCCTGTGTGCTGGTAACAAATATCACTTATTGAGGTTCAGGATGCTCCCAGAACCTGCCAAAGACCATAGAGCTAGTTTTGAGGTGCCAGTAACTACACTAAGCTCTGCTTCTGGTCTCAAATAAGTGATCTACTTGGATTTTCAAGTCCCATTGCATTTCATATTTTTTAAAAAAGAATTAAAAGGCATAAAGCTCACTTTATAAAACATTTGTAATACAAATTAATTCTGACCATAAAATATATCCATTGCCAGTATACAATTCAATGACTTTAAAATATTTACAGATTTGTGCAATCATTCTCACAATCTAAGTTTAAAGTATTTTTATTCCCTCCCCTCTCATTCTCCTGACCCCCAATATATAAACTCTGTATCCTGTAATTAGCAAATCCTGGGAAACAACTAATTGATTTTATCTATAGATTTTCTTGTTATGGACTTTCAAATAAATCTGGCAAAATGCATCTTTACATTCTTTCCTTTAGAAATGTTTTCATGACTCAGGGGCCAGAAAGATAGTATAGAGATTAGGGTTCTCGCCTTGCATTTTGGCTGACTTCGCTGCTACCTATGGTACCCTGAACACAGAACCAGAAGTAGACACTAAGTGCCACCTGGTATAGCCCCAAACCCAAATGTTTTCATGGTTCATCCTGTTGTAACTTTAAAAAAATTGCCAATAAGTAATCCAGTAGCTAGAGATATCAGAGAGAATATTGAAGATAAGGCGTGGATGATCCTAGTACTATTCCTGGTACGGCACAGGGTCTCCTGAACACCACTAGGAGTAACTCCTGAACACAAAGCAGATAAATAAATAAATTGGGGGGAGCTATACATGATTGTATTTATCAACTGATGGACATATAGATGATGTCTATATTTTTATATTATGTTTAGTATTTCTTCATTTCCTTCCCTCCTTCCTTCCTTCCCTCCCTCCCTCTCTCCCTCCCTCCTTCCCTCCCTCCTCCCCATTCCTTCCCCCTCCCTCCTTCCCTCTACCTCCCTCCCTTCCCTCACTCATCCCCTCCCTCCCCCTTTCTTCCTCCCTCCTTCCCTCCTCCTCCCTCCTTTCCTTCTCTCCTTCCCTCCTTCCTTCCCTCCCTCCCTCCCACCTTCTCTCCTCCTTCCTTCCTTCCCTCCCTCCCTCCCTCCCTCCCTCCCTCCCTCCTTCCCTCCCTCCCTCCCTCCCTCCCTCCCTCCTTCCTCCCTCCCTCCCTCCCTCCCTCCTTCCTCCCTCCCTCCCTCCCTCCCTCCCTCCCCCCTCCCTCCCTCCCTCCCTCCCTCCCTCCCTCCCTCCCTCCCTCCCTCCTTCCTTCCTTCCTTCCTTCCTTCCTTCCTTCCTTCCTTCCTTCCTTCCTTCCTTCCTTCCTTCCTTCCTTCCTTCCTTCCTTCCTTCCTTCCTTCCTTCCTTCCTTCCTTCCTTCCTTCCTTCCTTCCTCCTACTTGCCCCAACAAAAAACTCTTGTACAATATTAAATAGAAGTTTTGTGAACAGACTTTCTTTTCTTATCCTTAATCTTTGGAGAGAAAAGTTAAATCTTTCACATTAAGTAGGATGTTGGCTATGACTCAGTGCTTTTTAATTGTCTTTATGAGGGTCTATGAGAAAAAAAGTACATCATATCAACACGATTCTGACTAGAAAGGAAACAATTTGTGCTGAAATAAGGTAGTAACTGCACGTCTACCTTGTAGAAAAGAGATATTGTGATAAGACCTAAAATCTTACTTACATGCTACATTAGCAGGTGCTCTCTCTCATTTTTTTGCTTTCTACTGTCATCTAGGGATGATGACATTATCCCTGGATGAACCTTTGGGCTCTGAGAGTTGTTGATTTTTATTGCTCATATGAGAGGGTATGTTGGTCATTAATTTACAGTCTTACTTATCTTGATATTGATCATTAGCTTCTTATTTCTGCTTTTAGAATTTTTCAAGGGCATAGCAAGAGTTGTCATAATTATAAAATTAAAAGTCACATTTATGAAATATTCACTATGTACATGGTTTTCAGGTTCTATTTTATTCAAATCCAACACTATTATTATTTTATTTTTTTGTTCTTTTTGGGTCACACCACCCGGCGGTGCTCAGGGGTTACTCCTGGCTGTCTGCTCAGAAATAGCTCCTGGCAGGCACGGGGGACACCAGGATTTGAGCCAACCACCTTTGGTCCTGGATCGGCTGCTTGCAAGGCAAACGCCGCTGTGCTATCTCTCCGGGCCCAAACACTGTTATTTGTCTCCAGTTTTTGATGAAAATAATGAGACCTAGAGAAAATGTATTACATGCTCAATACTACTAATACATGGAAGAACCAGAGAATGAGTTATCTGATTTCAGAGCCATGTTCTTCTTCTTCTAAAATATTTCCTCTCAGCCCTTGTAAAATGCCACACTTGTATCTTCTCTCTTCTGCCAAAGACTGAAGAACTCTGGCATTTTCACTGGGAAAGTGGATACAAAATGAAACCCACTTTTTCTTTAGTGGTTTTGTGTAAATTTGGTGGGGTGATGCTCTGTTTCCACTGAGGACAACAGTGAATAGAATTATCTTGATAGAAATAGCAAAAGTTCAAAAGACATGAGAGCGAATTCAAGAACACACCCATATAAACACGCTCTAGATAGATATATCTAGAGAGAATGTTTACAATGAAGACAATGGACCATGAATAATAGAATGTGCCTCTCGTATTTTCTTGGATCACTTTGAGTCTTGATTGGGGAAGTGGTAGAGGTTTGTAAGTTTTTCTCCCAAAGAATATCTTTCTCTCTTTACACAATATAATAAATGTTTGAATTGAGAACATGAGAACATGTTCCACAAACAGTGAGGTTGGGACATAGTCCTGATTTTCATGTATCCTCTCTCTTATATTTTCCCCAACCCCTTCAGTTTCAGGCCTAGGCCTCCTCTTTCTCTAAAACACATTGTTGTTGATAATTTTCAGGTTTTATTAAGGTACCCTGATTTACAGTCCTGCTATTTTTACTGTATTTTTTAAAATGTCTTTCTTTAAACACCGTGATTACAAACATAATTGTAGTTGGGTTTTAATCATAACAAGAACAACCCCCTTCACCGTGCAACCTTCCCATCACCAATGCACCCATCTATTCCCTCCCCACCCCCCAACCTGTACTCGAGATAGGTTTTCTACATCCCTCACTCACAGACATTGTTATGATAGTTCTCAGCATAGTTATTTCTCTAATTGCACTCACCACTCTTTGTGGTGAACTTCATATCTTGAGCCAGTCCTTCCAGCCTTCATCTCTGGGAATTAGTTCAATGTCTTTAATTTTTCTTAAAACCCATAGATGAGTGAGATTATTCTGTGTCTCTAATTTCACTCAGCATAAGAGAATCCATGTACATCCATGTATAGGAAAAATTCATGACTTCATCTCTCCTGATGGCTGCATAATATTCCATTGTGTATATGAACCACAGTTTCTTTAGCCATTCATCTGTTGAAGGGCATCTTGGTTGTTTCTATAGTCTGGCTATTGTAAAAGTGCTTCGATGAATATAGGTATGAGGAAGAGATTTTTGTATTGGATTTTTGTGTTCCTAGGATATATCCCTAGGAAAGGTATAGCTGGGTCAAATGGGAGCTCATTTTTCAAGTTTTTGAGGAATCTCCATATTTGGTTCCATAAGGACTGGACTAGACTACATTCCCACAAGCAGTGAATGAGAGTTCCTTTCACCCACATCCTTGCCAGCACTGATTGTTCTTGTTCTTTGTGATGTGTGCCAGTCTCTGCGGTGTGAGATGGTACCTCATTGTTGTTTTGATAGTTTCAGGCATACACTGTTCTAATACCACCCATCCCTAGAGTGTTAGTGTCCCCTCACTAGTTTCTTAGGTGTCAGTGTCTCCCTCCATCAATTTTACCTCTGATGCCCATGCTCACCTCCTTTACCCTCTTGGCAAACTCAGCTTTGTGGACTGGCTCTCAGGACCCATTACTACTGCCTCCTCTTTTTAAAATTCCATTAAAATTCACATAGTGATGATTTGCCAGATTTCCTCTTTTCTCAAAGCTGAGTAGTATTCCACTGTTTATAAATGTTTTCTTTATCCATTCATCTGCTTTTGGGCACTTGTGTTATTTTGGTTACTTCGAAAAGCACTGCTATGAGCATAGAAGTACAAATAAATACCTTTCCAAATACTCATTTTGGGACTCTGGGTAGGGGGCAGAATTGCTGGGTGTGCAGAAGCTCAATTCTTAGTTTTTGGAGCAGTCTCCATACTGTTTTTTACAAGGTTGAACCACACCATGTTCCCACCAACAGTGAGTGAAGGTTCCACCCATACCCCCACCAGCACTTGCTGGTTCCTGCTCTTTTTGAGGTGTGACAGTCTCATTGGTGTGAGATGGTATCTCATTGTTTTGACTCACATTTTCTTTATAAGGAAAAAAAAAGGGAAGAAAAAAATATATAAAAAACTTCCGTTAATAAACTATCTTTGTGTTCATCTATTTAGTTAGAAAAGAGACCTCATGTCCTATGGTTCAAGAGAAGAATAGAGGATGGAGCGACAGTGCCAGGGTGCATGCTTTACACGCAGTCTAAGTTTGAGTAGTTTGTGCCAGTTGGATCCCAGATGATTTCCCAGATATTGTCAGGAGTAATTTCTCAGCACAGAGCCAGGAGTAACCCCTGAGCACTGCAGGGTGTGGTCCAAACCCCTCATCCACAAGAGAAGGTAATAGGAGGTACTTTGTTTTCCAAGAGAAAAGGGATTAGCCATGACAGGGAGTTTCTGCCACTCTAGACTGGAAAGAGAAGGAGGGAAGTGAGTATATCAGACTCCAGGGAGATGGTTCTGGCAGTTCCCCTGTGGAAGTTGTCACCCAGTTGTTTATCTAGGGTGGATGCGGACACCTGTCCTCAGTCATGGGCTGGCAAGACCTGCTGTACTTAATGAATGTTTTATGGGGAGCAGAGACTCTAGAACCTGTGCCAAGAGGAGGCCTATGGCTAGCTGGGTGTTAATTTACTGTTCAGTGTATTCCCCTCAGGACAATGCTTTCAAAGGGAACCTCATCTGAAGTTAAAGCCCTGAAACATTTACCACAGATGCCTCTGGCAGGCACAACAAACAAACATATGGAATAAATTATGCATCATCAGGGCCTCTGAGAAGGAGTAAGGGACAGCAGCCACAGGAAGCTGGGGACTGTCAGAGAACATGAGGGATAAGGGGGCCCAGAGGGAACACTGAAGGGTTCTGTCTGGGCCTCCTCTCTGGGCAGAAGGGATACGGTCTGGCCTTTCTACATAGGTTCTCAGACTTACCTAGGAGGAGTCTCTGAGGGGGAGTCGAATCTCCTCGGACCTTCTCTTTGAGAGACTCAATGACTTCAACAAGGGTCTGAAAAAGAAATGTGGGTAGTTCTCTAAGATATTCCTTAGAGAGTAAGATAGTTCCTCACTGGCTAAGGAAAGCACTGGGGTGTGTGTGTGTGTGTGTGTACAATATCTACTAGGTTCCCATGGTTCCAGGCTAAGATGAGCAGAGTGTGGGTTGATACCTTAAGTCTTTTATTTTCAGCTACGTCTCACATATTCTTTACTATGTGGGTGCTTCATAAATTTACTATTAGGATCTGCACTTTGAATGTTGGAATCCTTCTCGGTTACTCTCCTCTCTCCTTCTCTTTGGATTAAGGAGAAGCCAACAGGAAGTTAGGCCCAGAACCTCCCCTCATGAAGGAGACTATTCTAGAGGGGTTAGGTTTCAACACAGGCTTGTGGGCCTTCCCCTGACTATTTTCTTGGATCTGAAAATTATGTGGCCCCAGACTCTTCATTGTCTTTTCACAATCTCTCTGCTTAATATGTATATATGTGAGTGTGTCTTGGTTGTACCTGTGGGTATATCTGGATATGCGTGTGTATCTGCATGCTTGCATACATGGGCATGTCTGAGCATGTGCATGCATGTGAGTGCATGTTTGCATGTGTATATATGGGTAACTGCACACGTATGAGGTATGCATGTGCTATGAGGAGATCAAGGGCTTCTGCCTGTTGGCATTCTTTAAACTCCTCAAGATGTAAAATAAACTAGACAACTTCTTATCCAGAAGACTTTGCTCCTCTTTTGAGTGCTGAATGTCTCAGGTTTTGCAGACAGGGTGCAAAATAAGTGCAAAATGATCTGGATACTTCTTTCTCTGTGGAGTTTATGAATTGTTTCTCTCCAGGAGTGGATTCTCTGGTGGCCTTGGACATCAGCTGGGAAATGGGAGTTCTCTGACTCTCTGCAAATGATAACCCATTCTCAGTCTCAGAAGTTCTGGCTCTGGAGGACAGAGGGAGAGCACAGCGGTACGGCATTTGCCTTGCATGCGGCCAACCTGAGAGGGATCTGTTCGAATCCTGGCATTTCATATAGTCTCCCAGCCTGCTAGGGGCAATTTATGAGTGCAGAACCAGAAGTAACCCCTGAGCACCACTGGATGTGGCCCAAAAAACCCAACCAATCAATCAATAATTTTTTTATAATTATCTTTATTTAAACACCATGATTACAAATATGATTATAGTTGTATGATTACAGTCATGTAAAGAACACCCCCCTTCACCAGTGCAACATTCCCACCACCAATTTCCCAGATCTCCCTCCTCCCCACCCCCCCACACCTGTACTGGAGACAGGCTTTCTACTTCCCTCATTCATTCACATTGTTATGATAGTTTTCTGTGTAGTCATCTCTCCAACTGCACTCATCGCTCTATGTGATGAGCTTCATGTCATGAGCTGCATCTACCAGCCCTCATCTCTCTTGTCTCTGAGATACTGTTAAAAATGTCTTTCATTTTTCTTAAAACCCATAGATGAGTGAAACCATTCTGCGTCTTTCTCTTTTCTTCTGACTTACTTCACTCAGCATAATAGATTCCATGTACATCCATGTAAAGGAAAATTTCATGACTTCATCTCTCCTGACGGCAGCATAGTATTCCATTGTGTATATGTACCACAGTTTCTTTAGCCACTCATCTGTTGAAGGAAGAAGTTCTGGCTCAAATAATATTTTCTTCATAGCTAATTGTATACACTTTCCCTGGCCTAGATCTAAATTAAGAAGTACAAGGCCAGAGAGATAGCATGGCAGTAAGGTTTTTGCCTTGCATGCAGAAGGTTGGTGGTTCAAACCCCGGCATCCCATATGGTCCCCGAGCCTGCCGGGGGCGATTTCTGAGTGTAGAGTCAGGAGTAACCCCTGAGCGCTACTGGATGTGACCCAAACAACAACAACAACAACAACAACAACAACAACAAAAGAAGTCCATATGAAGAGAGGCTAATTCTGAAGGAAACACTGTAGAGAAATGTGAAGTGACAGTGAGTGGGAGGGTAGAGGTGACATGGAGCTGACACAGGTCACTCCAGGATAGCATTTCAGACCAGACCCTGGGACAGACCCCAATTCCCAAATCTGTGCAAAGATCAGGAATTTTGGAGCATCAGGATGTTGGAGTAGTGGTGGACTCCATAAGGCAAGCATATATGCTTGGACGGGGAAGGCTGATCTACGTGCCATTTAGGTGCTTCCATTCTTGGTTTCAGGATTTTCCATAGATAGCTTGAAGCACATGAATATAGTTTGTCTCTTGTTTACTGGGGTTTTGTCCTCATTTTACTACCTTCAAGTTCTCACAAAGTATACATGGATCTCTAGAGTATTTCACTTTCTAGCACATTCTTGTGCAAGAATATCAAGTGTTGGATTGACACATTCCCACAGCGTCCAGAGGTGTCCCATCTTTCTGGGAGGGGCAAGCAAAAGGGAACAGATCAAAAAGTACTTTATGGGGCTGGAGAGATAGCATGGAGGTAAGTTTTGCCTTGCATGCATAAGGACGGTGGTTCAAATCCAAGCATACCATATGTCCCCTGAGCCGGCCAGGAGCGATTTCTGAGCGTAGAGCCAGGAGTAATCCCTGAGTGCTGCCGGGTGTGACCCCCCCCCAAAAAAAAAGTGCTTAATGGGGATTGAAAAACAGGTCTTGAGACTGTGTCCTAATCACTATCCAAGCTAGAGGAAGTTGCAAGAACCTCCAGGTCTTACAGTTGTCAGCGTCAATGTTATCTCTGATTTCCTTCCCCATGTCACCATCAGAGCAGATGATGTGTGTACATGTGTGTATGAATTATTCTGCACTTTTGGACTTCCCTGAACATGCATGAATGGAGAAGACATACACCACTAAAATATTATTTTATAAAATTTAATGTTATTTATTTTTATTATAATAATTATTTATTTATTTAAGCACCATGGTTATAGAAATGTTCATAGTTGGGTTTCAGTCATAGAATATACACAGCCCTTCACCAGTGAAACTTTTCTGCCACCAATGTCCCCTATTCTCCTCCCACCCTCACCCCCTGACTGTGTCTCTGGGGCAGACATTTTGCTTCTCTCTATCACTTTCTCTTTCCTTTCTGACACTGTGGTTTGCACTATTATTTAATGAAGGGGTGTCATCGGTGTCACTTTATTCCCTTTCAGCACTCAGTTCTTGTCCAGAGTGATCAGTTCCAACTATCATTGTTATGGTAGACCTTTCTCTAACTGCTCTCACTGCTCTTTGTGGCAAGCATCATATCATGGACTTGTCCTCCCAGACCTCATCTTTATTGTCTCTGAATAT
The DNA here is from genome assembly GCF_024139225.1 of Suncus etruscus. NCBI lineage: Eukaryota > Metazoa > Chordata > Mammalia > Eulipotyphla > Soricidae > Suncus > Suncus etruscus. The sequence continues at coordinate 13,562,953 of NC_064851.1, read as the reverse complement.
TGTTGCCATACTATCTTTTATTTTTCTTATATCCCGCAGATGAGAGACTATTTCTCTCTCTCTCTCTCTCTCTCTCTCTCTCTCTCTCTGTCTCTCTCTCTCTCCTAATTCATTTCACTCAGCATAATAATCTCCATGTCCATTCATGTATAGACATACCTCATGACTTTATTTTTTCTAACAGATGTATAGAATTCTATTGTGTAAATGTACCACGGTTTCTTTAGCCATTCATCTATTGTTGGACACTTTAGTTTTTTCTTGTTTCTGGCTATTGTAAATAGTGCTGTGCTGAACATAGGAGTGCAGAGGACATTTTTGTATTGTTTTTTGTTTTAATAGGGTATATCCCTAGGAGTGATATTTCTGGATTACATGGGAGCTCAATTTCCTTATTTTGAGGAATATCTATATTGTTTTTTAGAAAGACTTGCTAGATGATATTCCCACCAGCAGTGAAAGATAGTCCTTTTCTCCCCATATCCACATCAACACTAGTTGTTCTTATTCTTTTTTTGTGTGTGTGTGATAAGTGCCAGTTTCTGTGGTGTAAGATGATACCAAAATAAAATATTGTTTTTATTTTAGGCCAGGGTGGCAGAGATGCTGGATGTTGGCTATTGAATTTCTGCATTATGTGGTCAGGTCTATGAAGAGTTGGGTAGATCCCTCACAGTAACAAAGTCCTGCATCTACTTAGAGAACTGCTCAAAAAAGTAGGACCCGAGTTTTCAGCAATGCCATTTATTGGCATCTGCTCCAAAACACTATTTTGAAAAACATTTGTGCTCTTACATTTTTTGCAACACTATTTATAATAGCCAAGATCTAGAAACAAACGAAGCACCCAAAAACAGATTAATGGATTAGGAAATTGTGATACACACAGTGGAATTCTTTCCATTATCAGAATAGAGGAAATCATGCAATTTTCTGATACATGGATGGAACTGGAGGGAATTATGCTAAGATAATTCAGTTGAAAGGAGGACAGGGCATGCTCTTACCAAAGCAGACCCTCAGAAATTTGTAAGGAATTTGGGGAAAAGATAAGTAATGGGAATCATCTTCAGATTTCCATGATCAATGACCAATCATCATATATCTAGGACCCTTTTCTCCCATGTTTACTTTCTTGTTCTTGTTTGTCCCTTTTACTGTCTTGTGACAAAAGGACCTTTGATTTCCTGTTTTGGTCATGGGATTCAGTGGGAAACACCCCCCATTTGATGCACCCTTCTGTCTGTGTAGCCTTGATATAATCTGTTGTTTCAGGTTTCTGTTGGAAGGAATTTTTCTGAAATTGGAACAAGTACCCTTTGGAAAGGTTCTCATTTCTGACTATGTTCTCATTTCAATGCTATGCTCTCATTTCTTTCATGTAACTGCCATATAGGCTGATTAGCTGTTTCTGTTGTGCATGAATGTAGGGTTGGGTCATTCCCAAGGTACTCAGAACCAGACAAGGATCTGTGCTATGAAAAAAATCCTTGTTTTGCTTAGAGAACCATGTATACATACATGTATGCATACATAGGGCTAGGTAGTAAACTGAAGATAGGTGTATGCTGGGAAAGTGTCTAATATCTGTACAATCTCTCTGGACATTAGGTAGGTTGGTTGGCTTTTGGTTCAATAAAATGCAATGTCAGTCTTACTCATAGGAATAACCTGCATGCATGATAGCCTTAGCCCATCTTCTCAAACCTGTTTTCAGTGGCTCCCTTATTTACCCTTCTAGTCTTCCTAGAAAAGTGTGTGCTACAAGGCCTTTGTTCTTCCAGCTCAAATGAGATCTCCTTTTTAATATTTCTCTTTTTCTTTTTAGTCAAATTTTTATTTGATTTTATAGTTTGTTATTCTATCATGTCTTTGATAACATTATCAACTAAAGCAACATTAAGGAATATAGAATCTCATATATCATAATAATTATGAAAGTAATTAAACATTTTAATTATGAAAATCTAAATATGTAATGTTGCTAATATCAAATGGATTCTATCAATGTATTTATGATCATAAATAATTGAACCATTTTAAATATGAATTAAAATATAGTCTAAGAGTAAAAAATTTTTTCAGTATCCTAAACTTTACAAATAGAATATAGTATCTTAATAAAAGAAAATTCTTGGCATTTTATAAAAATTAGCAGATTTTTTATTATACATTGGGGGTTGGTTGGGTTTTTGGGACACACCAGTGACACTTAGGGGTTACTCCTGGCTATGTGCTCAGAAATCACTCCTGGCTTAGGGGACCATATGGGATGCGGGGGATCAAACTGAGATCTGAACTGGATCAGTGGCATGCAAGGCAAACACCCTATCGCTATGCTATCACTCTGGACCCTTATTTATTTATTTATTTTTATTTATTTGGATCACACCTTGTGGTACTTGGGTTACTCCTGGCTCTGCGTTCAGAAATCAATCCTGGCAGGCTCAGTGGACCATATGGCATGCCGGGAATCAAATTGGAGTCTTTCCTGGGTTGACAAGCACAAGGCAAACACCCTACTGCTGTGCTATCACTCTGGTCCCTTTATTTTTATTTTTTAATATTTCTTTAAGAACTGTCGTTACAAACATGTTCGTAGTTTGGTTTCAGTCACAAATGTACAACCCCCTTCACCAGTGCAACTTTCTATGACTTCTTTAAAATTTTTGAAGGAAATAATGATATGTAACTGGGTCCACAATAATTAAATACTTAAGGCAAAAGTTAGCAAAGGATATAAAACACTTGTATTAAAATGAAACTAATACACTGTTAAAATACACAGAAGTAGACCTGAAGAAATGGAAAGGCTTTCCATGTTCATGGATGGGAAGAAATAGCATATTCAAAAATGTGATATTTCATGAAATGTGTTATACAAATTTAATGTAATATCATTCAAAATATCAATAATATATTTTGGGTTTATTCTTGACATATAAGATTTCAATGAAGATAAACAACCAGGTATGTGAAGACTTAGGATCAGAAATATTAGGTAGGCAGAATGATATCACTTATATGTTGTATTTAGAATAATTGCATAAAGAAATGCAATGGCTTAACTGGGAGATGTCTCAAACATTTTTGGCCCCAGGAGTAGAGTGGGGAAAGGAAAGACATTGAGTAGAGGAAGAGAAACATAAATATGAAAGGTTGGGGGACAGGGCTAAGAGGTCTGAGGTACATTGGTGGCGTTAAAAGAAGACAGAATTAAATATCCAAGCCAAAGTCAACAACAAAGTAATCATGAGACCTAAACTTTAACAATCAAAGCTTAAAATGGGCCTGTTATGCTGGCAGGCTGGGGGCACGAGGAATGACATGGGACAAACTCTAGGAACAGTGGTAGAGGGAGGTCAACACTAGTGGTGAGATTAGCCCTGATACATTGCATTTGTGAAACCCAACTATGAAAAACTTTGTAAATCTCAATGGTTTCAACAAATTAAAAAAGAGAAATATCAGGTAAAAAACAAAATGCAAAAAGAGCCCCAAATTGAATGAGTGTAGAAGATTTATGGACGAATAGCATGATTTTGTGAGTTATGAGTAAATAGAATGTATCATATAATATCAGATTCTATGACTTCTTATATGCCATTCTAAATAATGTTTATTGTGATTGAGTGTGACAATTTCCATGGTGAAATAAGTTCATATCCATTTAACCCCAGATGAAAGTTTTCTAACTGCTGAGGACAGCATCTAGAGCTAAGGACATGCCAGCCTCCTCTTGCCTCTATCACCACTTTTGAGTTGTGATAACAATCTAAGGTGGTTCATGAATATAGAAATTCATGTTTTCATGATGTTTTTAATATCTAAATTCAGCTCACTGTTGCATTGAATATCCCTGGGCTACGAGAAAAATGATGTCTTGTGATCCTCAATAGGTCCTAGTACTATATCTGGAATTCACTTTGCACTGGAATGGGCCAGTGAGATGTCCTCCTCAAAGCAGAAGAAAGTATGGCCTTGCATAAGGACAGTGAGCATAGGATGCCAAGAGACTGAGAGATCTTATGCTGCCTTTATATTGAGAGAATTGGTGTCGGATAATGAAAGGAAAGAGTTATTCATTATTTACTGAAATCTTATACCTATAATCTCTGTAAAGTAACTTCTGGGTGTGCTTGAGCATTCCTTTCTCTGTGACAAATGAACACTGACTTGCCTTACATAGAGAAAGGGAAGAACAATATCGCAAGGCTTGAGGAATGCCTGAGATCTCTCAACCATGCTATACATTCCTCATTTGGGGCATACTCAATTTTGGAAGGTTGCAGAACATCTGATCTAAACTATGGCCTTTGTGAAGGGCTAACTTGCCCACTAAATTGTTCTTCATCTACAGATTATCCAACGTCAATTTCTTTATTTTTTTGTTTTTGTTTTTGTTTTTTTTTTCCTTTATTTAAACATCTTGATTACAAATATGATTGTGATTAGGTTTCAGCCATGTAAAGAACACCTCCCTTCACCAGTGCAACATTCCCACCACCAATGTCCCAAATCTCCCTTCATCCCACCCCACCCCCACCTGTACTCTAGACAGGTTTTCCAGTTCCCTCATTCATTCACATGATTATGGTAGTTATCAGTGTAGTAATTTCTATAACTTCACTCACCACTCTTTGTGGTGAGCTTCATGAAGTGAGCTGGAAGTTCCAGCCCCCTTCTCATTGTCTCTAAGGATTATCTGATGAGATGTTGTTCTTGCCTTTCTTGAAAAAAAAAGTGCTTATTCTTTCTCATCCATCTGATGATGCTTTTCTGCATTAGAATTTTATTTTGGTTTGGTCTAGGATCCAATGGTCTGTACTAATTTCCATGACACCTTTGAAACCCTTTTTGTAACCCTACAATGGAGCCAGACATGACATTGGAAAGGTTAATTCCCACTTGGGGTAAATTCGCATAAAGGGTTAATGCCCAAATAGGGTCCATAGGCCCAGAGGTGATCAAACTCAGGGCAACTAATAAACAGAATGAATCTACATTCATGATTCTCTTAGAAGACCGGACATGGTGCTGTTCAGTTGGTTGAAGACATTTGACATCCAATTCATTTTTATTATAGTGGCATAAAGTCTACCAGCCAACTTGAATGAATTTTATTTTGAATTTGGGCATCTGTATTGAGTTTAGGAAATTTGTGGCAGGAAGTTTGTCCTGGAAATGTACTCAGCTGAATATTTGCACTCCTTAACATAGAGTGACTCCTATCCAAGAATCTCAGAGCACTTGTCTATAAACATGAATGAATTAATCTTCCCAGCACCACTGTGTGATCTTTGCCAGCTGGATTATTTTAAGGGAAATGACCAGCCCAGGGGTCAATAGTGAGTCATGAAAGAGCTTGCTCACTATCAGAGTTTGGACTAGAGAATCCTGGGTGGAGCAGGGCTACTCTGCATTCTTTTACCACCAGTGTTTGGAGGTTCAGGATGAGGAACAGAAAGTAGAACAATTCTGAGGAGGCCTGACCATCTTGTGGCTCAATAGTTTTTCCTTTTCCTTCCTTTCTTCCCTTTTTTTTTTTTTTTTGGTTTTTCGGCCATACCCGTTTGATGCTCAGGGGTTACTCCCGGCTAAGCGCTCAGAAATTGCCCCTAGCTTGGGGGGACCATATGAGATGCCAGGGATCGAACCGCAGTCCTTCCTTGGCTAGCGCTTGCAAGGCAGTCACCTTACCTCTAACACCACCTCATCGGCCCCAGCTTTTCCTTCTTTATCTTTGTCACCAGCTTCTTAAAACAACAACTTGGTAGAATTAAGTAACTTGTATTTTATAGTACATAAGAATAAGTGGTGAATGCTGAAAATCTAAAAAGTGCATTATAAAAAAGAACCATCATTATTTCATCACCTAAAATGTCTAGTATAAGCCCCTCTCAGTGTGTATTTGCTAATGATTGAAAAAAAGTCATTCTCCATATTTACTTTTGCTTCATCTTTGAACATAAGAAAGTCCCAATCTTATTAACTACATTTGTATATTTTAATAGTAATTTGAATATATCACCTATGATCAGCACACATATACCTTTTTTTCTGAATTTGGGGTCATGTTGTTTGATATAGTTTATAAATGTGTCATACAATTTTTGTAGTCTCAATTACTTCAGGAAGGGAATTTGAGTGTTACCAGTAAGAGTTTTCTTGAACTTCAAGGTCTTCACTTAGTTACAGGGCTCCTAATTACATGCACTTTTGTGTTTGGCAAAAGATTGACTCAGATAGAGGCTTTGATATGTAAGCAGTGTATAGAAGCAATCTGATTGTAATCGTTTCTTTTGGCTCTGCTCAATCATTTCACTGAGAGTAAAGGTGGGGGCAGGTCACTTAATTCATGTTCTAGAACTTTCTCATTGACTTGGATGCCCCTTGGGGAGATTAGGAGACCTTTGTTCTCTGGCAAATGTGATGGGGAGAGCAGATGTTTTGGGAGCATTGATGGGTCATTGTCTTAGATACTGGGGTCCAATGCTGGCCAGGGAGCCATCGATCACTTCCTGGGAATGGGTGGGTTACTTGTATCAAATCCTGGAATGAATAACATCCTTCAGTCTCATCATTATTGTGGAAAAATGATTCTGGGGCATTAAATAGATCATGAGAGCCCCTCCAATGAAGATATTTCATGAGTTGAATGAAGGCCAAGTTTTGGCAGGGGACTCAATGGGACAAATCGTGATCTATGGTTTCAGCTTCAAGAGGAAATGTGTCCCAGTTGGTAAGTAATCAACCAAAAAAGTATGAAAGTTCTTTTGATAACTTAAACTTCTGGAAACAATTTAGAGGGCAAGTAGGGTCACTCTAACTTCCGAGAAAGGGAAAGGTTTTCTTGTTGATGTGCCTATTTTTTTTTTTTAGTTTTCCAGCATGTACACACTGTTGGCCTATGGAAAACATTATTAATTCATAGCAGAACACTTGATAAATACCTTTCTATGGTGTTCTGTACTTTAGTTCCATTTTTCATTTGATTGTAAACTATAAGTAGTTACTTTATCTCCGTGGAGTACTGAGGGTGAGCCTTCATACCCTTTGACTGACCATGGAAATGTGATATTAGCCCCAAACTATTCGAATAGTGTTCTTTTGCTTTGTTATTTATTTTGTGCTTTTACAGTCATATATAGCCAAGCATGGCGGTTCTTATTTCATGATGTGATCCTAAATTGAGCTACTTAAAATGATAAAAAAAAATAAAATTTTATTTAAAAATTTATATTGGAATAAAGTTGATTTATAAGACTATCTTTCACTGGTACAAATTTAATTCAATTTCTTTTTCATATGCTACCACATCACATCCACCAGCAAAGTACCAATATCCCTTTACAAAATATAAATTCTTGGTCAAAATTCAAATAAATAACCCTTCTTCCAAAGGATCAAGTAGAAGGGGACATAGGAGGAAGAAGGAAGAGTAGAAAAAGAAATGAGCAAGAGAAAGAGCAGTAATTGCTACTCTATCCATGAATAACAGACACTATTATAACTGATTTCTCCACTTTTTCTAATCTTTGTTATATAAATGTAGTACTCCGGGCCTTTTTTATTTCTCTGGAGGCCCAGGTAGAAAACAAAGAAAATGGTTGTATTAAGCTGGTTAGATCTAGGGGTTTCATGATATTTCTTGGGCCTGGGTATGTATGTACCTTGCCATGTTTATCTTTGTTTAATCCATGTTTGGAAGGCAATAAGTGGAGTGAATCCTTAACTGGGGATCCTTCTTGACCTTTCTTTAGACTACAGGGAATATCAGAGTTATTCAGAGATTGGGAATTAGTGTACATCTGGCTAAAGTGCTTCAGTGTCCTCTGAGCTTTTTCCAAACCAAAAAAAAAAAAAATAAAATCACTGCTGAGCAAATCTGGTAGAATGGCAGATAGTGAACACGTGGGAATATGGAAAGAATGGACCAGAACTTGGCAGACCCATGAGAAGTAGGAGGTTGCTCAAAGACATCAGGCTTAGGGCCAACTTCTGATATTGGATCTTTCTTCTTTTGGATTTAGTCTCTCTTTCTCCCCCCCTCCCCTCCACCGCTGACTCCTTTTGCTGGCACAATGGAGAGAGCTGGCAGACAGAAGGACCCAAAATGGGTCCCTAAGAAAATGCAATGAGTGCCTTGGGTCAGCTGAACCTTGATGGGAAGCCCTGAGTCTGGAACGCCTCCACCCCACAGGCATTTTCATCCTCTCTCATGGGGGAAGAAGGAATCAATCTGAATTTTACGAGTTTTGGATGCAACAGGAAAGTCTGGCGACTTGAAATCTGGAAGGTGGTTGGGTTGCCAGTGTGAGTCACACCATGGGGACTTGGTAACAACAGACCATAAGCAAGCCAGGAGTTCTCAGCTCCCAGGAGCACTCCATGTGTCATCTTCCAACTTGCGTCCAGGATGCTCCATAAACCTTCCATGTTTGTACTGACCACCCTTGGTTATTTAATTCTTGTGTTGTCACAGCACCGATTAGAGTGTTGACACACAGGGTTGCAGCGATTTTGGTTTGCCCTGAATCACCTGCCAAAGTTTCCCCCAAATCCAAGGAACCCTGGATGCTTTATGGAAGGAAGAAATTAAAGGACATTGAAACTCAGAGACCTGAAAAAAAAAAACACAGAGAAGATGATTTAATATCAGTTTCATCAGGTTCAACAAGAGGTAATTAAAAAAAATAAAGGCATGGTTTGACTAATGTGAAATGAATGGTATAGCTTGAATAAACTGTTCTTTTTTTCATCCAGAAACTTCAGAGATATCTTCAGTTGACTCAACCCCTCACTCTCACATCTAATGAATGCCTTGCCTACTGCTAGTTATTTCCTAAACATCCCTGTGTTCTGTGTAATTCCTTCCTCTCCTCCTATGAGTTCATGTTCTCATCACATCTTGCTTAGGTGACTCTAATGATCCTCTCACTGATATCCCATCGAGGATGAGGATCTGATCACAACTCCCCTTGCTTATAATTCTCCAAAGTTCTCCAGAGAGCTTGGGATTCTTTTCAAGCTCCTTGGCTTCACCCATAAGACTCTATTTGACCCCTTTGTCTGCTGTCATCTCCCACTATCCCATACACACATCTGCCAAATATTTCTAGACTCTTTGCAATTTTCTGAGTACATTGTGCTACTTTGTACCTACTGACCTTGGCCATGAAAATGCCTTTGCTTGAAATATGTCTCCCTCTCTGAATTCACAATGCACCTTGTCCCAGAAAATGTAGGGCTAATGACAGCTCCATGGAGAGACCAGCAAACTCTTCAGATAAACTTAGCTGCTGGCCCTTGGTATTTATATTCTAGTTGCTATTGTAACAACTTGTCACTAACTGAATTAGAACTAACTGCTTAAAACAACATAATGTTGTTCTCATGATTGTGGAGGCCAAAACTCCGAAATAAAGGTTTTGGCATGTTTGCATCTCCATGTGGAGACTAGAGGGAAGAATTCTCCTTGGCCATTTCCAACTTCTAGTGGCTCCAGAGCTTGGATTTAGATTATCATTCCCATCTGTCTCTGTCTTCACACTGCTTTCTCACCTGTGTTTTTTTTTTTTTCTCTTTTAAATCTACTTGTGCTTGGATTTGGGTTCCCTGATAAAAAATGCAAAGACCTTATTCAAAGACAATTCCAGGACTGGAAAGATAGTAAAGAGGGTATCTTTACTAGTAAAGAGACAAATTGGCCTGCACATGGCGAACCTGGGGTTGATCCCTGACACCACTATGGTCCTGTGAAGCCCACCAGGAATGATTCCTGAATACAGAGCAAGGTATAGGCACTGAATACCACCAAATATTTGCCCCAAAGCAAATCAAAACAAACCCCAAAACAACAACAAAATTAAAATGTCCCATTCGTAGATTCTGCATGCTGACTTGATTTGTTTGTTTTTTATTTTTGTTTTGGGCATGCCTGGTGATGCTAAGAGTTTACTGCTAGCTTTGTACTAAGAAATAACTTCTGCTGGTGCTTGGGATTATGACAAAGATGGAGTTGGAGTCAGCTACATGCAAGGCAAGTGCCTGACCCCTATACTGTCTCTCCAGTGCCCTTAGTGTTAAGAATTGAACATATGGTTTGGAAAGCCACTTCAACCTTGAAGCTTCTTTAGTAAACCCTTAAGGGATGGGACAGGGTATAGTATTTTATAACATTTATAGTATTTTAGTAAGGTATTATAAGGAGTACATTTATAAGTATTTTAATAGAGTATTTTATAACATTTAAAACCTTAATTGATTTTTCTGTCTCTCAAGATGAAATATTTTGAACTGAAGGTCTACTATTTGACTTTTCACCTTAAGCTTAATGTACAAGACTAATGACTATCTTATAATAATAATATATTAATATAATAATATAATAGTCTTATCATAATGACTATAAGTCAGAAGGACTATTATTAAGTTAAAAAAGAGTTAACATCATTGGCTGCAATGATGTTAACTTTCATGGTTTTGATGTACAAAGTTATCATATTGTCACAACTACCAAAGTGCTCAAGAACTGTCATAACTTTAAGTTATCTTTAAAGGTCTTTGCCTTTCCCACCTCACGTCATTGCTTAGTATACATACTGGTTGGTCTCATTAGTCTGTGGTGTACAGAGAGATAAACAAGGTAATAGACAATATGGAATGGCAAACCCTTGGTCTTGGATAACAAAATAAAGATGTCCTATGTTCATTGAATGTTAGAAAATACATCAATGGCTGCTCTTAGATCCTTATCTTGTGCTTGGGCTGATACAGACAGGCTTGGAGGCAGGATATTGGATAAACTCACCCTGAAAAACCCCTCAAGCTCAAGGAACCTGCTTTCCCAGTTTTGTTTTGGTCAGACATGCATTTTTAGATTCAGCAAGTTCCAGAAATATCCAGAGGGTTAGAGATCATTGGGAGGAGCCTAAACAAGTTCAGTTGCATTCTTATGTGTATTGACTGGTATATGATGAGGTGACTTTTTTTTAAGTCACCAAATGGCCAAAAGGAGAAGCTTAACATTTTTTAAGCATGTAGAGACCTGGCTTGTAGAGACTCCATTTCAAATGAGAGATTTGTGTTCAAGAGAGGATATGGTTGTGGGGAATCTGTTATTATATTCTAGTTCCCTGCATTGATGAGACATTTTATTCTTTGGGCATCAGTTAATATTTTCTGTTTACAGAATTGATAAGAACATAACTACCGATATCCTGATTTTGTCTCTCCTGTTATGTTTAGAATTTCCCACCCTTATCCCCAATCTAAAGATCATATCTTCCAATTAGTTTACAAATAATGAATGTTGTTATGTTATTAGCCCTATATTTACCTATAGGCTAACATAAATAAAGCCATATTTTGATGATTTTATAGTCTTTAGACATCTGACATGTATATTATTCAGAGAAGTTTTATTTTTGGTTATAGAAGACAAATATAAAACTCTGAGCAATAGATTTCTAATTTATTTAAAAATTTTTACTAAAGCACTGTAATTTACAAAGTTGTTCATAGTTGAGTTTTTAGACACAATGTCCCAGCAACACTAAATCAGTGTCAGCTTCTCTCTACCAATGTTCCCAGGTTCCCTCCCTTACCTTCCTCTTGATAGATACCTTTGTAAGTTTCAATGTTAACATTTGAGTCTCATGATTTCATGTTGTTGACTCTATGGTTTGAATATTTAGCTCTGTCCTTCTTTAACACCACCAGTGTACCTGAATATCCTGACCCCTTACCTCCATTATTTCTCTTCCATCTTTCTCCCACCCCTTCACACTCTCCTTCTTACCTTCTTACTATATCTGGAGCCAAAAGTGATTTAGGCAGCCCCTCTTCAAACCATTTCATTACTTTATGTTTAACCAGGGTCTTTTCTGTTTGAGGCTTCTCATCCAGGCCCTATAATCAATGAATAGCATTGCTTATAGAAAAGAATTTATAAAATCAACTTAATTCAGGGCTAAATGTGTGCAACTCACTCTAACTGCAGGGTACATGATTATAAAAGGCTTATAAGTTCCCCATCTTGTCTGTCCTCTGTCAATAATGGAGCACCATCCCAAGAACCAGGCTTTCTTCTTGCTATGCACTTCCATAAGGTCTCTGATAGATTTTACTACAGGCAAAACTAAACTCTCCATGGCTGCCATTGTTACTGATTGGTCTGACTTGGGCTTTCATGGAAGCCTTTGATCTTCAAGGAACAGTTTTAGTCACACAGAGCACAGGAGTAAGCCTTGAGCACTAACAGGTGTGGCCCCCAAACCAAACCAAAGAAGAGTGTTGGAGGGCTGATGGAATATTTTATTGAAGGGGTTTCAAAGCACTGCAGAAATCACATGATTTGCACTTTAAGATACTGTGTGTAGTATTAGGAACGGAGGAAAAGTGCAGCAAGGACACATAAAAAACAACAACAAGATGTCTTATTGCAGAGGTCCAACTTGGACAACAGAGACTGAGCAGAACCTTTGGATCCATAATATCCTAGGCTTCGGCTTAGGGACTGAATGAAAACAGGGAGCTAGTGTTACAGAAGACTGAACACTACAACAATGATGGATAGGAACCTCTAGCACCTAGAGACTCTATCCTAGACCCTGATTATAACCTGCACAAATAACAAGATCGCTAGCTACAGTGGCTTCATTTTCTCACACAAAACCGAGAGGAAACTTTCCTGGCATCACAAAAAAAGCCTTTGGGATGGGGTAATGAGTATATATGGAGCTAGGGGTTGATCTCATGATGGTATGCTTCAAGGATGGAGAAACCCTGAATCTCTTAGGCCACGGGAATTCCCTTTCTTCTCCAATGCTTACTGTGCTATATAAAAAAAAAAGTGGGGGGGAACGCTAAACCCTACTGCTCCAGCACCCATACTTTTTCTTGTTTTGTTTTAATTTGTTAGTTTTTGACTTTATTTTCCTTCTCTTTTTTTTTCTTCCACTTTTTTTTTCTTTTTCATGCTTGTGGTTATTATTTAGAGATTTGTTTTTATTTTTATTTGCTGGGTCCATTTTTTTCTTTCATTTTTCTTTTCTTTTTTTTCTCTCTTCTTTCTTTTTTTGGTAGTTGTCACCAAATTTTTTCTCCCCTTTTTCTTATCCTTTTTATCTTCAATGACGGTGGAATGGATGCTCAATCTACAACAAGCTGTATAGTGGAGACCAGTTGCTCTAGCATACTAGGGGGTAGAGGAGGGAGATATGGGATGCATATTGGGAACAGGGGTGGAGGGTGGATAGCACTTGTGTTGGGAATGCCCCTCATTCATTGTCACTATGTACTATAAATGATGCAGTGAAAGATTTGTAATACACTTTGGTCACAATAAAAATTAAAAAGGAAAAAAGAAAAAAAAAAGAAAAGTGCAGCAACATGAGTGGCAACAGTGTTTTCCAGAACATATAATTAACTATATAAGTAACAAGAGAGTTAATAGTAAGAGCTCAATGGGGGTAAGCTAGACAAAGAAATAAGAACTGCTGGAACTACTGGAGAAATAGTAGTGGGGATAAGGCATTTGTTTGCCTTTATGTGGCTGGGTTGGTTTTATCTCTGGCACCACCTATGATTCCCTGAGCACTGCCAGGAGTGATCCCTGAGCACAGAGCCAGGAGAAGCCCCTGAGCATTGCCAGATGTGACTCAAACTATCCTCCCTCTCCCAAAACTATAAAGGACCTTAAGCAGGTGTCCTGTTTGGACAGCTGGGAGGGAAATTGAGTCTTTAATAAAATGAGGTAGATGTAAGTCACTTTTGGACATATTATATAGAGGATATTATATTTATATGCAGAATCATTCAAGACAGCTGGATCTGAGCTCAGAAGAGAAATAAGGGCCAAAACGACACATCTGACATGGAGATATTCAGATCTGGACGTGGAAAAAATAATGTCTACACCTGTCTGTTCATAAATATATTATTATTTAGAATATATAATTTAGATAAACGTGAATGCAAGACATTTGGCCACAACGAATAGTGTAAAGTAAGTTCTCTATATGCCAGCATTCAGAGAAATAAGGGACTGATGAAAGCTGGGAAGGCTGGATAAATTGGGAAATGTTTCAGAGATTAGCCCTTATCATAAGTAGCAATCAGATTGAAATTCTGCAAATTGTTTTGCAAATTCTTTTTTTGTTTTGTTTTGTTTTGGGGCCACACCCAGTGACGCACTTTGAAATCGCCCCTGGCTTGGGGGACCATATGGGACACCAGGGATTGAACCCAGGTTCATCCTGGGTCAGCTGCATGCAAGGGGAGCATCCTACTGCTCTGGTCCTTTGTTCTGCAAATTCTGCAAGTTAACTGACCATCATTTTGGGATTGAGAGGGAGGCTGAGATTACTAAAATCAGGGAGGAGCTCAGGGCTCTGATTTGGTCTCTTAACTTGCTTTTGTCTTCTCTTAACTGGGTAATTTTGGAGAAATTATTATTTGGCATATCTGATCTCTCAGGATTGATATTCATGGGTGGCAAAGAAAGCCAAGCAAACCCAAATTAACTGTGTAAATAAAAAAGCTTTGAAAATTTGGAAAGTGATAGTTTTAGAACCAACTCAATAGCCAGAGTGGCTATGTATTTCGGTCATCTGACTGTTCAGTGCAGGAGTGGGGAGTGGGGCCCTGAGCTCCTTACCTATAGGAAAACCCGTGATCATTGCTATGGATGACTCACTTTTTGTTCTTGGGAAAGTTGTTAATATCTCTGCCTCCTTTTCACTTACATTCTTCTCTCATATCTGAACTTTTTCTTAAAAGTTGCCTTTGTGCTGGGTACTGTTCCACCAGACTTTGAGATTTTAGCATTGAGTGAGGAAATTCCAAAGAACCACTGATGGATTCTCCAGGAGGCCATGGTCTGGGAGTAATAGGACATGGGGTTAGAAAGAAACAAATAAATGAATAATTCATCAGAACATGAGTGTTACTGAAATAAGAAAGAAACAGCAAGAGATCAGAGGAATATGGAGTAGGGGATGGGGATTTACTGTGTTGTAGTAGGATGGCTGGGCAGTAACATTTGAGTGGATGTCGTTATTAGGTAAGAAAGTTAACAGTAGGCATGTCTATGGAAAGAGTATTCAGCAGAAAAGCAGAAAGTGCAAAGGTCTGGAGTAAGAATCTTCTCAGTGTGTTAGAGGTATGATCAGGAATCCAGTGTGGCAACAGAAGAAATGAGAAAAAGGGAGTGGGAGGGGAAAGAGTTTGAAGGTGGCTGGGGACAGGGTTATGTGGGGCCTTGTTGGCCAAAGAAAGATGTTATGCTTATTCTCAGTGAACTGGACAGAGACCCCAGGGCTTCATTTAAAAATTTTATTTGTGCATTTTTCATAGCAAGATTTTAAACTGAGACATCAGGAAAAGTCTTTGTCCTATTGGGAGAGTATTTGTGAGACACAGATGAGGTAATGCATTTGAAAGTGCTTTATGGACCAGAATATGAAGTTTAAGAATATTTCCAAGGTCATCTAACTAGCCAGGGAATTGCTGAGTCAGAACAGAGGCCCTGATTCTCAGACCAATCTTATTTTCAGGGTATCTTCAATTTCTCTCAGAAAATTTGGGGTACAATGTCAATCGCAGATCAAGGTGGAAAGTGTACATACATGTCCCCTTCACGCCAATCAGCCATGGAAACCTCATTGATCTGGCAGCCTCGGAGTTCTCAGGATTTGTGATCTTAAATCAGTAGAATGAAGGAATCTTGACTAGGCCAAAGCAATTTGGGCCTGGGCAGTAGCTTGTCTTAAATTAAATACAGACCTCAGATTAGATATACTGAAAATATCAGGAATGTAAGAGAGAAAACCAAGAGTTTAAATAGGTTTTAGATTGTTTATGGTCAATTTAGGATGCCATAAATGAATGATGCCATATAATGACCAAAAACTATAGAGTACTAATTTGCAAAGATTCATAGCATCGACACATAGTACACAAATTGGGATACCCAACAGTGACCTGTGTCCCACTCCCCTGTAGAAATGCAGCTCATCTAGATGAAGCTGTCTGGCTGCAGGTTCTGTCTAGTTCTTCCTTGCATTTGAAATCATATAGATTTGAGATCCCAATGGCCACACTGTGATTCTTGGCTGGGTAACCTAGGGGTGGTATTTTGACACCTTTATATCTTCACTGTTTGTATGTAATTGTTAAGTTTGCTCTTGTCCTTTCTTCTGATGTGTTTCCTTTAAATTTTTTCATCTCTTCTTTCTTACCAGGAGTAGAAGCAATTAACTGACATTGTACTTGACCCCCATTAAAGTTATAATTGCTCATAAAATAACTACCAATATATCACACCAAGAGAACACCCCCTAAAAGAAAAATATCACAACAGAAACTCCATTCCCTATAAAATATGTCATATGCCCACTAAGTGCGTCTCATATATCACCAGCTCTTAAGAAAATAAAGTGTCACATTTTTTTCAATGCAACTTTGTTGGATTCCAAATGTGAAAGAGCAATAATGATGAACAATCTGTTAGTGAAATTATATTTCTAAACCAAAGGTATGATTTTCCGAGAACTGACAGGTAATTTGATATTCCAGTTTCAATTACTTTAAGTAGGTAAGCTTTAAAAACATAACTACCTTCAAGTCTATGTATTTTTCAAATCATTATTATTATAAGGTTTCTCAGGTCACTCTTCCTTCACCTCTGAAGCTTGGAAGACTCGGAACTGGAAAAAGATTTCCCTTAAAAGCCCAATCATGGGTCACAATTGGTTGTGCATAGATATGTATGTTGTAGATGTGCATGAAGATTGCATATATATCCAACATGCATTAATTCTTGCTAAGCTCACTCTAGGGACTTCCAATGTTGACATTAGGTACAAATGGCATAAGTGCCATGGAAGACAAGATTTCAGATTCCTTGGGGAAGAACTTGTTTAACAGCTAAATGTGTATACCCACAGAGTTGGCTACAGTAAAGGTAAATACTAGAAGCTTCCAATGACAGGATCATAAAATAGAGTATTATTTATACCCATGCATTGAAAAAAGTTTCTACTATCAGCAATATAGAAGAATATGTTTGGGGCCGGGAAGGTGGCACTAGAGGTAAGGTGTCTGCCTTGCAAGCGCTAGCATAGGACGGACAGCGGTTCGATCCCCCGGCGTCCCATATGGTCCCCCCAAGCCAGGGGCGATTTCTGAGCGCATAGCCAGGAGTAAACCCTGAGCGTCAAACGGGTGTGGCCCAAAAAACAAAAAATTAAAAAAAAAAAGAATATGTTTGACCAATGCAGTTATATAGCAGGGAGGGCGATTGCCTTGCAATTGGACAACCTAGGTTAGATACCTAGTATCCTCTATGGCTCTTCAAGCACTGTCAGAAGTAATTCCTTGATGCACAGCTAAAAGTAATCCCTGAGGATTACCGGGTGTGCCGAAAGAGAGAGAGAGAGAGAGAGAGAGAGAGAGACAGACAGACAGACAGACAGACACACACACACACACACACACACACACACACACACAGAAATTGCTACTATGACTCATGCTCAGTATGACCTACCAATCAGGAAATGAAAGACTGGTGATATCACAGAAGCAAATGGATTGAAGTGGGTGCAAGGGGACCATGACAATGACAAACTTGTTTATGTAGGAGCCTCAAAGATCTCAGACATTTATATAAACTGGCAAATAGTTAATGTTTGGAAGTATTTCATTGCAAGTATGAAAATACAGTTTATGAAATAAATCTCTCCACCCAGATATTCCCCAATCTTTTGGCTTTTGTGGAATCTAAGACACTATTATTTATCTGTATTGGGTCAGGTGCTGGACATTTTGCACAAATGTGGTGAAGATAAGTCTTCTGGAAGTTTTTCAGGGAGGTATAACTGGATATTTTCAGAATTTGTAAATTAATAACTCTGTTGTAAGTGATGAGAAGATGTAGATCTTCTGATTTTCAAACTGTCAAATAATTTGATCATACAGAAAAGTCTTAAGGACTATGCTAATGCACAATCATGATCCAGGGAAGACCATGATGTTTTGTTTTAGAATAGGTGTGCATCCCTTCCTCTTCCTCCTTTTCAGACTTTTCTCGGAGGCAGAGCTTTGTATTGACTTCTGTGTATATTTTACCTCTACTAAATATACATTCACATAATACCCAATTGTATTTATTCATGTGTGAACTCTTTTATATGTGCCCTACCTACATATTTTGTAGCTTTTTTTGTTCAACATTACCTTTTAGATATGTTCCTTTCAAAAGATGTAGCAGCTTCAGTGTATTCTTAAACTACATTTTATGTTTCTTATGTTAGGATACTGTCTTCATTCAATTCATTTTCCTGTTTGAGGAGGGTATTGATATTTATTTCTTGTTTCTGACTATTAGCGATTCTAGTTATGAGTCCTCTTAGATGTAACTTTTGGGGAATATTTATGGAAGATTTTTCTCTAGGAGGGAAAAAGGAAACTCCTTGAGGAAATGTATCTCTATAGACTATCATCAAATTGCTGACGGAGATAATGGAGCTGAGGTACACTCCTATCAACCCTGTATGAAAATTCCTATTGTTTTGAATCTTGACTCACACTTGCCAATAGCAGATTTTCATTTGACCCGTTGATGGCTATTACATAGTACTTTGTCATTGTTTTCCATTGAAGTGTAGTCAAATCTATTCGATTTTTCTTTTTGATTTGTACCTTAATGTGTTTTAAAAATCCTTCTCTATCCCATAAAACCATAAAGGTAGCCCACTTCTCCCTAAACTTCCTAGAAAAGTGCTTTCCCACATGTTATCTTGAAATTTCCAGGAATGGATTTCTATGTAAAAAAAATGCCATGGGGACCAATTTTCATGGTTTTCTTTGTGATGATTTTATATTGCTTTCTCTGGGTTACTAATGAGTTTATTGGGCATTTGTACTAGATATCCAATTTGCACATTTTTCCCTTCTGAATTATTCATCTATCAGTTTATGGGAATTCCTTCTATATTATAAATACTATCCTTGTCAGTCATATGCATTATAAGAATCCTTCTTTAGTCTTTGGCTTGTTTTTACTCTGATTATGGTATTTTATAATGAATACTGACATTGTTTTGATTGCCTGATAGAATTTACATGTAAACTGGGTAAGTGTTTCAGAGCAGTGTTTTTTTTTTTTTGATTTTTGGGTCACACCCGGCAGTGCTCAGGGGTTACTCCTGGCTGTCTGCTCAGAAATACCTCCTGGCAGGCACGGGGGACCATATGGGACACCGGGATTCGAACCAACCACCTTTGGTCCTGGATCGGTTGCTTGCAAGGCAAACGCCGCTGTGCTATCCTCCGGGGCCTCAGAGCAGTGTTATACAACCTTTTCCCTGTGGTGGGTTCCTTCCGACCTTGTTTTCTTCCTGTGAGACCTCTTCATTTACTAGTTGGACCCCTAATCTCTTGCCAAGACCCTCCCATTTATTCAACTTTTACCTGAAGCCCCTGGGCATATCTTGGGGGCCCATCAGTGGCAATATAACCTTCAGTTGATAACTACTACTCTAAACACCTGTGCTGTTTTTTATCAGTTTATGAGCTCATTTGTTCATTCTGATCTTCACATTTTCCGCCTACTTGCTAAATTTTTTTCTTTTTACATTATTGATTGCTGTGTATTTTATGTTAAAACATCTTCTAAAATGGAAAATTTATGTAAAGTGACCATATATCAAGCAGGAAGCAGATATGAACATGTTTAAAAGAATTTATATTACCAAATGCACATTCTCTTACTTCAGTGAAATTCATTTAGAGATACATTTTTAAATATTACCAAAATCACTTCCATATGTTTGAAACTAAAATTTTTTCTTCCAAGAAACTTGAGAGCTAAAAATGATCAGAATTAATAATATAAATCAAATATTAGATGTTTCTATTTCTCATGCATTTTTAATAATTGTTTATTGTTGTTAATTTCCTCTACATATTGAACTGGTTCCTAGGTACATTTATTTAGAGTTGTCTCTTTCCAGGGCTAGAGATGTGATGTTCAAGTGGCAGAACATAGGTCTCACATGTGAGAATCTTGGGGTTCTATCTCTGGCACCTACCTCATGGGCCCCACCATATGAATGAAGTTCATGACAAAATCAATCTTAACCTATAAAATTGGTGCTTTTCTTGTTGTACCACCACCTGAGATATGCTTAAAAATGTTATTTAGGGCCCAGAGAGACAGCACAGTGGTGTTTGCCTTGCAAGCAGCCAATCCAGGACCAAAGGTGGTTGGTTTGAATCCCGGCATCCCATATGGTCCCCCGTGCCTGCCAGGAGCTAAGCTATTTCTGAGCAGACAGCCAGGAGTAACCCTGAGCACTGCCGGGTGTGGCCCAAAAACCAAAAAAAAAAAATGTTATTTAATATATATTATCAAGAATTGTGTGTTTTGTACATTCACAAGGAGTCTTTTTCATATCAAACATATCACACTGCCAGAAGTAAAATTATTTCTTGGGGCTGGAGCGGTGGAGTGGAGCGAGAAGGTGTCTGTCTTCCCCGAGCTAGCCTAGGATGGACCTCGGTTTGATCCCCGGGAACCCATATGGTCCCCCAAGCTGGGAGTGATTTCTGAATGCATAGCCAGGAGTAACCTCTGAGCATCACAGGGTGTGGCCCCAAATCCCCCCCCAAATACAAAAATAAAATACTTTGGATCTTTTCTGTGTAAATAATCACTTTTTCTTCAAATAATGAAATTGGAGTGATAGTACAAGTCAAATATTTACCTTGCATATGGCCGATCTGGATTCAGTTCCTGCTAACCATATATGGTCTCCTGAGCCCGTCAGGAGTGATCCCTGAGCACATAGTCAGGAATAAGCCTTAAGCTCTGCTGATCATGGTCCCAAACAAGTCTGACTTTTTATTTCTGTTTTGTTGTTTTTCTTTCTGTTTGGTTGCTGTCTTTATATAGCAACATTTTGGATAAAAATGTAGATAGTTGGTATCCTTACTTAGTACCTGGTTTTAAATATAATGTTTTTTAATATTTCATGCAAAAATATTTAAAAACTTTTTTGTCATTGATATCAGTCATAGAGATTGAAAAAAATTTCCCTTTGGTACTTCTACAATATGACTTTATCAAATTAGAAATTCCTTTTTCTATATACTTCAGAGGATCGTGTAACTAACCTATCTGATTCCTTCAACTTTGGGTTATACTTAATTTCATTAATAGAGTTCTTAAGTTGAGAAATTCATGTATTCTCTTTTTGTAGGGTAGGGGGCAACACCTGGCAGTGCTCAGAGGTTACTACAATTAGGAACCACTCCTAGTAGACTCAAGGACCATATGGGATGATGGGGATCAAACCTGGATCCGCTGAGTTGCCACGCAAACCTTTTCCCCACTGTATTACCATTCCAGTTCCATCTTTTTTTAAAGACCCTAACTAGAACATGATATACTCAAGTTGGTATATTGCTATGTTTGACTTGCTTATATTTTGTATAGGTTTTTTTTTTTTTTACAATACTATTCATGAGATTGGCCTAGTATTTGGGTCTGGTACTATGTATCTGATCTTGTTGCTAAGGCTATAAAATGTACATGACTTAATTTTGTGTGTTCTTTTATTTATTCTCTGCAATACTTAAAAAGAGCCTAGGACTGTTGATTTCTCTAAAATCTGATAATACTCCCTTTAACAAATGTCTCAGATGGTTGTGTGTGTGTGTGTGTGTGTGTGTGTTTTGTGGGTAGATTGGTTTTTTTTTTTTTTTTGGGTCACACCCAGCAGCGCTCAGGGATTATTTCTGGCTCCACACTCAGAAATCACCCCGGCAGGCAAAGGGGATCATATGGGATGCCGGGATTCGAACCCCCTTCCTTCCGTATGAAAGACAAATGCCTTACCTCCATGCTATCTCTCCGGCCTCATGTGGGTACATTTTTAACTTCAGAAACTTTTACTAGTTTTCTTCTGTTCAGATTTCTATTTTCTTCTTGATGTCACATTGTTAAATTTTATTTTCCTAGGAAGTTGTTCATATTGTATGTCTTTTCAGATTTATTTGATGAAATTTTTCATTATATTTTTAAGTTACTGTTGGTTGATTTTCTATTCCTTTACAGATTCCTAATGATATTTGTCTCATCTTTCTAGCTATAAATTTGATCAGTATATTATCTTTTATTAGACTTAACAAACAGCTTTGGTTTTAACATTCCTTTCTTAAATATTTCTTTTTCTTCCTTTATTTTCATTTCTCTTTCTTCTTTCTTTTTCCTTCTTCCTTTCTTATTTCTTTTCTTTCCTTCCTTCCTTTATTTTTTCTTTCTTTCTTTTCTTTCCTTTCTTTATTCTTCCATCTCTTCACTCAGAAATTACTCCTGTCAGGCTCAGAAGACCATATGGGATGCCAGGGATTGAATCCGAGTTGGCTGCATCCAAGACAAACATTCTACCTACTGTGCTATTGCTCCAGCACCTGCTTTTTATTTTTCTATGTTCTGTTTTATTATAGCTTTTCTACTATTACTTCCCTTTACCTTTTTTTCTTTAGGCTCTGTTGGTCTTTATAATTGAGTGCTAATTCATTAATTTCCAGTTTTATATCTTTTTAAATAAAAGTGTGCTCCATCCCATTTAGTTTGTTCATTGAGGCACTCAAGTTATGTGCTAGGCGGCATTGTAGATTCTATGCATTCATCAGTATGCAGAAGATTTCCAGTCTCCCTCCACTCACCCCCACTAAATTCTGGACTCATGGTTTAAATTCTACTTTGCAATTTTATTAAGTAAATTATTTAGTAGCATGTTTCCCATTCTCATTGATGGAGAGGTAGGGAACATAGTATCCTAGCTATTTCTAAGTTGCATTTTGTCTGGAGAATGTGGCGTTAGGGTATTGATTTTTTGGGCGCATTTGAGATTTGTGACCCAAATATGTTTTTAATTTTTTAAATTTTATGTCTGTGGGAAAAGAATGCTGACCAATGATTTGAAGACTCTTTTCAACTTGGAGGTTCAATGGTTCTGTGTCAGTGTCAATAACTTGGCCTGATTTGACATGTTGTTCAGAGTCATGCTTGAAAGGATCTAATTCATGTGGAGTCTGACTCACAGTGAGTCAAGAGTGGTGTTTGCTGCATTTCCCCTTGAAGGCAAGAGTTTCATAAGACCTTGTCACCATTTTTCTCCTAAGCAGTGGGACCAGAGAATTGTAGACAATTAAGAACCAGAGAAATTAATTAACACTTGTTCATGGGAGGCAGCTTCCTACCTGAGTGATTATTCTAAAAGCACTTATGTGGCATATAAGTATGCTAGAAGCACTATTATGAGTGTATAAATACCAGTATGCATCTTGCCCTACCAGGTATGAATAGAGTTAAAGTTATTTTCCTATTTCTCTGATAGAAAAGTTGCCTCAGAGGGATTATCAGGGCAGAGACAGGATTGAACACAAGCTGTCTCAGGTTCCAGGAACCATGTTCTCAATTTCTGTCTCTTTGTCTGAATTCCTCTGTGTGGGTACATATGTGTGTGTGTTTCTCTTTTTTAATTTGCTTGGGGGCTATACCTGACCAATACTCAGAGATTACTCTTGATTCTGTATCTAGGAATCATTCCTGGCAGGACTCAGGAAACCAAATGCAATATATTGATAAGTAAGTGTCTTTCCCTCTGTGTTATATCTTCAGCTCATCTGTTCCAAGCAAGTTTACCATTCAGGAATTGAAACAGACCTTGGCAGCTTTGGAGGTGCATGTGGTTTTGGTGGGGAGGGGGAGGAGTTATTTAGCAGTAGAGAAGCTTTTAGATTCAAAAGGAGCTATTTCCACTTCCAAGTATACCACCTTCTAGTTTCCTTATGTTGGGATATGATGTATAAGCCATGAGCCATGAGCTCATGTAATTTGCTGCAGATTAAATAGAATTGGGGGTGTCTCATGCTATGTGAGGGAGTTAGAACAAACAAACACAAGATGACCTCATTTATTTGTAGACTATAAAGAAATGAAATAAGAGATGAGACCATTCTCAGTAGAAATAAACATTGAGCATGGTCACTAAAACTTTGATCGTAAGATATTGGGGCAGACTCGAGGAAAGGAGCTTGGGGTGATGATGGAAGATGCTAGGTACTCTGAACATGGTGCAGCAACATTGCTAGTATAAAACAATAAAGTTGGTTCTATTGTTAAAGTGAATCATTTAAAAATAAGTGAAAAAGCACATAAATATAACTTTGTAGCCAGTAATAAAGGAATGCAAAAGAAAAATCATACTAGGGGAAGGAAAATGACACTAAAGAGACTATTAGGGGTCAGGATGGCTCTGGAAAAGAGACAATTGAGCAGAAATCAGGTTGGTGGTGGAGCTTTTGGGGCAGAAGGGAAATGAACTGTTCCAGGCAGAGGAAGAGGCTAGAACAGAGATTTTACTTGTAGCTCAAACTTAATCTGACCTTTGTAGCCAGCTCAGAGTCCTTCAAAGAGGTGTGATTGGAAAGGATAGGTGGGAGGCTGCCCAGAGCCAACATAGAGGGCCTCAACCTTTTGGGGACCCTGGATTGGCTCAGTGCCTCCTATACTTTTTCCTCATTCTCCTCTGAGGTGTCTTCCAGCCTTCGCCTGTGGGAGTTCCTCCCTTGGACAACCACACTTCTGAGATTCTCACTCCAGAGTAACTTGGCTTACTCCAACACTTCAGTTAGAAGAGAAGGGGCATGGAGCAAAAGGGAGCTTTACCTGCAAGTCTATAGATTTTCAGGAATCTATAGAACTAGTCAACTCATGTTCATGTTAAACTGGGAATGATGGCTGGTTGCCTTGTTTTCACCTGGAAATGCAAAGTCAATAGTGTTTTTCTAAGTTCTAATGACTCACTCTTTTCTTTTGGGGAGAAATTGGTTTTGGGGCATCACTTGGTGGAGCTTGGGGGCTCAGAAACTATTCATGGCTCTGCACTAAAGAATGGCAGTGGTCAGGGAATCGTATGTGGAGCTGGGGGTTGAACTGGGATTGGTTACATGTAAAGCATAAATAAAGCAAATAAAGACTCCTGTACTATCTCTACAGTTCTAAAACACTCACTTCTTTGAGACTTACTAAGATTATTGTCAGAGCATATTTTTAGGAAGATCCTAAGTGATATGTGAGATTCAGAGGTAGGTGCTTTCAAAGTCATGGATTTAATCCTGGTTCCCAGCCACTTTCCCTCTGGTATCTGCCAATCCTATGGATCAGTTTTCTTGAGAGTGACTATATTAAGTAGGAACTTCAATATTTAGTCCAAACAATAAATTGATTCATGGATCATAAATATCTTTTAGTGCATGGCAACATTATCTACATCCTATTGTATCTGGCTGTGTGGGGTAGGGGAAATAGGTTTTACAAATGATACAGAACTTAAACAGGTGTCAGTCATTTCAATAATGACCCAACATAGGAATTTATCATGCTTAGAACTTCATACAAGCATTTGTCTTGTGAGGTGGGTAACCATTTCCAGGAGAACACTCAAGAAGAGAAGAAGAATGCAAAACTACTTATATATACACTTGCTGACTTGAGTGTTCTACTGGGAGTTAGGAGAACAAGGGTCAAGGTGATGGGAGACTGCAGAGACTCCATGAAGACATAGAGGGAAAGTTTCCTAGGTCTAGGAAACTAGACCTGCTTAATAGGTGAACAAGCTGCCCACATTGAGAGACACAGATTCCAGGATCCAACAAGAAGGCAGTGAATGAAGGTACCTTCTACCAAAAGTCTATCTCTCCAGGCGGGAAAGATATAGTACAGGGATTAAAGTGCTTGTCTTCATGCACTTGAATCTGCTTCAATCTTCAGTACCATCTATGGTTCTCTGAACACTGACAGAAATGATCTCTGAACACAGAGCTAGAATAGTCCATAAGAGCACTGTCCAATATGATCCAATAACCCCCAAAATTGTGTCTCAAGTTGGGGAGATGGCTCTATAGGCTTTTCATATTAGAACTCCAGCTTTGATCCCCAGAATTGCTTGGTCTTTCAAGCATCATCAAGAGAAAGTCTAGAATATTTGGAGCAGTCAACCAGAATAGCCCCTGAAATCACTGGATGTGGTTCCCCAAAACCAAATAAATAAATAAATAAATAAAAATAAACAACACCCTCAAAATCTGTCTCTGTTTCTGCCCCCAATTTTTCCTCTTTACTCCAGGTTTTCCCTCCTTAAAAACACTACCTGTGCATCTATAATATCCAGCTACTTGATAACTCCTATCCTAACTCAAAAATCAGATTAAAAAATTACTCAATATCTCATTCAAATATACCTATAATTTCTCAAGCTCTCCTGCCCTTGTAGTGTCTCCTATTTCTTAAGGCCCTGTTTCTGAAGTCCCTCAGGGGTGCCATCCATCTTAACTGCTCAACTTGCCTGTTTTCCTTCCTTCTCCCACCCTGGTGATCTCATACTTCTGTCCTGATTGTGTCTCTGGTGATTTCTTTTCCTTCTCCCTCATTCCTATCTGCTCTGCTCATGTGCTTCTTGAGGGAACAAATCCTCTAGTCAGACCTTTATTGGGGCAGGATAACAGGATAAATGCCCAGAGGTTGGTACACAGAACATCTTGAAAGCAATTGTGGGATGCTGTGCAGAGTCTTTTAGATGCTTGACGAGCTCTAATGAGAGGGGTCCTCCCAGGAGTCTGGCAGGACCAAGAGGACCCACAAGAGGTGGCTCTGGATGCTTTTTTATCCTGTGGCATGTACAAAACCAAAGCAGATGAACAACAACTTGTAAATCCCATTAAATATATTTTGCTTTCTATAGGGTACAAGTAGGTAGGCATGGGATGGTCATGATAGAAGTGAGCCTGCATCTCTGGGAGTCAGGAAGGTGGTGAAGTTGTCAACCTGGAATATATTTTTTGTAAATAATAGAAAATGAACCGCCTTTGATTAAGAGATGACATTGTGTGGCATGGAACCAGATGCCATCCATGCCGTGGCACTGTGATCTGTGGGCAGAGATTAGGCAGGTCAGGATTAGACTGTGTTCCATTGTCCTGTGGGTTGGGAAAAAGTGGCATGGCTAATTGGGATTTTCTCTGATTGGGGCTCCGCCCATGAGATCCAAGTTCTTAAGATTCTGAGTAGTTGCAACAGGGATTAGATTAGTCAGAATTTAAGTCTCCCCACATGGGGTCTCTGGAATCCAGCTTTTTGTTTTTAACTGAGTATGTTTCCAGGATTCGGTGGAGGGAGAATCTTCACTAAAACAAAGGTACATGTGAGTGAAGAGATTTCACTGATTAAAACAGGGAGGCCGATTCCTCCATCCAGGCTTCTTGAGATACTCAGGAAGGCCTTAGCATCTTAGCCCAACTTTCTAGGCTAATGTCCCAAAACAGTGCCTGTTCTGATTTACCTCTGCTCCCACAAATACATAGTAGAACTGTTCCACTTGGGTTCTCATCTGGGGTGGTGTTTGAGCATCTTCCCCACCACAGTGTTCCTGGCTTCTGTTTTGTCTTTATTTCTCATTTCCCTACCCCAGAAGGCAGAACCCAGAAACATGAGAATTTGGAGCAATAATTGAGTGTAGTGGATTGGTCACACATGTAAAAGAATCATGTAATGCACTTCTTAGCCTGGACCCTTTCTTACCATAATCATGGTCAAGGTAAGAGAGGGAATTGGTATGGAGTGATAGGCCAGGTGTTACTTCTTTCTTCCCACAGGCCTATATTTGCAGTGGGACCTTGGAATTTTCTCTTCTTCTCTGTTAACACTCCTCCATGTGTTCATAAAGATAATCAAGCTGGTTCCCTTCCTACTTCCAAAGGAGGGAGAATTCATGAGCTCCTGTTTATAAGGGTGGGGAATTCCTTGGAGAAAGGAGTTGTGGAAATCCACAGATGTTGAATCCACAGAAGTCCAAGTTCTAAGAACACAGCCCCATGCAGAAGACGCTTTTGCCTGCCATTAACATTTAGTGAAGTTCCATATCACTCAGATATGGTGCCATATCACTCAAAGGTTTTTTTTTTTTTGGGGGGGGGTCCTCTGACCAGCCCAGATCAACAAGTGTGAATCTATCCAGACAGTTTCTTCAGCAAGGGAAAGGAATGGACTTCATTTGAAATCCCAGTGGTTTCAAGCCTCTCACTTTAGGAAAGCCCATGTGGAGTTACCCTTTCTCATGACAAGAGGGGGCAAAATTGCCGAAGGACATTCATTCCTTTCAACTCAATGACTCATCTCAGACAATCATAGGATGGTCTTGGGAACAGGATGAGATCTCTGAAATGAGAGTTTCCTGGAAAAAGCAAATGCTTTATTTGAGGAAATCAAGCACTGTGCAGACTCCTTAGGAGAGTATTCCTAGATAAATCATTTATTGTACCTCACTTAATATAGGGAAGACAGTGTTTCCAACGGATTTGTTTGGTTCAAGATATACCAAGTGTGGGACTCTGTAGCTAAAAAATGTTTCTTTTTAATGTTTGTTTTTTTCCATTGGGGTTATATTCAGGATGTACTTGGAGTAAGAAAAGGGAAGCATAGCCATTCTTTGTGATACTCAGCTCAGAGATGCTGTCCTGATGGTTCTGTACTTAGGCCTAGCCATTTGGGGGCCACATACATCTAATTTGGGATTAGATATGGGACCTCCTTATATGGAGTACAAATTCCACCCCTTGAGCTATCTCCATGTTCCACTTTTGGACTTTCTTGAGCTCTTTACTTTTTGCTCTGCACATGTGTCTCTGTTCCTTCCATCTGTGTTACGGGGTGTGTGCATGCATACTCATCCATACTTGAGCCTCTTTTATTAAGATCTTCTACTCAATTTTTCACTCAGACAGTGGTTAAGAGTGCCTATGTTTAAGTGCTGGCATTTCCAGACTCTCTCAGTGGGACTTGAATGCAACCAAGTAAGGCAGCTCAATGGGGCCAGTGACTTTCTCTGGGCAACACAGAAAGAAATGAAAGGTTATTGGATGGTCTGACAACCCTAAGGAGAACAACATTTTCAAATTGCTAAAGGACATTCATGACTCTGGCCTGCTAGAGCTTGAGCAGCTGCTGGGCATCTTCCCTGGCTTGTTTCCTATCTGGTTGGATCACGGAACTCCTGCTCCTCAGAGTGCCTTGGTAGGTGGGTGGTTTGTCTTTGTCTCTGCTAATCCAGCTGATAGGACACACTTAATAAATATATGGGAGGGAAAGGAAGAAAGAAGGGATGTGAATATGTAGAAGCCCCCTAAGGGGAATTCTGGAAATTTCTGCTCATGGTATCTGGTTAGGAAAAATATATTTCAGAGGATGGGTTTTATGCAGACAGCGTAGGTGGGAGTTTTGTGGGGCTCACAGATTTGGCAGACAGCCTAGGAGAGCACACGTGTGCTTTCCATTGCTTGTGGGTGCAGGGACCGGCAGTGGAAGACTTTGTAGGGAAAGGACGGGGGGGCCTCAGAACCTGGCTCCATGGGAGTCTGTCATCCACTGGCAGTTGTTTCCTTGATCTATGGGGCCAGACAGTCTCTCCACTGGGTTCTGGATCTTTTATGAGGAAAGAGCCACTTGTGCTGGAACCTTCTCTTCTGCCACTTGAGGGGAGTGTTCTGTAGAAAGGGCAAGGGCAGCCCATTCATCTTGTGCACAGATCAGCACTTTCCAGAAGCTAAACTCTATCCTGGCCCTTGACTCTCTTTTCAAGCCTCTCCCTCTGTTTGCAGAGGTGGGAGTATAAGATGGGAAGAAAGGATGAAGGGAACCGAGGGCTCTCTTGGGGCCCACTGTTTCCTTCCTTTCCCATGTTTGTGGAGGCTCTTCTTGGTAACCACGTTGACACCCAGGTTCCCTGCTGCTTCACTACAGGTAAACTAAGTCTTCATTATAGACAAATAAGCACCTATAACCCCCAAACATCTGAAGAAGCACAATGGTACCTGACCCCTCTGTTAGTTCAATGAACTAACTTTCCATCATCTTCAGAGAAGTTTCCTATATTCATTGTGCAGAGCAGAATTGGAGAGACTCAGAAAGCCGAGGTAAGGTACCCTCTATATCTTTGACTCCTAAGAAAGGGGAGTCAGAATTGGCATGAAAACATGACTCCAGAACTGGACTTGGAAATGTTGTTTCCCCATCAGCATCTCCAAGACTTCCAAAGGGAGGAGGAAAGCAACTAAAGGGTTTGGACCTCGTCCTCAAGCAAGCTGTGGTTAAGATGGGCAGCAACAGAGCCATGTGGGATGGAGGTACCAACAATCCCATAGATGGGTCTGTACAGTGTTCCACCATCACTAATAGAAACTCATTGGTGTACAGTGAGCTATTGTTGCAAGGAAGTGGTGTTTGGGGATTATTTTTAACCACTCTCAGCAGTGCTCCAGGCTTGCTTCTTGCTTATACTCAGAGATCACTCTTAGAGGGACTCCAGGGATCATATGTGATGCTCAAGCCCTGGTTGGCTCTAACATGGCAAGTGCCAAACCTCCTGTGCTATCTTTCTGGATTGGATATTTTTGTGCAGAACCACAGACTAGCTCCAAACAAGTAAAGTGCTTGGGAAGAAGCTGTGCTTTTTCATAGATGAAGGGCTGAAGGGCCAGATTCCTGGGTAGGAGGTTAGCTCTCTTACAGCCAAGACTATCAGACCTCCTGCTGCCTTCAGCATGGTAGCTCTGTGTGCTATCTCCAGAGGCTCTATACATGAATTTCTTATTATGAATCTCTTTGTCCAACTGGCTTATCAGCTGCCCAGTGGCAAAGCCCATTCCTGGCTCATTGTCCTATTGCCTACAACTTGCCCCTGGCAAGAATACAAGTGAGTGTTGAATTGCTGCTTTGATCGCTCAGAGGAGCAGTAGTCAATTCTTGGCAGTAATTGAGGCTGCTGAAACCCCAAGAGCAGCTGGCATTTCTGGTGTTGATGCTCTATGCCAGAACCTGGTTGCCACATGGTGAGCTGCAGAGCCCGAGGGTCTGGTGGGGTTGTAGGAGGGACACCTCAGGAGGCCCTCCCAGGGCTTTTATTAGGTCAACCTGTGCTTTTGACAGTTATAGAGTTTAGCTATGTACACAAAACTCACATCCTGCTTTTCCCAAAAAAGACTTCGCCCTAGCTTCCTCTTCCCTTCACCCACCCCTTTTGAGATGTAAAGCCCACCTAGGCTTGACTAGCCTAATGATAGGTACTTTTGTCTGTTAACTAAAGCTGCCCTTCCCCCATTATGTGTACTGAGTCTGAACAATAAAGATCCTTTGGGGAGGATGGTGGAGCTCAGTCCTCAAGGCTGGAAGCCAACGTGACCTTATGCTATTCTTTCTTATGTCTATCTTGTTTTCTTAATTTTTTGCAGTGCCCCTACTTCAGACCCATTCACAGGGCTGGGGGATTGGATTATAGTAAGTGGAGTCTCTACAAGAGGGAATAGGGGGATTGTTTACAGTCTCCTCTCTTTACTCCCTTCTGACTCTGCACACATCTGCCACCATGAATTATAGATATTGGGATGGTGCCACAGTGGGAGCAACCAAGTGGGGCAGATGCAAAAGAGAGGGCAAGGCATCTGGGTGACTCAGCCTTGGAAGATCTAGGACCTAGATCTTGACATGGAAGCTCTAAGGACCATCCTCCAAAGCCCTGTGGCTGCCTCTTTCAGAAAGCCCTCTTATGTTCCTAATCCTCAGCCCTTCCTCCTCTCAGTTCTTACCTTTAAAGTTTTTTTTTTTTTATTCCTATTACCTGTTTGAAACTTCGACCAAATACAACTTTGGTGATGTTTTCTAGAATGAAAATCAGGGCATGTGACCTGATGATAAGACTAAATGTAAATGTTGGGAATCTTTGAGAAAATTCCACAGAGAATTTTTCTCTGACCACACAGAGATAAGTCTTTCCACTCCTTCCCTCACCACCACTCTTCCCCCTCCTCTAACACTGTGTCTAATTTGCTAACAAATCTGTCATTATTTGTTTGTTAGTAAAGTCCTTGTTTACATGAGCTTTGTTTTCTGAGCTCAGATGAGACCCCCCCCCCCGGAAGAAAGAGGGTGAGGAGGATGCTCTCTTGATCTGCCAGATGATATAGGAGAGGGGGGATGGAATCTTTCTCCCATTTCTCTCTCTTTTTTCCCTTAAAATGAGATAATTCAGGATCTTGCTTGAGCTGGGTTTTCCATCTTTAATTATGGGGTTAGAGAGAAGGACCTGGAAAGGCCTGTGATGATACAATAGAGCTGGAACTGAAGATGGTTGGCCTCACAGTCCAGGGTGACATGATGTGACAGAGCACAGAGAGATAGGGGGAGAGTGGAGCTTGCCCAAGAGCTCTGCAGAAGGGTACTAACAGAGGATTGGTGGGGATAGTGTGGCCCCTTCACAGCCTCCAGAGCTCACAAGTCCCCATAGGTTCCTTCTCTTCTGTGCTGTCTCCCATAGTAATGGTCTTAATGTGGGTAAGAAAGACACAATGTCTTGTTCTTTCATCAGCCTCTAAATAAAGCTAAACATGGCCTATTTCTTTCAACTGAGGTCTTTTGTGGGTATTCAGAGATGATACAGACTGGAGGTTTGGTTCCTTGAAGGTAGAGAACAATATTTAGCCCTTCCTTTCCCCACCAGACCTTTAGTCAAAAGTGGATAGCTCCTGGGTAGGTTCTTAAATTCCATGTGTAAAATTCATATGAAACACACAAAATCCCTATGACTAGGATGCTTATGCTATTGAAGTTGCTTTCCTGTACAGTTGGACAGTTCTAGATCCTTCTTCAATGCCATGGCATTCCTCTCTCACCTGTGTTTGGGCTCCTCTTTTCAGTGGTTGGTGTTACTCATCTGGTCCCCAGTGTACTGCATCACTCATCCTATCCAATTCTTTCCTGCATTTTGCCATGTCTTTTGCTGTCCCCCTAGTCTGCTGCTCTGTAGTGTATGTTACTGGGAATATATGACATAATAGCTCTGAAATTCCTTATCCCTTTGCGCTTTCCTTTTTACTAAGACTCCATGTGGGTGAGAACCATCATTTCCTTCCACTGGCCTAAGCACAAAAGAGGGATCCAAGAGGATGTTCCTTCTCCTTTATCCCCTTTTACTATAGGTTTTCCTCTCTCTGACCCTTGGTCATTTTTATTATCTATTTGATTGACTGTTCCTTCTGGTGAAACCAATTCTAAATGGTTAATGGTCTTTACAAGATTACTTCTACCCCCTCCCATCTCTACCACAGTTTCTTCATGGCCATGAATAGAATAGAATTTAATAAATCTTTAACACACAAGAAAAGGAATGACTGGACTTGCTACAATGATTGCCCCTTTATATAACTACCTTTGTAGACACAGGGCTCTTCAGGGCCTAAGATTGTGTTTTTGGGTTGGCAGCTAATACTTGAAGTGATAAGTGGAAATTCTCAGGGTCTGAACGGCATGAGCTACAGAGTGGCCTTGGCCTTTGTCCCTTGCTTGAGATTTCTGTGAACCTGGCCCTCTTTAAATCTAAACTTTAGCATCTGTACCACTCCCTCTTTTGTCATCCCTGACTACCCACCCACATTCCTCTTTGAAGACAGAGACAACCCATAACTCAATAAGAGAATCTAAATAGCTATATAATTAGAAATA
The DNA here is from genome assembly GCF_024139225.1 of Suncus etruscus. NCBI lineage: Eukaryota > Metazoa > Chordata > Mammalia > Eulipotyphla > Soricidae > Suncus > Suncus etruscus. The sequence continues at coordinate 13,529,325 of NC_064851.1, read as the reverse complement.
TACTTTTTTATATTTTAAAATTTCAAGAGGCCAGTATTTACTGCCTACCTTTCTACTTCAATTAATATAAGGATTGAGAAATTTGAAGAATCCACAAATTGGAAACAAAGACACAGGTCTTGGGATAAAGAGCTCAAGAACTTTTGACTTCATCTGATCATTCTACATTTTGTTTCTTTTTCAGAAAAAAGAAAACTCATGAAAGAGAAGGAACTAATAGGATCCTTTATGGGGGAAGGGAGCAGAGAGTTTGGGTCTTGCCTGGCTTGTTCAGAGCTTACTCCTGGTTCCGTGCTTGGGGATTACTCCTACCTAGTAATCTCACCATCTGGGAGTCATATGTGGTGCTGGGGATTGAACTGGACTTGATCACTTACAAGGCAAGCCCTTTATCCCCATCCTATTTTTCTGGTCGTCACTCTCTATTTTCTGACCCAGTGCATACATAGTGGTAAGGTCCTTTGAAGAGAACATTCAGAAATGAACCCTTCCCCTTTTTGGGACTTTTGTCTGAGGAAGTGTAGTTTTCTGGCAGTGAACAAGGCTCTTAAGAAAGAGAAAAGTTTAAATAGTCAGTGGACTAAAACTCAGTGTTTGAAAATCTAGTGGGACTCCAGGGAATAAGAGGAGGATATGTAGCTGAAGAAAGAAGGAAAAGGTCAGAGGCAGGGGATGTGTTTCCTCCCTGGTGGAAGTGGCCCAGAGAGCAGGAGGAGGTTTACACTGTCCTTATTAGTGGGACTCACACATTGAGCACAATTCCCAGGGAGAGGAGTGGGAACAAGCGTAAGGTCAGTGATTTCACGCTGCTCTGCATGCCCCCTATTCCAAGGGTTGTGCTTCAGGGCACTTCTCTAGAGACAGTCCACAGTGGCCTCACCCTCCTGGGAAATCGGTCACACCTCAGGCACTGCCTCATTCTGGCTTTGCTATGCTGTGACCTTGGTGTCACTGGAACAAAAATCACTACATCTCTCAGATTCATGACTGATGTGAGAATATGAGTGGTGGGAGACTTAAGCATTAGCAGTGTCCCTCTTCCTTCTGATTCCTTTAGAAAAAGAAACATGGTGGGGGTGGGAAGTAACCTCTAGTCACAGGCATGCCACTTTGACTCCACTTGGCTCATTGGTTGGGGATGTTGCAACCCTAGTTATCTGAGTTCTCTTTCCTGTTTAGGAATCCTCTTTCTATGTAGGGTGCTATAGGACACTGTAGGGCACTGGGACAAAGCCTTCCATGCTCATGGTACCAGGACCTTGGACTAGCGATGCCTGAATTCTCCCTTGAGCCTGGGGCAAAATGTTTTTCCACACTACCATGCAGAGCATGTCTGTCATCTTGGGATTAGTGCTTAAAAGAGATTGAACCTAGTTTCACTACTTTACCCAGAGACCACCTGTGAGTCACCTTCCATGAGCCCAAAGGACCAGAATCTCAGCACGGGTCTAGATGACCTTCTGTCTTCTTATTGTCCCCTGGAGTTCCTCCTTTCCTCATGTCATGTTTTTGTTTAGTGTTGAAGTCAAAAGTCAAGAGAGCCCCCCCCCCTTATTTGCTTGAGCTGTCATTGACAGGAGTAATATGGACCCTCATACTCTTCTGAACCTTAAAGGCAGGGTTTAGTGTTGTCTGTGTCAAATCTGCTTGTTCATCTCAGTCAATCTTTCTAGGCAACTCAGATGTCACTTACTAACAACCATTATGTGACCAACTCTGTCTAGCTTGGTGAATGGTGAATATTTTAAGTGTCTTTTTTTTTTTTATCGTTCTCAAAGTCATTGATTTAAAAAAATAGCCAGGAAAGAATAAAGGATTCTCAAGGTATATTCTCAAAGATATCCCTTCATAATTTTACTCATCAATAATTCTGGCTACTCTTTACCTAACTGTGAGTCCATTTAATTCCATCTGGTTCCTAAGGTCCCTATACAAGATTGCTTTATCTCACCTAAGTGTTGTGTTCCTGTTAAGTCCCTTGGTGCATTTCCACCTCTGTTCCCAATATTGCCTTTCAATGTCTCTACTCTGTTCCTAGACATGCCAATCTTTCCTTTGGCATAGAAGAGGGGCTGACAATTCGGCTTCCTAAACCAAAGCCAATGATTCCTTCACCACCCAGTTGGTGCCCTAAAGATTTTGGCTTTAGCCTGGGTGAGTATAGTGCTGACTTTCAGGCACCCGTCCAGGGCTCTGGTTGGACAAACCTTCAGAATTCTTAACCTAAACAATCCTGTCACATCTGGTGGAGGATTGAGGTATGGGGATCAAGCGAGGCAGCTAGAATTCTAAGCTGAGTGTCTTTTTCAATTACCAACGGAACATCTTCAAGACCTCCCTCAGGAAGTACATGTCAGAATCTGCCAGTTTCAATTATCTAGCGTTCCTACCTGTCAACTAAGACTAAAAAGGGGAAATTCTCAGGGAGGGCTCCATCCCCCTAGAACTTGAGTGATTTGAATTTTAGTGAAGGTGTCTCACCTTTTCCTTGGGGTGACTTGTCTTTTCATTCTCCCCACTCAGTCTAATATTCTTTCCTGCATTTTTGTTTTGTTTTGAGTGCTATATTCAGCAATGCTCCAAATGTACTCTTGGCTCTCAGCTTTGTGATTGCTCCTGCCAGGGTTCAAGGCACCATATGAAGTGCTAGAGATAGAATTAAGTTTTGCTTTGTTGAAGACAAGCACTTCAACCACTATGTTCTCTCTGATCCCTTTCCCAATTTTACCTCAGTTTTTCTAAAGTCACAAAGAGTGGCCTCCATGTGTTGCCCAGCCTGTATGCTCAGCCAGTGCTTATCTGTTAGCCAAATTGTGGTCTCTATTTTTTCTATCCATAATCTTTTCTTTCCACAATGAAACCTTTCCAAAAACTATTTTTTACTGAAGTATCCAGTCCAGATAAACCCCGAGATCCTCAAGACGCCAGAGGAGACTTTCAGGTTCATACTTAGTGGCAATGGGAGGATCTCCAGAGCCATATTCAGTAGCCATATAGTGTTGAGGATTAAATTTAGAGCTTTTTTTACTTCAGCCCTTTGAGCTCCCTTTCTGGTTACTCACCTTTTTTATCCCACAAACTTATTAACCTCCTCCATGAGTAGACAGGGGGAAGCTGTCATAATCTAAAACAGCAGCAGTCCCCTATTCTCCAGAGCATTGTCCTTCACTTTTGGAATAATTCTTTTCTGATATGTGACTCCAGGGAACTAGTTCTTTAGAAGGGGACTTGGTTAGGAGGTCCCTGAGCACATACTTAGTTACTAGATGGGCAGTAGGGTTGTCCCAGGAGGACCAGGATGGTTAGCATGGGAACATCTGGAGAGAATGGCTCCTTTCTTCCCTGAACCTTGACTCCAGCTTGACCACTCAGCCTGATTTCTAATAATGGGCAAAATTTTAAATTGTAATCGGAGCCATTATAGAGCCTGACTGAGTAGAATATAGCTTTGGGACTCAACCGTAGGCTTCCTAAATAAACCTTCTTGAAGCCAGCTGGGATGTGTGGGTCAGTCTCTCATCTTTCTCTCTGATTAATCTCTTCCAGCTAGATTCTATTTAATAGGAATTTTTTGACCATTTTGATTCAACTAATATTTATCTTAGGAAGTGGCTACTCTGTGCCAAGTTCCAGCCGGGGGCTAGTCCCGGTTGTTTAGTCATTTCAAGAGCGAAGGACTCCAAGTTTACCTTTGTATGATTGATGAGCAGGTTTGCTGAGCTGATGAGTGTAGTATGCAATTGCCAAGGCAGATTTCAAACTACTAAAGAGGACAGGCTGCTTCTGAGAAGGTGGCCAGAACCTCAGAAGCTCTTGTGGGCAAACAACTGCTGTAGGAGAGGAAAAGGACCCAGAGTTTAGAAGACTGAACGAGGTCATGTTTCTGGCTATGTTTCTTGTCCTGGCCTTGTGCTTCTTGCCCACTGGCCACAGATACTGCAGTGGCTCATGGAAGGGACTTAGTAAAGTGGGCAATGTTCTATTCTGGTGCAAAAAAGTAGTCACATTCCTGTGTTTTTGCTTTTATCATCCCAAAACAGTTATTGCACTCAGTCAAGAAACTGAAACTAGAAGTTCTCAAGGGAATGGAGAAGGATGGTAAATGGGACATGGATTGGAGAAAGTCACTTCTAATTTTTTAAACCATTCCCGGGGCCGGCAAGGTGGCGCTAGAGGTAAGGTGTCTGCCTTGCAAGCGCTAGCCAAGTATCAGGACCACGGTTCGGTCCCTCGGGGTCCCATATGGTCCCCCCAAGCCAGGGGCAATTTCTGAGTGCTTAGCCAGGAGTAATGCCTGAGCATCAAACGGGTGTGGCCCGAAAAACCAAAATAAATATATATTTGTGTATATATATAAATAAATAAAAATACACCATTACTTATTTTCTACTCCATGGTTTACTTATTTATTATTGTTTTGGGGTTATACCCCATGGCGCTCAGAGATTACTCCTGGGTCTGTGCTCAGAAATCACTCCTGGCAGGCTCAGGGAATCATATGGAATGCCCAAGATCAAACTCGGATCTTTCCTGGGTCTGTCTTGGTCTGTCTAGGACAGCAGTTTGCTTGACAAATGCCCTACTGCTGTGCTATTGCTCTGGCCCCATCCATGGCTTATTTAAATATTAAATTTATTTAGGAAACTAACCCTTCTTGGAATATGGATATTAGATTTTGGAATGCTTCCATCCTACAGGGAAGTTCCCTTGGCATTCCCTGTCTTATGGTAGCAAGGCTGGCTTTTTCTGATACCCTCACTAGGTTTTAACATGTTCGTATCTCAACTTCTATCTGAGTTGGATGCTGTTCCCCAGAGCAAGGGTATTTGCCAAATATATTCCATGTAGTAGTGGGTCTTTCTCATGTGATCTCTGCTTTCTCATCCCAGTCAGCATGCATGTGCATGAATCCACTATACATACATATGTCTCCCCTCTCTCTCCTCAAATACTTAGTAACCAACTTTTGAGTCTGGAGAAATAGTACAGCAGGTAAGGTGTTTGCCTTGCATGCACTCAAACTGAATTTGTTTTCTGGCAGTACATATGGTGCCTCAGGCACTGCCAGGAGTGATAACTGAGCACAGATTCTGATGCAATTGCTAAGTATTACTGGATATGGCCTACAAAAAACACACACAAAATTAAGTCAAAACAAATAAAAGCCTACTGTCTCACACCAGGGAGCTGATTCCAGGGGTCCCCCATGCTTAGCCTAAATTTAAGCAATTGCTCCAATTGCTCTTTAAAAGGGGATACTGCTTTCCAAATCAAGGCTTCTAAGAAGGACTGGGGATCTGCTTGCAAGGGCTCCATCAGGGAGCCATGAATAGCCTGTGAGAACACACTGAGAGCCCAACAAGCCTTGTGAATGAATCCCAATTACAAAGCATGACTTTGCCTTTTGATCCTGGGTCATTAAGTTGCTCAGTTCTTCTAGATTCTTGGACTGAGGGTGGAAGTGTGGCCATGGGCTGAGCCTTTGCTATTGACTATAAGATCTTTTAAAGCTCATGGTGCCTTAGAGAGCACAGTGTCAGAATGATTTGAATTGGTGTTGAAGTATTCATTGACTTAGAGTGCAAGATTGAACTGACTACAAGAAAGTGTTCAAAGCCTGCACTCCACATTAGCTTTTTCCATGGTCCCTTCCTAAGAGTTCTTTCAGAAGACAAGTGTGGTTCTGAATGATAATGGGCTTCTCCCCAAAGAGGGGGAGAAGAGAGTTGGAAATTGAGTGAAATAATGAGCCTTGCATCCTAGAGTCTGCCTCTTACATTTTGTATGTATATATGTTCCCTTAGCTTTGTGCCTCACTTTCCCACGGTATACGTAGCTTAAATGGAACTCAAGACTTCCTTAGTTTTGCCAAGAAGATTGTTCTAAGTATGTGTTTTCTTAGACCATATCAAACTTGCTCTGAAATAGAAGGAATTTAAAGGAACTCTATTTTCTTTGACCACATTTTTTATACATGATCAGTTTTATGATCTCTTGCCCCTCACTATGAAAACCCTCCTCCTTAATGGGGATGTGATGAAATATCAAAAATAAAATTAATTAAGAGAATAATTTAAAAAAAAAAGAAAAGAAAACCCTCCTCTTTATGAGCCCGATACCTGAATAGGAGAGCCTAATGGAATGAAGCAGTGGCATGGAGGTTCCTTCTACAGAATCCAGTATGTAAAGAATATTTGTGACATCTAAATGTGATTGTACCTACTTTATAATTATTACCTCTTAGAATATGTAGGAGTAGAAAGAGGACTCCGTTGTTAGTTGTTTTGAAGTTGAGAATCCTTGACTTTGATATTGCCAACAGACCTCCCAAAGCTCAAATGTGTAGCCTATTGCTTTGACTTCTAATCCCTCTGTTGATTTTATTTCTGTTGGATATCTTCTTAGGAAGGAACTGGAGACTTGTAAAATTTTATGTGGGCTCACAGTTTAAAGAAAACTTGTTTATGGGGCTATAATAACCACATATCCATCATTTGATGGTTTACTGTCTTTGAAGGAGCTCAAGTTCAGTTCTTCCAACCTCAATGGGTTACTTCTTCCATACAGTGGAAGAAGAATGAGACACTTCTTCTCTCCAGAGTGTCTGGCCCCATAGGCATCAGATGTGTAGATAATCCAGCAGAGCAGACGTTGTGGGCAGACATATACAGCAGGAGCCAAATGTGGATGTGGCCTGAGGAGGTGTGGTTAACTCTTAGCTGTTGCTAGCATGAAGGGGGTCATCAATACATGTTAAAGTTTTGGAGCCATGGTTGTTTGCATTGCAATTACACAATATTCTTAAGAGCTGAGTAGTTTCAAGGACATTTGTATTATCTTTTTATAAATTAAGTCTTTGGTTAAATAGAAAGGGTCTGAAGAGATAGTACAGGAAGTAAGACCTTTGCCTTGCACCAGATGACCCAGATTCTATGTCTGTTACTATATATGGTCCTCTGAATACTTCCAGCAGTCACGCCATGAGAAAAGAGCCTAGATTAAGTCTTGAGCATAGCTGACACAATGCCCCCAACCAAAAAAATATAATCAATTAATGGTACCTAGATCAAGAAGGGTATTCCAATCTATAGAAGTACCTTATACTCATTTATGAATCAAAAATTGTCTACCTGTAAGATTTAAATACTACCAAGTAGGAGGACCCACCCTTATTTCTGATGAATGTCATAAGTTCATAACTTTATATGGTGGTTATTAACCTTTTGATTCCTTTAGACCTGCATCTGTTCACAAGCTAGAAATAAAAAGCCCTCTTAGTTCAGTAGTAGGAACTTCCTTTTTTTTGTTTCTTTCTAACTTGGGTACTATATCCCATAGTGCTCAGGACTTACTCCTAACTTTGAACTCAGGAATCACTCCTGAAGGTGCGGCAGGGAACTATATGTGGTATTGGGGACTAACATGTTGGCCATGTGTTAGGCAAATACCTTACCTACTGTACTGTTTTTATGACTCCAAGGAAGCCTTTTTTCATGGAGTGGCAGGAAGTTGCTTCAGACCTGTATTTGTGTGAGTCTGTGGTTGACAACTACAATCCCAGACCATGGCGCTTTGGTCATTCATAGGACTAACTGCACCCTAAAAATTGTCACCTTTAATGGTGTGTAGAAGGGAAAAGATCAAGGTGGAAGTTAGCTAAGGAAAAAAGTCTAAGAAAGTGGCAATCATATGACTCCCAGTGTTTTCTTTCCTGGGAGTTAGCATGGTGCTGGACCTCAGCACTGACTGCAACATACAAGTATTCAACTGGGGAACATCACCAAACTTTTGGGTCTTGGTCTCAATTCTCCTGACTAGCCGACCTGTAGTTTCCAGCTCTACGTGGGCATAGAAGTTATGGTGGCCCAAAGATCCCATGATAAATCCTACTGTTAGACCCTCAGTGGCCAAACACTCTGACAAAAACATTCTTATCAGGCATAACCAAAAAATTACTTCCAGTGAGCCTAGAACAAAGGCCAGACCTTTCAAAGTTAAGCTAATATAACTTTCAGTTGTGTTTGTTTTTGGGCCACTCCTCATAGAATTTGGGGGCTCTCCTGGCTTTTGTGTAGGAGTACAGGTATCAAGCCTGGGTTTCTGAGTATAAAAGAATATACACAGTCTACCGAGCTCTCTCTCCATTCTCCCATAGTGATGATTACACAGCCAATTGAATACCTATTTCAGAACATATTTATTGCTAGTTTTTGTTTTTATTGAGGGGGTGGGGATATGTAAGAAGCTATGGAGAGAAAAGAAGCATGGTTATAGTAATGAGTACACTTCAGAAAATTATCTTTTTTCTCTGGGAAAAATATGGTTGTGAAGAAAGCCACAATTTTTCCCTTTGCTATTGTTACTGCTAGGGCATGACTTCACTTAAAAATGCTTCCTTCAGTGCTTTCCTGCATAAGGCAGCCAAAAAGACGACAGCAAGGAGCCAGAGAGATAGCATGGAGGTAGGACATTTGCCTTGCATGCAGAAGGACAGTGGTTCGAATCCCGGCATCCCATATGGTCTCCCACACCTGCCAGGAGCAATTTCTGAGTGTAGAGCCAGGAGTAACCCCTGAGTGTTGCTGGGTGTGACCCCCCCAAAAAAAAGACGACAGCAAACATAAACTCTTCAGGGCCCAACACCCAGTAAGCTGTCTCTGCCCAATAAGTGTGGAGCCAGAGGAGCTCTCTGCTTTGCTCAGGGGCCGCACGCATCTTCTAGCCCATGAACCCCACCACAACACATACTAAAACCACACTGCAGATGTGGCAATGGGGAAATAATGCAGGACAACACCATGCATAGAGAATGAAGATGGCAGCTCTGATGACTCGAAAAGTACCAACTAGCTAGTTATCCTCTCAGATAGGGTGTTTAGAGAAGAAATACGGAGGATGTTCATTGAACTCAAAGAAAGCATAGATCGAACTGAGCAGACCACAATGATAGAAATCAGAAAACTCCAATCTAAAAAAGGCTGAAAACCTCTGTAGATGAAATGAAAACCTCAACGGAAAGCTTCTTGAACAGAGTAACAACAGTGAGGACAGAATCAATGAGAAACAGAACAACTCCATACAGCAGAAGAGATTGGAAAAAAAACCTTTAAGCGGGTCCAGAGAGATAGTATGGAGGTAGGGCATTTGCCTTGCATACAGAAGGTTGGTGGTTTGAATCCCAGCATCCCATATGATCCCCTGAGCCTGCCAGGAGCGATTTCTTCACGTAGAGCCAGGAGTAACCCATGAGTGCTGCTGTGTGTGACCCCCCCCAATAAAAAAGAACCTTTAAGCAAATGATCAGATAATGGAAAAAGCACTCACAATGTGAGCAGATGAAAATGTAAGTCTTTGATAAACTCAACAGAAACAACATAAAAATTACTGGAGTCCCAGAAACCCAGGAAGAGAATAAGAAGAGTTGGAGGAAGAGTGAGAAGAGGAAGAGGAGGAGGAGGAGGAGGGAGAAGAGGAGGAGAAAGAAGAAGGGCAGGAAGAAGAAGGAGAAGAAGGAGGAGGAAGAAGAAGAAGAAAGAAGAGGAGCAGGAAGAAGAGAAAGAGGAGGAGGAAAAAGAGGAAGAAGAAGAGAAAGGGGAGAAAGAGGAGGAGGAGGCTAGGGATATGGTTTAATTTGTAGAGCAGGTGACTTATAGGTGTCAATGCCTAGATTTGATTCAGACGATCTCGTGTTCATGCTCTAATATTCTCACAACTTGTATGATTTGTGTATATATGTATGTATAAAAATATGAAAAAATATCTATAGATTTGACCCCAAGAAGCAGTGCAGTAGCTTGCGGCTCCTGCTGTGTAGACAGACAGTCACGATTCTAATTCTGTAGTGTCCCAGGAGCTGGCAGCTCTTTTGGCAGTGATCTTCAGTAGAACTACAATTTCTTGGCCCAGCACAACCAGACATGCGTCATAAGAGCACTATAACCAAAGGAATGTGTGAAAGAAAATATTTTTCCTTCAGAGAGCATTGAGAGAGGGGGGGGGAGAAAGAGAGAGAAAGAGAGAGAGAGAGAAGTGTTGACTAAACCAAACTGGGAGTGGGATTGGGGGTGAGTGAGGGTGGGGACATTGTTATCAAAAATTGAACACTAGTGAAGGGATGGGTGTTGGAAAATTGTATGACTGAAATTCAACTATCAACAACTTTTTAAACTCTATCTCATGGTGATTTAACTTTTTTTTAGTAAAAAGTGCTTACTTAGCCCAAGACCATGGAAGCTGAGCTCTGGGCAGTCAGCCCTGGATTATGATTCTCTCTTCCTCAGCACACAATTTAGCTGGGGAGGGAGATGGTGAGGAGAGTTAAGAAGAAGGGTCATCGGGGTCTTTGGGGAGAAAGTTAGGTACACTGGTACTGAGTACAGTATTGGAATTATGGGCATGGAGCAGTAACAGTATTGTAAATCACAGAACTCAATCAATAAAAATAGATTAAAAAACTATGGTGACAGCAAGATGGCCTAGACACAAGCCTTTGAGGTTGGCTTGCCTTCCTTTCCCCTTCCCTCCTTCAGTATTTATTGATGACATAGCAGCTAGAATGGAGAGAGAGGGGGGAAGGGGAGGAGGCTCCTGGTTCTCTCAGGCATTCATTTCCACAATTTTGTGGAGTGTTTCCTTTCAAGATCCCTGGTATTTACAGGGAGGCAGATCAAACCCTTTGTTTGTTTCTGTGTCTGAAACCATCCAAAGGTCCAATCTCAGTAGTAAATTCTGTGCAAGGGGCCCATTGACCTAGGAGTAGCATGGAAATGACTGAATAAGAAAGAGGAGTTTTACTGGCAATGGAACGGCTGAAGTTAAGCAGGACTATTTCATCTACATTGGCTGGAGAACAGTTTCAAAGAGAGGGAGTAGGGAGACCAGAGTGGTAGTACAGTGAAAAGAATGCTTCCTTTGCATCCAGTTGACCCAGATTCTTTCCTTGGCATCATATATAGTCCTCTAAGCTCACTAATAGTGATCCCTGACACAGAGCCCAGAGTAATCCTTGAGCACCTTTGGCTATGATCTCAAAACAAAACAAAGAGAGAACTAAAAGCTTGGTTTTATGCCTGTAAGACATAAGTTTATGTTCTACTGTGATAATGAGGACACAGCTTAAGCACACTCTAATAGTTTTTCAGGAACCTTGTGCGTATTCACTAGGGAGAATGATAAGCTTGCACAGTTGAGGGACATACAAGGAATGTATGTTATGTATACAGTAAATGGTAGAGAACTGTCATTGGGTAAAAAAATATATTTTAGGATGATAATGATAAACAAGGTTAGAGGCTGAAATGGGTTCTACTGTGCAGCTATATTCATTGGCTGGTATTGCCCAGTCTGGGGACTTATCAAGGCAAGTATTCTTTGATAAGTGGACTTATCAAGTGTCCTGAAGGTCTCACTTTGCCTCTTCAGAGCCAAGAGAATTCAAAGGGGCTGCTTGGCCCAGAGAGAGATGATCGTCACACCCTCAAATCTATGGGTCACTTTATCTATTTTAGCTTTTTTCTTTATTATTATTATTATTATTATTATTATTATTATTATTATTATTATTATTATTATATTTTTGGTGATGGGGACACACTCAGAGGACTTAGGTTCCTCCTGGCTCTGCACTCAGGAATCACTCCTGCAGGGTTAGTGGAACCATATGGGATGCTGGGAATCGAACCCAGGTCAGCTGCATGCAAGGCAAATGCTCTACCTCTTATACAATATCACTCTGGCCACAGGTTTAGCTTTTCTTAATCCCAGAGAATCCTTCTAAATTTTGGTAGAGAAAAGAAGAGGTAAAGTGGCAAAAAGAGCTTTAACAGACCCCAGAGGCAGCCTTTTGCAGGCAAATGATGGGGAGAGTAAGAAGGTGGCCCTACTCTTAGCTGAAGCTCTGCATTTTGCTCATGCAGCAAAAGAAGGTGTACTGACTATATGTTCTGGGTTAACTCCAGTGACTCCTGGGAGTTCTGTTGTTTAGGATAACTTGAGATCACTGGAAAAACAACCCCCCCTGCCTCCATTCGTGACAGAGGGAGGGAAAAGCTGTACCAGGCTGGAGCAGCTGAGGTGGCAGATTCCTGGCTGCCACTTTCCAGCAATGTGGTAAGTCAGGCCCAGAACACAAAATGATGCTTGTAACTACTGGAGAGACAGAGAAAGGATGGGATGTGGGACAGACTGCATCAGGGAGGGGGTTCCCCAACAGACATACCATACCACTCATGGCTCTGGGTTCTGACTGCATGGTCCGTTGAAAGGCAGGGGTCCAGTGGCTGCTGAGGACAGAGAATCAAAGTGCTCTGAGCATGATGGTATGTCCACATTGGGCCTGACTGTGTCTCTTTTCAGGATAAGATCAATGAATTCAATAGAAAGTAAAAACTTGGTACAACTGAAGAGATATTACTGTCTACCTTTTTATGCATCTGCTTAATTTTTTAGGGGCCACACCCAGCACTGTTTGGGGTCCTGGGACATTCCTAGCAGAGCCTAGCTTGAAGTGAGCTGGCAGTGTTCAGTCTGGTACTCAGGGGATAGAAGGACCGTAAGAAAAGACCCTTTTCTTTTCTTGGGTCATGGGGAGGCCTGTGATACTAGAATCAATATCAGGGCCTTGCACATTTTAGGCATCTATTTTTTTTAGGTCAAGAGGTAAAGATTCTTTTATTTATTTATTTATTTATTTATTTATTTATTTATTTATTTATTTATTTATTTATTTATTTATTTATTTATTGTAGTAGCTCTGAAATTACAAAGTTATTCATGGTTGGGTTTCAGGCTTGCAATGTTTCAATACCAAGCCCTTCACCACTTGCCTTCACCAGTGCGTTTTTTTTTAATTTAAAGAAAATGTATCACATAAATGACATGACTGATCATAATACATTTGTTTCAGGATGACAGGAATAAAAGTTATTAAGAGATAGAAAGAGAATAGAGAATTGGAAAACATGGAAAAACAAAAAGAGAGAGTTCATTGGCAGTTATATGTGTGAAAATTAATTTATTACCAATAAAGTCATTAATACAATAAATAGCCAAAGGTTTAGTATGCTCCCCCTTTTTTTTTCTTTAGAGATGAGAAACCTTTGTGTGTGTTTGTGGAAATTGTCATTTGCATAGGCACAGCAAAATATGGAAGAAATTGGAAAGACCTTTGGCCTAAAAAACAGGGCGATCTTACCCCCAAAGTACTTTGACATAAGGCCAACTCAAAGTTCCAATCATACTTGGTTGTCCAACCCACTAGTCATTCTCGGTGGTCATCTCTTTAGCCATGCAGTTGTTGCTGCCAGTTTTCTGTAGTTATAGATCCTGATTTCTGTACTGGTCCTGTGTTGAAGATGGGTGGTGTGTAGTGTCTTCTGGTTAGCATTGCAGAGAATCCTGCCCTAAAAGCAGGCTGTTGCTGTTGCCTGGATGTCAGGGTGATAGAGGAACTGTCTTTGGAGTTAGTCAGTGCCCTGGCAGTAGTGGGGCCTTATATGGTAAAATTTTTGTTCCTGGCACTGGTGTGGGAAACCATGTTTGTTTCTGTAGGTGGTATTCTTGGTTCAGGGATGAATGGTCAATGTCCAATCACCTGGAGTCTAAGCCAAGTCATTATAGATATCTATTCTTGCATGATCTTTCCTATAACCAGGTAGTATTTATATTGGGGTGGAAAGAGATCCCAAGTGGTGCGTAGGGTTCCTGGAGACTTGGCTAAGATGGTTCAATGTGAAGCTCCAAGGATATAGTGCTACCTGACCTCTGTAGTGTTATGAAGTTCTGGGGTCATCGCAGAAGTTCTTGGGGACCTACAGGGATATTGCCAGGATTCTTAAGGGACCATGAGATGCTGGGTTTAGAAGTGGAGCGAATCATATAAAAGTGATCTTGCACTATCTCTCTGAACCAGGCCATTCGTAATATGGAAGCTGAGGATTGAGAAACCAAGTGCAGAAGTAAAGTTGATCATTTAACTGCACTGTCTGAAGTGGATGGCCCTGGAATAGATATGATGAGGTGACATGACTGTCATTTTAAAATTTAAAGTCAAGATATAGGAGGAAAATGTTTTAGGACAGGCTGACAGACACTTGCAGATCAAATCTGTCAGTCTGTGAAGGATCATGATCCCTTCCTCTATGTTTTGTGGAGCTGAGCTGAAGCTCAGGGAATGAACTAAGATGAGAAATCTCATGGGTGCACATCACTGAAAGGCAATTCGATGGATTACTGAGCAATTTAAGGTTTGATTATTTGCTGCCATAAAGATAATTTTCAAGTGACATCTTTCTATGTGGGCTAGGGACAGAATTGCTACGTAAGTGGAATGAAACAGCTTTCTGTTAATGGAGATAGCCTTGGAGCCAGTTATTTTTCAGCAATCATGGTAGTTTAATACCATATTTACCGGGGTATAAGATGACTGGGCGTATAAGACGACCCCTAATTTTGCAGTTAAAACATAGGTTTAGGCCTATACTCGCTGTATCACACAGAACGTTCCTGTGCTGCAACTGTATGTACCACAGTGAGCCAATCACAACAAGAAAAGGTTCAAAGGTTATACTGTCATAGACTTCCTCTCTGACTCTGGCCAATCTGAGCAGGCTTTTGACAGTGTAGATTCGGTACAGAACATTGTCTAAATTTGCATGAATAAAAAGCCTGCTTGGATTGGCTGAGTTAGAGAGGCGGTCCGAGCAGCCTTGCAGTGATTGGTGCAGGATCCAGTTGAAAAATTCGTTTCGTGGCAATAGCCAGACGATTTTCATTTAGTGGCATATCGAAACGTTTTTCGGGATATACTAGGCGTATAAGACGACCCCCGATTTTCGGTTGACTTTTTTTTGTTTCAAAAATCGTCTTATATAACGAAAAATACGGTAATTAAATGAGCCTGTGGTTGCTGGATTAGTGACACTACTTATCTTTTCTGTCATTCTCAGTATTCTAAAAGAGAGATTCTGTGTGTATGAAAAATCTGCATGTAGATGTAAAATCCAGTTTTCTGGGAAAAAATACAGTATAGGGAATACAGAAAACACAAAGAACTTCTGGTTGGGATTCTCAGATTCAGGTTCAAATCTAAGATCAGTCATATGCAAATATACTAGTACAACTTTGTTCAAAGAACTTCCTGCGGTCTTAATTTTCTTATATAGAAAACAAGAATAAATATCATCTTATGAAGTTATTGTGATGAATAAATCTGTGGGTTCATGTAGACCTCTCAGGAGTCTTTAGTGTGCAGAGTGTTTCCTGAACCCTGTGGGGCCAGGAGAAAGAGGAGACTGGGTGAGATAACCTACACATTTCAACACAGAAAAAACTTTCTCTCCTTTTCTCTTCCACTTCTGCCCATTTCTGAATGCTTCTTCCTTTCTTTGACTTCATGCTCCTCTCTGTGCCATTGTCTAGTGTGCCGAGGTCAATGACTGAGGCTGAACCTACTGAAGACACTGCCTTGCCCTTTCCTTGTGTTGATGTCCTGTGGTTCTTTCTAGGGAATCCTCAGCCAGGTGGCACAGACCTGATATATAGTCACTGAGAACACCGAAAGCAAAGGAAAGGCATGCAAGGCTGGGGCGTGATCTTACCTGTAGTGCAGAGGAAGGAGGGATTCCATTAATGGCTTATTGAACTAAGTTCAGAACATGTTATGGAATTGATTGTATAATAGTAACTCTGGGTATGTCCTCAGCAATAACTAGTCTCACCTTTGGCAATTTCTCCATTCTTCTAAGGCAAAATGGAGGACACTTTTTTTGTTGTTGTTGTTTTTGGGCCACACTTGGCAGTGCTCAGGGGTCACTCCTGGCTGTCTGTTCAGAAATAGCACCTGGCAGGCACGGGGGACCATATGGGACACCGGGATTTGAACCAACCACCTTTGGTCCTGGATCGGCTGCTTGCAAGGCAGACGCCGCTGTGCTATCTCTCTGGGCCCGGAGGACACTTTCTTGACCCTGACACCGTTCTTGAGAAGATTCTAGCAATTGCTTCCATATTCATTATCTGTTTTTTCCTTACTGGGGTCATTTTCCTTTGTTCTATAGTTGTTTCATTTCCAGTTTGAGAGACACACTCAATTATGCTCAGGGTTTACTCCTGGCTCTGAGCTCAGGGATCACTTCTGTGGTACTTAGGGGACCATTTGTGGTGCTGGGAATCAAACCTGGGTTGGCCACGTGTAAAGTACATTCTCTATTCCTTGTACTCTCTCTCCTGCTCTTGTCTTTAGTGATGAGGAAGAAAATCTAACAATGATCTCTATTATTTCACAAAATTAAAAGTTAAACCAAGAAACATTACATGCTAAAGGAGTCAGAGTTCCAACTACCATAATGTGAGCTAATTCCAGTTTTTCGGCCAGTTTACTGTTGTTGAAAGTCACTGAGAATTTTGTCTCATGTAGTTTAGTTCAAAACAAACATCAATGAGATGGTATGACAAAGACAGTTTTGCCTGTGAGCCAAACATAATAATGAACAAAGTACTCTTTTTCTTCTGACCAAAACACATGGATGTTGGCAAGATTTATTATTTATTCATTTGTATGTGAATTTTTCAAAGGTTATCATGTTTACATACATTACCAACACATTTTCAAAGAGCTTGTGTATACACTGAGAAGATCAAAGTCTCTGCTTTAGATGGAAAACTGGGACCATCCCTTAATGATGCAGAGTGGAGAATTTGCTTGCCTAGAATTTTGATTTTATTTATTTTAATTTTTACTGGAGAGAGCTTGGAGCCATACCCACCTATGTTTAGGGGATACTTCTAATTCTGTGCTCAGGAGTAACCCCAGCTTCTTTTGGGGGTGAGGAAACAGAGTTATATGCAGTGCAGGGGATGGAACCGGGGTTGGTAGCATAAAAAGCAAGGGATTATCTCTTCTATATTACTTGTATTATCCTTCTGTTTTACTTGTCTTTTTATACTTTACCTCAAATTTGATGGCTCTATAATTGGTTCATAATGTTTTGACAGTAAAAACTCCTACTTTTTTATGTGTCTGTGCCTCATCGTAGCCATCACAGCTAAGTTCTACTCCCATCATTCTAAGTGGCTTTCTCTACCCATTGTACCTTCTTCCCAGTGCCACCCACTCTGCCATTCACATTGTCCACCAAGTCTATGAGTTACCTTGATTCCTTTTGTTTTCTTTGGGTATTTTATTCTGCATATGAAAAAATAATCCTGTAGTTGAGATAGGTTGTTCTCACTAGTGTAATATGTTACCTCATTGTGTTTTTATTTGTATTCTCTAATAATAAGGAGTGTTGAGCTATTTTTAAAACATTTAAAACAATGGTCTATGGGCCATTCATATACCTTCTTTGGAGAAGAATTTGACCAGGTGTTTTATTTATTTTTGTGGTCAGGCTGCTTAATGAATCATGAATTCTTCATGTCTTTTGGCTATTAATTCCTTGTCAGATACTATGACAATATCTCTTTCCAATAAGGAGGTTGCCTTCTTGTTTGTTTGCTTGTTAGTTTTAGTCCCTTTCTCCATGTAGAGGTTATTTGGTTTTATGGTATGCCATTGATTTCTTGCCTCTTTTTTATTGAGTCTCCAAATACATTTTTGTTATTAAGCTGCAGGGAATTTTATATGTCCAACTATTCTTGAGACACACTGTATTTGCAAGTAGAGTGAGTGAGATTACTAGTTGTGGTACTTCTATGATGTAGCCAACAAATGTTTTGAAGTCATAAAATAAAACACCACAGAAGAAAATGACTCCTCTACTGATCTCCCCAGCATGACTGAAGACCCTGCAGGGAGTGCTCATACTTTTTTATTTATTTATTTATTTATTTATTTATTTATTTATTTATTTATTTATTTATTTTTTGCTTTTTGAGCCACACCCTACGAAGCTCAGGGGTTACTGTTGGCTATGCACTCAGAAATCGCTTCTGGCTTGGGAAATGCCGGGTGATCTGTCCTATCTGTCCATCTGTCCTAGATGGGCCACATGCAAGGCAAATGCCCTACTGTTGTGCTATTGCTCTGGTCCCCTCATACTTAATTTTTTGCTCTCCTTTACTCTGTGAAACTCCAAAAGATTTCAGTCGATGTGAAATATATCCTCAGACTTAAACTTGAATAGCGCTTGTTCTGTCCCTGCAATCAGCTTGCTGGAAGGGGGAGTGAAGGAGAAAGGGCATGGATGGGAGCCAGTTGGCAAATTGACTGGGCCAGCAATGCAGCTGATGTGACAGATTCTGTGCATGAGAGAATTGTCTCCAGGCTTGTTTCCACCATGTGAATCTGTTCACAGGGGGACAAGCCACAGGAATATAGGCTCTGGAGCAAAATCATCAAGGGAATGGGAGTGGGTCTTAAAGAACAACAGTATTTCCCAAGTTGATGTGATCCACAGCATCACCCATGAGCATTTTCAAAAATAGACTTATTTTACCCCCACCCCCAGAATATTTAGGGCATGGCCAGAAATATTTTGAGAAGTCCTCTAAGATTATTTCCCATAATAGTAAGTGATATGATAGAGCATAATAAGGGCCAAGTGTGGATGGGACATGGAGAGGAGCCCCCTTAGGAGGGATGATAGAACCGATAGAACCCAAACTAGTAAAGGAGGAGGAGAGAAGTCTTACATAGGTCCTGAGAGGTATACTATCTTGACCTTTTAAGTGAGCAGAAAGGAAACTGGTGACACTGGAACCAAGTCAGCCAGAGCTAGAAGGGTGGGGCATAGATTTCAAGAGGTTTTAGAGCATGCCAAGTCACTGAAACCAAAGGATGGTTCAGTGAGATCTAAGTGCGTAGTCACTTGACTTAAGGTCTTTGTATAATGATCTATAAGGCTCTAGTTAGGGGACTCAGATATATGGTCTTAGCCAAGCACACTGATGATGCAGTGTAGCCAACTCCTATTAGAGGCAAGGAGTTCTAGAAAGGGACACATTGGATAAAGGTCCATTTATGAGATAGAAAGAGGAGACAGAGCAAGGAGCCCTAGTCCAGGGGAATCATACAATAGTATAGTTGATATTGGGAGAGACAGTAAAGAAGGAGAAACAGTCAACCTGGAAGATGAGGAGAACAGCTAGCAGAGTAAATAGGAAGGATATCATGGTGCACGAGAGAAACCAGTATCTGTTTTTTTGTTTTGTTTTGTTTTGTTTTGTTTTGTTTTGGTTTGTCTGTTACAGAACAAGAAATTGAAGAAGAAAGGAATCTTTTTCACTGTAGCCACAAATTACATTGCATGCCACCCTGGTCCTCTGAATGCCTGCAGGGTTATGTGCTATGCCACGCAGCTGCTTGTGCCCCTTTGCCAAGATTCCCCTTCTGGATTGAGTCACTGTCCCAAAACATCTTTCCTTTTGGAGGACTCCAGGGGGTCAGTCATGGCTAAGTCCACAGAGTTGAGGAACAGGACCTACAGACTCTGCCTGAGGAGCTGCGTGTGTCTGAGGATTGTGGAGAGTGAGATCTCTGAGGACTGTCATCATGGTGGCAGGAATTGAAGGAGGTTTAGCTTCATGAAGGAAAGGAGGTGATGTAATAAAATGCTGGTCTTTCTCTCCTGATCAGGCCATGGTGGCTTCATGGAGAACAAGCTAATTTAGGAGTAAGAAATAAATACAGAGTGGGGGTTGTTCAGTGTTACCCCTACCCCAACTTCCTGCCTATCTTACCTGGATAGTGAGATCCTCCCACAGGGAGAGGTCTGTGGTGGGTAGTTAAGAGAGGCTGGGGGAGTGTGAAGAGCAGACTCAACAAGAGAGACACACAAAGGAAGGAGAGAGGAGAGAGAGAGAGAGAGAGGATGAATATAGAGGAGCAGAAAGAAGGCTGCTTAGCATAGAAGCCATGTGAGATCTGCACATGGTGGTTAGCTTGTAATAAAGATGGATTTCTCCTGAAACTTCGTCTTATTGCCTGTGGATCATTTCCTCGCCATTACCCTGATACCTACAGACCCGCCAGGCTGTAGAGGCTGCAAGTGCTGGGCCAAGTCGAGAAAGGCCTCACCATCCATCCATCACACTAGGACTTATGAATTAATAATTAATGCAACGCAGGAAGCTGCGTTCCCTGCAGATAGGCACTGCACCAATACGAACTGCCCAGAGAGACAGGAAGGCGGCAATTGGCAGTGAGAGATGACCTAACACTTCCTCCATGAGATACAACTGATATGCTCCCTCCTTGCGGGCAGGCAAGTGGGAACCCACCTGTGGGAACCCCACTTGAGGGGGCTCAGGGTTCCACGAAGGTAAAGCACGTGACCACCCCGGGGAGTCACCCACAGCTTATCTGTGTCTGGACAACATGGTGATGGTGATGGAAAAAAGAAAAAAAAAAGGAGGGGGAAAAAAAAAACAGAAGCCAGTGAAGCCCAACTGAAAAGTTGATTTTTTAAAACCTCCTGCATTTGAACTATTTCAGGTTAATCTCTTAATCTTGGTTGTTTCAGTTATTTGTCTTGCTGGTTTAAGTGTGTTTTATAGTTTTTCCTAATTAATATTTCCTAATTGCTATAATGTTTTATAGTGTACCTTTATTTCCCAGCCTGTTTTCAAACTGTATTTTTTCTGCAGAAATGTTCTTGTAATTTTGTTTAGGGAAGTTTAATGAAAGAAACTTGAATGTTTCAGTATAAAAGTGCTTGCTTAAATAGCATTAAGAATTTTAAACTACAAGTGTATTTTGGAGAAAAGTTCTGTTTATGGAAAAGGCTGATATTTTAATCTTACACTTTAAACTTTGTTGCTTTGAAAAATATTAGGATTCCTGCCTTTGGCCAAAGGCAGAGATCAGGAAAACAAAAGCTAACCTTTCCTATTTATTTATTTATTTATTTATTTATTTATTTATTTATTTATTTATCTATTTATCTATTTATCTATTTTTATTTTATTTTATTTATTTTTTTGTGGGAGCCACACCCAGTGATGCTCAGAGGTGACTCCTGGCTATGCTCAGAAATCGCTCCTGGTTTGGGGGACCATATGGGATGCTGGGGGATCAAACCGAGGTTCATCCTAGGTTAGTGTATGAAAGGCAAATGCCCTACCACTTGTGCCACTGCTCTGGCCCCTTCTCTTTTCCTTTTTAAAACAAGAACGGGTAGATGTTACCCCTCTCCAAAGCCAAATGCCATTCTTATCTTGATGCTGAGACCTTCCTATAGCTGGAGGGGTCTGTGGTTAGTAATTAAGAGTGGCCTGGGGAAGTGGTGAGGGGAGATACTACAAGGGGTAAGAGGAGAGGCAAAGGCAACAAGATGGATGGAGGGCAGCTGAAGGAGGCTGCTTAAAAAGCTTAGCTTAGAGTCCACGTGAAAAATATAGACATGGTGGTTAGGGCCTTGTAATAAAACGGATGTCTCCTGAAACTTCATCTGACTGCCTTTCTTCACCGTCACCCTGAACCAACAGACCTGTGTTCCTAAGGGGTTGCAGGCACCAGACTGGACTGAAAAAGGCTTCATCATTCATCCACTCAATCCACTACTAGGACTATATAATTAATAATTAATGTAACAGTTCAGTTCTCAGTTCTTAAAGTAGATGCCATTGGTAAGAGAGCTCTACACTCTTTTGGAGTGTACTTTCTCCCAGAATTTAGTAATCCTTGAGTTTTTCTGGAATCTCATCTTTGTATCTCAAGGACCCTCTGATGGAAAAGTATCTTTTTGGATCATACCAGGCAGCACTCAGAAATCACTTCTGTCAGGCTTGGGGGGACCATACAGTATGCCGGGGATTGAACCCAGGTTGGCTGCATGCAAGGCAAATACCCTACCTTCTGTGCTATTTCTCCAGCCCCTTATATATTTTTTAATTTAAGTGTTTTTGCTTATTTTTTAATTTATGATTGTGCCAGGATCAAACCTAGATCTCTTGCAAGGCAGGGACTTTACCACTGAGCCCCATCCCTAGCTGCTGGAATTTGCTTAAGTAATATTCTCGCCTATTGCGCTTCTAATGATTTTATTTTCAACTGTTCATTTTGCCCCAACAGGTATTTTTAAAATCCTATGTAAATGTCACTTTAGCTATTTGCTGGCAGACACTCAGGTATGAGAGTCACTTTTAGGGACAGGCCAAAGACCCAAGCCCAGATCATGTACCCTGGTTACATGGGTAACTTGAGGCCTGTGTTTCCCGGTCATCTTCCTTTGCTGGAACCATGAAGCTGGGAATTCATCTTACTTTTGTATAATAACTTATGGTGGACAAAACTCTCCAATAAGCTTTCACTCATGTCTTCTACGCAATGCCTCTTCAACCCCAGAAAGCTGCACAGTATTCATTCTGTGTATATATACCACAACTTCTTGGTCTATTAATCTGTAACTGGACATTTGGGTTGTTTCCACATCCTGGTTATATACAATAGCCCAAATTGTTCATATCCAAGATATGGAAACAATTCAAATGTACCTTCTATTACAAAAAGAGACTAAGGTGAGAGCAGAGATATAGTAGAGCAGTTGGCTTTCCTTATATACAGCCAACCTGGGTGCAGTCCCTGGCAGTCCACGTGGTTTTCCAAACACTGCCAAGAGTGATCTTTGAGCACAGATCCAGGAGTATGTCTTGAACACTGCCAGTAGTAGTCCCCAAAACCAAAAAGAAAAATGGAGAAGGAAGTGCTAGTAGTTACTACTTAATTCTGTTTGTGGGTGCATTTCCTTGTACAGTCACTAGGCTCAATAAATAAAAAACAATTAGTTTTTATATGATTTTATATGATTGATATAATGTCACGAATAAATTAGACTATACATAAGTTCTGAAAGTTTCATACCCAGAAGTGTTTAGGGGCCTCTACCAGCTCAGTGCTCAGGAGTCACTCCTGTCTGTGCTCAGGATACCAGGTGGTGCTTGGATCAAACTTGGGTCTTCTCTAAGCAATGCAGGCATTCAGCTGAAATCTCTCAAGCCAGGGTCTATTCTTCCTGCTGTCCCATGTGATGGTTATCTGCATAGTGTATTTAAATAATGGTATTTTGTTACCAAACTTCTCATTTCTGATGAACCAATGATGGGAACATTTCCTTTATTTGAGCCAGTTATTATGCATAAAAAGCTGCTTTGTTCACTGTTATCATACTGGTAACTTGAGGGAACTTGGAAAAGACTTTGAGTTTGTATTTCTTGTAGCCTCTTGTGTTTCAACATAATCTGAATATAAGCAAATTGTGTGTCTGTTGGAAGTTCTGACTTCTAGAAGAAAGGGCTCGTCCATGTAAACAAGCCAAGGGGGGAATTTTCAACAAATACCAGAGCAGCTCCATCTAAATGAGGCTTTTAAGAGAGTTGCTTTGAGAAGGAATCTGATTTTATTGCTTTTTAGTGGTGTTGCTTTTGGTGCAAAAACAGAACACCACCTTCCTCACCAGGCTGAGCTCTGAAGTCTTTGTCCTATGTAAAATAAATATCCATAAGTTGTGAGACCACCCCAGACACCGTATTTCTAAACCTCACTCAGTTGGGTCTGAAGAAACAGGGTAGCAACAAATAAATAATACACCAAGCAGTCAGGAAAGAATGGACATGGCATCTGTGGCCTTTTGCCTTATGCTCTCTGCCAGAGCTAAAAAAGTCAGAACTCATCCTTCTTTATTGAAACCAATTCCCAATTCTAGGAGGGAGAGGGTCAAGTAATACAGGTGGGCTTTACATACCTAAAGAAAAGGTTTAGGAAAGGAGGAGGTTGGGGTAACATTTTTGTTTGGGGTTGATTTCTTGGTATCATCTTACATTCCCACCATTTATGTTTAAAACAAAACAAAAAAATGAGAAACGTTTCAAAAGTTCTTTCTACTTTTCATGACCAGAGGTAGGAACATAGAAAAAAACCCAGTAGTTATAAAATATATTACAGTCTTTCTGGCTCATTTTCCTATTCATGAACATAAAGTATACATTTATTTAATTGTTTCAAATTTTTAGTCATTTTCAGTTTTTCTCATATAAATCTTATACATATTTTGTTCATTTTTACTAGAATTATTTTTGGTGATGCTATTATAAATGCTATTTTTTAATTTTAAATTTTACTTGCTCAATTTTGGTATAAAGAAAAGCAAATTGACTCATGTACTAATCTTATATTTTGAAACTTTGCTGTAATTGTTTGTCTTGATTATTGTTCTCATACTAAACTACTTGAGATTATGGGTTGTAAATGGAATCAGATGATAGAAAATGCATTCATTAAACCAGTAAACCAAGATTTCTGTACAATTTCTTGATGACTTTCTATGAACCACTGATTTCCTTAAATAAAAGTCTCTCCATAAAATAAATCTAATATAGGTAGAGCACAGTTTAACCAGCAATATAGTAACCAATGCAAATAGAATAAAGAGATTAACCTAGAAGAAAGTTAATTTTTTGAGGTAACCTGGGTGCAGGAGGTTCTGAAAGCAGCTTCTCCTCAGTTGGGCTTTGAATTCTCCATTTCCACCTTCTCCTTTTGTGTTAGGCTGCTTAGGTCATCTGGGATAAAAAGGCCTTCAGTTCCTGAGCCAAACTCTAGGTTGGGGGACCTGCTCCTCTTATGCTGTTGGTCCCTTTCCAAGGAGCTTCCTTTTTGACCTCTGCTCCATCAGTGACCTCGATAAGCTGATGCAGGTTTGCGGGGCTGAGGTCCTTGCACAAAGCACCTTTAGTAGAAGAAAGGCCATGGACCTTGGCCTTTGGGATGCTGCTCAAAGTCTTAACTCTATCCCATTCACTGTCTGCTTTTGTCCCACCTGAAGTGGCCTCTGCCATATTCAGAACAGGGGCCATGTGCACCGATGTTCCCGTGAAGGACACTGCACACTCAGTCCAGTTTTCAAGGAGACCATGATGGTAATTAGGCACCAAAGGGGCAAGGCACAAACCATAATTGGGGTCTTCTCAGGTCCCTCAGAAGTCATAGGTCATTGGGTCATAGGTCGCTGTTGATCTCAACATAGGATAAGTGCTAAGATCAATGTCTTTAAGTACTGAAATCTGACAGTAAAAATCATAATGGAGGAGAACCCTTCCTGGGTTTTTGAAGAAAGACTTTGGAGTTAGACAAATTAATGTACCTGGAGCCTATATATAGTTCGTCTTATGGCAGAAGCTTCATAGGTAGGAACATCCTGTTTTAGGAAAAAGCTTTTTCAAATTTTTCCAACTTTTGCTGTGCCTATGCAAAATTATGCCATCCCCTTTAATTTTTAGAGGCATCCATCCTTCCCTTAGTAAACTCACTTTTCTTTGAAGTGTGGATTACCTTATTTTACCTCTTATTTCTGCATTGTTTCTAAAAGTCAAGTAGGGGGAGATGTGGGATTAATTGAATTATGGAAGTAATCTGATCTCATGCCTTGTTACTCAATATAAGCCTTGCTACACATTGGTTGGAAACATCTTTAAATATAGCATATTGGATTGGTGTGTAGATTACCTAATCCCACGTCTGGGTGTGGGCCCTTCTTTCTTAATAAATACTAGGATTTTCAGGAAAAACGGTCTCTTGGCGATTCTGAACTTCCATGCAGTTTGCTACTTCGTAGGAGCTGAAGGCTTATGTGTTGGAATTCCTGAATCTGTTTTTGCATCCTTGTATGTGTGGACTATTTCCTGGATCAGAATTTTCTTCCAGACCAGTGTTTTGGCTTTAGAACTTTAGGATTAATTCTATAGTCCTATTTGATTTGATTTTGATCTCTTTCTGAGTAGGGTTGAACTTTCTACCTGAGTCTTCAGCCAACAGCCCAAACTATCTAAGGTGCTCAATTTCTGTTTACTGGGTGCAACTGAACCCAGAATTTATTCTCCAGGATGACATTTATCCCTATGCAAATATCTATGTCCCCATGGCCTGTAGCTTGAAAAGATAGAATCTACCAGGCAGAGAAGATCTAGGATACCTGGTTATTCCAATAAATGTATTATTATCTTCTCTCTCTAGTTCTAGATATTCTTTGATATTTGGAGTCCTATTTTCTGATTCTTCTCAGGTAGTCATTTCTCTATTTCTTCTGTCCTGAGAGCAGTCTCTATTTTTATTATCTATTGTTTTGGGGATTTTTTCTTTATTTTCACTTTATCAAGTAATTTTTTATCTCTCCTTGCCCATACCCAGAGAGCCCCAGTGGGAAAAGAGAAGCACAGTACAGAGCCTGTCTGAGTCTGCTCTTCCCACACTCCTCAATCACAATTCAGAGCACACCTGGTTTTCTTGTAGTCAAGGCAGAAATTATTATCTCGTGGTCACTGAGGAGGTTGGGGAGTGGGGTAAAGAACAAGAGAATGGCCACAAACATAATTGTAATGTGGGGAACCTTAGAAAGATCCCTAGCATGCATCCCCACCTATTTAGTTTTTAGAATCCTTAATAAATATGATCATCCATCAGCCCATCTTCAGTCCCCTCATCAAAATGTTAAAGGAAAATACTACCAGTGTGAGGGAAATGCTTGATTTTCATCAAAGAAACTTGCTGCTCCCTCCATATGTTTGGCCTAACTTAGAAGAAGATGATCTAGGCTTATTTCAGTTCCATTAGGAAAAAGATTTATTTGCTCTTGACTATTCTGATTAGTCACTGCCCAATAGGTACTTTGTTCTTAGTCTGCTAGCCTAGCAGCCAACTGGATTCTATGGCTGGTTATGAATAGAATATCTGGTTTACATCATCCTAAGTGAGGGTGCTACTCACTCATGGCTTCAGTCTTTGCACTCAAGTTTGTGACCATTGTGAATATAGCTCAGCCTCGTTTCTTAGACACATAGTGGGAAAACACTCAATCTTTCTTTCCAAACAAGAATGTAGATCCTGAGCCTGTATGCTATCACATCTGGCCCATCAAACTCTCAGACCAAGGTCACTGATCATAATTTACTTTTGTTACTTCCCACCTTTCCTAGCACCAAAGTCTGCACCCGGAGGTTGCACAAAGGATTTTTTTGCAGTAGAAATGTAAAAAATTTTCATATGCATAGTAATTGGGTATGAGAGATAGATGATGAATACAGTTCAAGTGCTGAGCCAATTGATTCATTTAAAAAAAAGACAATATTGCAGTCTTCTCACAATACATTAAACCAAATTCTAGATGTAAATTAACATTAGATATTTTCAATATTATATAAAATAAAAAAAACTTGTTATTAGGAGTTTTCCAAAAAATGTCTTTTAGGCCAAGAGCTTCCACGTACAGTACAAGCTTTCAAATGCTAGATGGCACTGTTGCTGCTGAAGCCAAATAAGGTGTGTTGTGACCTGGAGAAGAGAAAATGGAGTAGGGAGCCCTTGAGGTGTTTGAGTTGAGTTGAAGCATTTCAGGACTCCTAGTTTTCTTTGTCACTCTCACCTGACAATAGATGTTTTTCATAAATTTCTATGTGAATTCTAATTTTAGAGAATGAAAGCTCAAAGAAATCAAGTGCCTTTATTTAAGATCTATGACAATTAATGGATAGAGACCCTCATGGTGAGGGAGTGTGGAACAAAGTGGGGAATCTCAGTCAGTCAATCTGACTGTAGGTATTAACTTCTCCTTGCCCTAGAAATGTTTGCATTAGTGACCAGCAGTAAATGCAATCATTTTGTAGGAAACATGTGACATCACTTGCAGTTCTTTGAACAATAAAAATTGTGGGTAGAATGAAGAGATGGTACAGTGGGTAGGGCATTTACCTTGCACATAGCCAAACTGTTCAATTTCTGGTACCACATATGGTCCCTCAAAGCCCTGTTAGCCATTGTGCTGACAGTTCAACACTAGAACCTAAGGACTTGATGCTTTTTGAGCCCTGTGATTCTTAGAATACTTGGCTACCTTAGCAGTGCTTGGGAGCCTTAAGGGCTGCACTCAATCATGCTTGGGGGGACTGTGTGGTGCCAGTGAACCTGGATCAGGCACTTAAAAGGTGGATTCATCTCTGTACAATTATCCCTGCACAAGGACCTTCACCCCTGTACTATCTCCTAGCACCTGGTTGATGTTTTATGTAAATTTATTCCTAGGATGCTTTCTATGCTGGTTGACATGTACATAACATTTATCCACTACTTGAAATTTAACGTGTTTCTTATTTAAACAAAATAAACCAATAAAATCATTCTAGCCAACAGGCAGCCTGATTTGTCCTGACTGAGCCTGTTTTTCAGACAAAGACATGAAGGGTCATAAATGTCAAGAGATATGTCCAAGATCATACAACTGCTATGTGGTGAAGTTAGAACCTTAGCCCAGCATGAGATGGCAGTCTACTCTTGTCATCATTTTGCCCTAGTTTTCTCTGGCTAGGTTAATTTTATGTTGAAAATATAAAATGAGGCAAACTATGATTGCTGTGGAGGGTAAATGATCAAGATGAAAGAAAATACTTGTCTAGAATGCTGAACCAGTGTATTCAAATATATGCAAATATAGGCCCCATTCTAATCAGTTATGAGAGAATAATTGTCTCAATAGTCTCTGCCTTTCTCTTTCTCCCCAGGATGATGATGAGGATAAGCTCAACTGGAAAGATCGTTTCCCAGGCTACTTGATGAACTTTGCTTCCATCTTGTTCATGGTAATTTCCTTGGGAGGGGATCATTTAACCTTAGACACCTGATCTCGCTATGTGAATGCTTTGTGATTGCATGTGATTATGTAAAGACAGAGCAGATATGTATAGAGAGGGGTAGGGTTCTATCTTATCGGAAGGCCACTGCTGGTATCACCCCTCTGCAAAGCAGAAGGCAGGATTCCTTCAAATAGGAAGTCAGATCTGGGAATCAGTGGTCTTCACAAGCTACATAATTGTTTGGGGATGTGAGTGTGTGTGGAGGACTCTCTTTTTAAACAAAAGGTAAAAGGGGCTTCTGAGTTCCCAGATTTAATTAACTATATGTTGGGGGCAGAGAGATAGCACAGAGGTAAGGCATTTGCCTTGCATGTGGCCAACCTGGGAGGGATCTGGTTTTATTCCTGGCATCCTATATGGTCCCCCAGCCTGCTGGGGGCGATTTCTGAGTGCAGATCCAGGAATAACCCTTGAACACCTCTGGGTGTGGCCGAAAAACCAATCAATCAATTAATCAATCAATCAAGTTAAAAAAATAACTATATCTTTAAAGTTGGAAATTTCAGGGACTGAGTGGTCAGAGGGCACCTTCCATGCTGAGACAGAATAGACTTGGAAGAAGTCCAGGATTTGGACGGTCAATAAGAGTTGTGGACTGACTCTCTAGGTATATTTTTGAATAAAATAGAGTCTGAAAGCTATAGGATACAGTCAACATGGGATCTGTGCACTCATTTTGTTTACCTGCAATCTCTGTGTTTATTTCTTTGTATTTTCCCAGTAAGCCTGGGAGACCCTTTATGAAAGGAACATTAAATGTCAACAGAGTTAGAATAGCTGGGAAAGGGAAGAGTGAATCCTATTGGAAGTAGATTAATAAAGGGAATTATCCTGGGGAATGGATAAGACAATACTTGAATCAAAAGACTTCAGGAAGGTGATGACTAGGCTTAGATCTCAAACCTCTGACCTCTCCTCATTGAACATTTTAGGATTCAAAACTGGAGCTTTTATTTTACAAAGGAAAAATTTGTCCTTCAAGCATCTTGAAGTAGGCCTACATATCAGTTGTGGGATAGGGTAAGAATTGATCTAAAAACTGGGTTATAACTCATTTATTTTCTGGAGGCAACTCTGACTTCAGCATTATGCTATTATTGCCATTAAGATTTCTCTCATGGATCCTTAGGACATTTGTAGAGAGAAACATGCACTTTGGTGATGGCTATGAGGTTGGAAAAATGCATGCTCAAAACTATAAAAAACAGTATTGTAAACCACTATACCTCAATGCTAATGGGGAAACTATTTAGAGAAGTGAAATATATTTTTCATCAATGGATCAAGAGATAGTAGAGTGGTTAGGGTAAAGGCCTAGTATGCACCTGATCCAGGTTCAACTCCTGTCAACACAAATCCACCCAAGCCTCACCAGGTGAATCTGTGGACACTCTCAACACTACTAAATTGATCCAGGCATCCCTGACACTGTAGGGTTTGGGCAACATGGCATTCTTAAGCCCTTACACTGAACCTTCAGTTTGCCTGGCCAAGTATCAACACTAGGGATAAGAGAGGGCCTTATGAGTACCATTTCTGAGGCACACCTCTCCCCAAATAATTTCTCTCAGGACCATTGTGGATATTAACTATGCTCCAGCTTCAGAAATTTGAAAAGTGAAAGGAGTTTAAATATTATTGAACTGAACTCCTCTTTCACAGCTGAAGTGCAGGGGTGACGGGATGCCTTACTGAAACTTCGATGTGTGCCATTGTTAGAATCTCATTGCTCAGTAAGAACAACACATGTAAAAATTATTCAAGAATGTGTGGTGAGTTTCAGTGCTTATGTATTGAGACAGAGATTGACTGAGCACCAAAAGCTTCAGACTGTTGCTTATTGTTGTTAAAGAGTTTATTTATTTTTAAGGACTATTTAAGTGCCAACTATATCTTTGGTCCTATTGTTAAGTACTGAAACAGGGCAGAAAATAGGACAAAAGAATCCCTTTTAAGAGTTTATAGATAGAGCTTGGGGGTGTTGCCAACCAATAAATTTCATGCATTGCATGCTTAAGACCTTCTTAGAATTTGATGCCTGGTGCTATAAAAATACAAGCAAACAAGAATAGTTTACAAATAAAAAGAATTATATATAAGAATAGTTTTATAAAATAGTCCATCTGCATTAGATATTATAGTTTCTCATGTTTTTAAAAAAGAATAGAAATATTGAATGTATGTAGCTTTCAGTCCTTCTCAAAGCCTTTAAGGGTTATCCAAATATCAAGGCATACAAGACTAAAATCTAAGGGAAAGTGGACATAACTAGTATTGTACTAGTTATTTGTTGTTATTATAGAATCATCCCTAATGTGATTGGTTATTTTGTATTTTCAACCTTGTATAAATGGGTGTTTATTTAGGACCTCAAAATATGCCTTCCAGGGCTGAAGCAAAAGCACAGTGGGTAGTGTGTTTGCCTTGCACATGGCCAACTCAGGTTCAATCCCCAGCATCTTATATGGTCCCCTGAACCTGCCAGGAATAATTTCTGAGCATAGAGCCAGGAGTAACACTGAGCACTTCCTGGTGTGGCCCCCAAACAAAATAAAAATAAATGAATCCTCCAAATGTATTTTTCAAGACCAATAAATAATACGTAGTGAAAAAATAACCAACCACATAGAAGACAAAGTATGAGAAAGAGCAAGTGAGAATAGATCAAAAAGATTCTGGTGATATCAGCCACATAAAAAGCATTGATTGAGAATATCTGCCAAGACTAAAAATTAGACAATAAAACTGCTAGAAATAAAAATGTTTAAAATACATACATAATAAATAATAAATGTGACCCTATATTTCTATATAACCATAGAGAGGTTTAACAAGTTAAACTCAGTTTAAAAATAATGTATGAATCGCAATATAAATAAGAAGAACATATTACTAATATAGCACAGAGAGAAAGAATTTAAAAAAGGGAAAAGAAGAAATAGGAAAACAGAAGCCAAAGTTGTAGTATTGTGAGTAGAGCTCTAACATACAAAAACCTGGAATTGAACCCTTGTACTCTATATCATATGGTTGCCCAAGTCCATTAGGAGATTGACACAGAGCTGTGAGTAATCCCTAAGCACCACCAGGTATGGCCTCCCAAAATAATAAAAAAAAAAAAGAAAAGAAAAAAGAAAATAAAGAAAAGAGGCTGAAGCAATAGCCCAGCAGGCAGGGTATTTGCCTTGCATGCAGCTGACCCAGATTCTATCCCCAGCATCCCATATGATTCACCAAGCCTGCCAGGAGTAATGCCTGTAAGCTGCTTTGTATGGCCCAAAAGAAAAACAAAAAAGAACAAAAAACAAACAAAGGAAAGAAGAAAACAGAATGAAAAGACATTATTCCATGGTGCTACTGAAGAAAAGAAATAAAGAATAATTGATAAATAAGACAAAATTATTGCTTTTTTATCTGTGACACAATACCAATCCACAGATGTATGGAGTCCTAGTGAAATCTAAGTAGGAAAAAATACAAAGAAATTTATTTTAGGTTTATTCCAGCAAAATGATAGAATGCATGACTCAAAAAACAATTTAGAAAGCAATCCCCAATTCAAAGACAGATTAGGTCTCTTTAAAGAGATAGGTTGACCACTGATTTTTTTTTCTTATTGAAAATCAGAAGAATCTGAAACATTATCTTCATGTGCTAAAAAGAAAATAATGTGTAACCCAGAACTCTACACCTTGGAAAAATACCTTGTCAAAATGAGGGTTAAAATAAAGACATTTACAACTAAATATATTTCCACTTGCTTTGCATTTGCTTTATATTTCACCAAAGGAAATGGTGACAGTACTTTGCAGACCTGATCTCCTATGAAAGAGGCTGTTTTCAAGAAGGAGAGTAGAGTAACAAAAGTGGTGTTTGAAACTTGAGGAATAAGATAATAATAATAATAACATGTTTCGGTTTTCAAACTGAGGTCGCATTCAAATACACACAAAAATTAGAAAGCAGTTAGGTGGTAATTGGAATAATAATATCCAAGGATTCTTCTCTCCTCTGGATAATGTATACACCAAATAAATCCTGGGAATAATAAAGACACTTGAAGAGACTTGAAGAGTAATAAGGACAATTTAGCTCTTCCAAACAGAAACTTCTCATAAAGCAGTAACAATAAAGTTTGTGATATTGTGGTGGAACAGAGAATTAGATCAGTGGAACAAAATAGGAAACTAAGAATCAAATCTGAACCATTGGCATTTTATGTCAGTGGAGAAAGACCTCAAAGAATTTCATCGTGTGATATAAAATAAGATGTTAGAGTTTACTCAAAGGCTTTTATGCTGAGTAGCTATGAAGCTGGATTTATCCCTTCCTGAGGCAAAGAACAACTCTGCATTTGCTTTCCTGGGTGTATAAATCTGGAGTTTGGGGGAGACATTCATGCTGGAGACTTGACAAATAGCAGAGGAGACATTTAAAGTCACCAAAGGGTATATGATATCGTCAGGCTAATGAGCCAGCTAATGTAGTGTTCCAGACTTGGAGTATGAAGAGCCAAAAAATAAGATTGCAAAGGAATAGCCTAGGGAATATAGGCATTCCTGAAAATCAAGAAAGTATTGTAAGAGGAAGGTGGATCAGTGGTGTGAGATGCCACTGACAACTCTGGGAAGAAGAGATCTGAAAAATAGAAACTTTTTTGTTTTAATTTGTGGCCTGATCAGAGAGTTAGTATCATCATGGTAATTAGTGACAGACATAGCCTGACCATTGACAGATAATGAAAATCTGGCAGGTCAATGGTAGGTCATGTCCCCAAAGTCAAGCTTGTTTTGTTTTAATAAATTCCATGGTAACTTTGTAAAGCTAATCTGAGCATATTTGTTTTTTTATTTTCTTAGATTGTTAAGGAATAATTGATGATTCTTTTTGTTTTTCTTGGTTTGGGGCCACACCCAACAGCGCTCAGGGATTACTCTTGGCTCTGCACATGGAGATCACTTTTGACAGGACTCAGAACCATGAGAGATGCCAAGGATTGAACCCAGGTCTGCCGCATAAAAGACAAGGACCCTACCTGCTATTCTTTTTGTTTGTTTGTTTGTTTGTTTTGGCCACACCCATTTGATGCTCAGGGGTTACTCCTGGCTAAGTGCTCAGAAATTGCCCCTGGCTTGGGGGGACCATATGGGATGCTGGGGGATCAAACCATGGTCCTTCCTTGGCTAGCGCTTGCAAGGCAGACTCCTTACCTCTAGCGCCACCTCACCAGCCCCCTTACCTGCTATTCTAATCCTTCAACTCAACAGATGATTTTAATTTTTATTTTCCTGAATTCACACAATCCAGATCTTGATACAAATTGGAGATCCTGGGTCAGAACTAGAAACTGATTGCCCCCTCTCTGTGCCTGGAATTCTCCAGCTATGATCAGCAAGTGCTGAAAGAGGGACAGAGCTGGGAATGGAGGAATTCTCGCTATATCTTGATATTCTGATCCTAGTTTAAACTTATTGTCCTGAAATCACTATTAATATCACTTCTTTTTACTTTAAAACACATTCCAGAGTAGACAATAAGTCCTATATTCAATTTTTATTTAAAAGAACGCTTTTGTTCTATTTTTTCTTATTTTTATATAAAAAAAAACATCTTTTTAAAGAAGACTTGACATTCCCTCAGAACAAGGTGCATATCCTGAGATAAAGGAATTAAGGCAAAATAGATAAAATAGGGTTGTATATTTTTTTTTAAAGAGAATTAAGCTAAAAACGAAAGGCATCTACTGCCACAAGCACAAAAAATATCACTCCCTCCTTTATCCCATAGACTTAACCTTGGTAGAAGTTGCCAGGACCATCACTAGTAGGAGGGCATTTAGGTATACCAGTCTTTCAGATCATCTAAGAGAGTAACAGTCATGGGGGGATGAAAGCAAAGTCATGGATCTATGTTGGGACCATCTAGCTTCCTGTGACAGTGAAAACATGGACCAAGAAGATTTTTCTCTTCTTTTTTGGTCCTGAGAGTTGAGCTCACATTTCCTTCCTTTTTCCAATGACCCCTCTTTTATTTTCCCATTCTTTATTTTCATATTGGAGGGGACTTTCAGGTGCAGTATTCTTTCTCAGGAGCAAAATGCTGAGTTTTCCCTGCCACTAATGCTCAAGGCAGTTATTTCTTTTGACTGATAAAATCTAGAACTTGCCATTGGAACCCTCTCTATCACCTGGATGCTAAGATCAGTCTCAGTCTTATTATACCTCCGTATCCTCAAACCTTAAAAGGTTTACGTTTAAGGGTGACTGGAAGTTGACATCCTGTTTCCCAGGGCTTCTTCTATTCCCCTCCACACACTCATTTCCACTCATTTCCAGTTCTGTTCCTCTTCTGCCTCCCTCCTCTGTTGTCTTCTTCATACTCCTGTCTAAAAGTCATCCTGTTACTTTTGCTTTTTCCCACTCTGCTCCCAATCCCATTTGGTGGCGCCCCTTTCCCTAAGCTCTCTTTTTCTCTTTGTCCCTAAGATGGTTATCAAACTAGGCAGCCTTGTCTATATTGCACGTGCGTGCACGTGTGTGTGTGTGTGTGTGTGTGTGTGTGTGTGTGTGTGTGTATGTATGTATGTCTACCATTCAGGCTCATAGACAGAAATTTTGTTTGCTACTCTGTTCCTAATATCTAGAAAGGTAACTTCCACAATAGGTGCTCAGGATATATTTGGTGAATAATTGAATGAGAAAATGAGTTGATGAAGCAGATGCCAGAGACATCTTATTATGTTCATGATATGTTCATTTTAATGTCTCTGAGCTCTGATGTATTCTGCCCCTTGTTCCACAGAGTGGCTTTTGCCTGGTACACTTCTCTTTGCTCCTCCCCTTTCTTCCCTCCATGACTTTTCCATTGGAAAGCTGCCTCTGCAGCATTTTCCCAGACAGCTTTCCCCTCTCTCAGCACCATGTATGCCAAAAACGTATATGCTGAAGCCGGGGACTCTGTCCAGCTGTTCCCAAGCTTGTCCTTATTGTCAGTCTGTACCATGCTTTCCTCAACTCTTGTCAGGAGGTGAGTCCTGAAGGGGCAGATTTCCTTCTGGTTTTTCTCATAGTGTCATATAGGACTCTGGGTTCTGTAACTTGTCTCATTCTCCAGTTGGGTTATGTCCAGAGATAATGCAGTCGGATAAGACACCCAAAGCAACAGGAACCATGATGCTGTGACTAGGTGCAGGGAAGCGGAGTTGCCTAGAGATGAAGATCAGAACACCTCTTTTAAACAGCTTACACATGTGAGGCACCACCATGACAAGGCAGGAAGCACTAAAATCAAGAAAAGACCAGTCTCAACTTTCTGATTTTTTTTGGAAGGAATGGATTACAGACATGGAAGATGTCCCACATGGTGCTATGTGCCACCTGTAGTCAGAAAGTAGTTATTATGGGGCTGAAATGATAATACAGTGGGTAGGGTACTTACCTTGTATGTAGCTGACCCAGTTTTGATCATCAGCGTCCTATAAGGTCCCTGTGCACCACCAGGAGTAAGTACTGAGCGTAGAACCAGAAGTAACCACTGAGCATTGTTGAGTTTGGCCCAATGCAATAAATAAATAAATAAATAAATAAATAAATAAATAAGTCATTGTGGAATTTAAGAAATAAAGTCAATCATGTGACCTAAATGTTGTAAATACTCAGAACTCAGAAGACCTGAGTTCTCATGCTAGAATATACTGATGAATTTTGTAACCATAGACTCTTCTTTCAATCCTGGATCATTTGGACAGAGCATTTTCAAAAGACATACCTTTTATGGTTTTATTTTTTTAAGGATTAGTTCTAATAAGAATGTACATTATAATAAGACATAAAGAGAGCTCAAATTTATTCAGTTATGGATGACAATCCACTATGACTATCTCGGTCTTGTCTGTGCCCTTTAGATGCTGAGTCAACAACATGGTTGCTTCTGGACCGGTTTCCTTATTTCATAGGCTGATCCCTAAAGGTTACAATCCCATGACAGAAGCGTAGGGTGAAGGGCTATAACTTCAAGCACAACACTACCTTTTCCTCTCCTGCCCATGGTCTAGGAGTATGGCACAGGCTCTTGGTAAGCTCTCTGGGCCTGTGCTCGGGGCGCCATGAAAGAAGAAGCAGTAAACCCAATTTTTGCAAAGTGGAAAGTAAAGACCAGAGAAGGCAAGGGAACAAAGACCAGCATCAAAGGACAAGGGAGGAGTGTGTGAAAGATGGGAACTTTTAGAAGGAAGGGCGGGAGACAGAACTCAGTGGCTGCTTCTCTGAATGCAGCTTGACAAGAAACATGCTGAGTGTGGAGTCTAAATCAGTAGGTGTAGAGTTGAGCTGGGGCATCTGTGCATTTGCTACTATCCTATATGACACAGCCTCACTCTGGAACACACTCTGGCCAACAAACAAGAGTCTTCTTTTTTCTTCAGCCTCTTAGTTGGCCTCTTGGAAGGGAATAGAAGCCCGTCTCCTCACCACCAAGAAAAGGATGTTTTGGACATTATTGTTTTATTCCCAGTCATTTCCCTCCCCCACCCATATATGATCACATGCATTCTCTCTCTCTCTCTCTCTCTCTCTCTCTCTCTCTCTCTCTCTCTCTCTCTCTCTCTCTCATGCCCCTGGCTCATCAATACTTCACAATACTACAATCCCTGGACTTAACTGCAAAAGCGATTTGGGGGGAAGGAATCTCACACCATGTTTTCCAGGCCCTTACTGTCTGGCAGAGACAATCCCAGAGGAACAGGAAGTGAGAATGTCTCTATTGTTGGCAAGTGATGATGTCATGTCCCGACTTTCCTGCTTCATGGTCCGATCTACCTCCCTAGTCCTGCAGGCTTCCACCCCCACCTGCATCAGATGAGGAGCCTCTAGTGTTTTTCCCATCTAACTGACACACATATGTGTAACACACATATGTGTATACACAACGCTGCATTCTTTACCTCATCTTCTTTTTTATACTATGGCCTTTAAGGCAAATATTACTATTTATAAAGCACAGAGAATCAAGAAGAGAGGACTGCTAACATCAGCAGCCCCCAGACTTCAGCACCCCCAGGCATGCCCTAAGTCTGAAAACACATCTGTATTCCATTCCCCACTTGCACCCCCCCCCCCCGAAAGTCAATAGGTCATTCTGAATGCTTGACTGCTTGAGAAGTACTGTACAAGCCAAGTGCCCACTTTTCCCTTCCTCCCACTTTGTGTGTTTGTGGGGGGAAGCCATGAGATGATACATTTTCAAAGGGGTTCTTTCTGTCTGAACCTTTCTCTCTCCATGTTTTCCCTTTAGCCCTCTAGAGCCAGCTTCCCTTACTCCCAAGGAAATGTAACCTGAACAACCTCTGACAGAAAGAATCCTAAGAAAAATGTCCCTTACTGAAGGCAGCTTGAATTTTACTTGGAGAAAACTTTGCACCTACCAGCTCCCAGGCCTACCTCCACCCTTTTGAGAAGCTCACTTAGGCACTTTCTGCATGTGAGGCTTTCCTTGGCTCCCATCCTTGGGTATGGGAGGGGAAAGAAGGCTGGGAGGGCAGGGGAGAAAAAGGGGGTATTATTAAGGAGGTTCTAAGTACCCGATTTTTAAAAATCCATTTACATTTTACTGATTACCCTCTTCCCACTCTACTTCATTATTGTGATAATGTGATAATAAATGGGAGTTGTTACCTGTCTGTGGTGCCAGTGTGTGTGTGTGTGTGTGTGTGTGTGTGTGTGTGTGTGTGTGGTTTAACATGGTAATATTCAGGGCTTACTCTAGGTTCTATTGTCAAGTATCACACCTGGAGGGGCTCAGGAGATTGTATGGAGTGCCAGGGAACCAAGCCAGGTTGGTGACATGCAAGGAAAGTGCCTTAGTATGGCATGGCCCCCAAACTTGACTATTCTTAGGCTTTAGAGAGAGAGAAAATGAAAGGAGGGGCTTCCAGGTCAAGTAGTTGCTAAACTTATTTATTTATTTATTTTTAGCACAGCTTCTAGAAACTTGTATACCCAGGGAGAAATCTCTGGTAACAGGCAAGAAATCTTGCCTGCTAGAAAAACTAAAAGCAAGGTGTGGTTCATCCTGCAGACTGAGTTGAAACATCTCTCTTCTGGTTTTCTCTCCATATTCTTTTTCTTTTGAGCAACTTTCTTTAGACCATCCCATCCAACTTATCTCTTTTTAGCCTAAACACCCCTCTATTAACCCCATTTTTTCCCACTGGAGGCCCAGTTTAAGTCTGACTTACTCTACCAACTGTTCCTGCTCTTTGTGTTCTCGGTGCTGCTCAGAGCTATTATCACTGACATTATGTCTTTGTAGTTCCTCTTAGCTCCATAGTGGGTTTCAAGTGCTTCAAGGGAACAAATCCCATGATAAGCGTCGTCTGCTCCAATGTCTCCATTGATTTTGCATGTGTTCTAGGTTATTTGGATTCTGAGAAACATTGAGGGCATACTTCCTTAAAAAATGTTCCACCTTATGGATTTGCAGAGGCATTTGAGGATCTACTTTCCCTTGTAGCCTCCAACATGGAGTGTCCAGATTCATAACCCTCCAGTGGAGCAGATGTTGGCTGAACTAATAATTGGTTGCTAATATGTGACTCTCCTTGCTTTTCTTGAACAGATTGCCCTGACCTTCTCCATCGTCTTTGGGGTCATTGTGTACCGGATCACAACAAAAGCTGCTCTGTCGCTCAACAAGGCCACACGCTCCAATGTCCGGGTGACAGTGACTGCAACAGCAGTCATCATCAACTTGGTGGTTATCCTCATCCTGGATGAGATCTATGGTGCTGTGGCCAAGTGGCTCACCAAAATAGGTACCATGTTTATAGATCCCCTGTGGGCCGTTGTCTCTCTTCCTCCTTGAATGTCATCTATTTTATATCTGTATAAGATTTTTGGAGGTCAGAACCCCAATGAACAGAGACATAAACAAATGCTTGATGCAGGGCACAGTAGTCAGAGAATAAAGAAAAATGGTAGTTGTGCATTTCAGAGCCTACAAACCTTTCACACTTTTGCAGAAATTCTTCTTCTAAGATTGTTATTCAGGGGTAGTCCTTATTTGATTGTCTCTCAATCTTTTTTCCAACTGTGCCCCCCTTCTAAAGCTTATTTTCTATCCTATCAGTTGCACACTGTCTCATGTTATTTGTTTCATATTATTTTCCATCATTGATGAAATTTTCACCTGTGGCCCACATAGTAGATCCTGGAGGCCCCTATCACTGCCAGCTAAGAAACTTTGGTCTGGACATGAGCTTTTTCTCTCCTTTTCCCAGCAAGATTTGTAATGCAGAGAAAGCCTCCTGATACATGAGCCCAACAGGGTCTTATCTACTCCCATATTGTCAGAGGCCCCAGAAAATCCACACATTCTCCTACACTGAGCAGACTTCAAAGAGGCTGGGCAGACTTCCCAAGCTTGGAGCAGTGAGAAAAATGTAGTGGCCTGGGGGATTCTGAGGTGTCATTTGAGATTGCAGCCTGCTGAGGCCTGAGCACCACTTGCAGACTCCATCGGCTGATTAGACAGGGGTGGGCTGTGAGTCGGATCCTTCTTGCCCCATAGCTCCCCTGGGTGGCCTTCATGTACCCTAGCTTCTTGTCACTGGGAATCTCAGCCTCTGAGAACTCAGAGGCAGCGAGCGCATGATATGACATCTTCCATTCACACATCAGCTTGAAACCAACTTTTGCTTTAATAACTCTCATATCCAGAGAGATTCTTTGGAGCATCAGAGACCCTAAGAGGACTGCTCTAATTCCATTGACGTAGTGCCTTCTGGTGTGGCTTCTGCTATACTGGACAGTTCCCTTTCTTTCTTTTTGGGAGGGTACCTGGTTGGGGCCACACCTAGCAATGCTCAGAGACTACTTCTGGCTCTTTGCTAATAGAGCATTTCTGGTGGTGCTCAGGGAACTATATGCAGTGATAGGGATTGAATGTATAATATGATGTTCATTCATTGACCACTTATAAGTTAGACTCATGTTTGATAATCTGCACATCCAAAGGGTTCTCTCTAGCACCTCTGAAAAGCTTCTCTAATTCTTCTAACACTGTACTTCTGCTTACACTGAATATTTTTCTTGTTTCTTTTCTTTTTTAGGAGGCTAGTAGGGGCTGGGTCATACCCATAGGTGGTCAGGGGCTTTTGTATCTGTCCTCAGAGATAACTCTTGGTAGTACTTAGAGAACCACACTCAATGTTAGCTATCAAACTTCAGTCAAGAAAATGAATTGAAATTGCCTGCAAGCAAGATAAGGGCCTTACCCCCTCTACTCTGTTTTGGACTCTCTGTTGGTTTCAATGGGTATAGATGCAGTTACTTTCTTTCTGGTTCTGCTTTCTTTTTAATTGTATCTACTGGTGTCACTCTTTTGGGAAAAATACATGGACAATTTGAATACAAGGTATTTGGTGGCAGACAAGATTATTTACAGTGCATAAAAGATACAATCAACACCCCCAAGAATGCCAAGAGAAGCTTGGTGGTGTGGGGGTGATCTAGGCATCTAGTTGGAAATCTAAGTCTCCAGACAGGCACAGTATTGGAGAAAGAATGGATTGAAAGAGAAGGCAGTTGCTAGTAGAGGTTAGAGATTCAGAGGTTTGGCCTTGAAGGTGGGGAAAAGATCCCTAGTGGTCAAGAAAGGTACAAAGAAGAGGGTATAAGTTTGGCTGGTCTAACTCCTAGGACAGTGGAGGACCCTGCCTAGAACATGGCCAAAAGAAAGCAAAAAGCATGTGCAGGGAATATTTCAGTGTGGGAATGTTGACAACAGGGCCTGTGTCCTGTTCAGGCTACAACTGGGGGGAAGATCTCGACCACCTGGCAGGTTGCAGACTCTGCTGGTTTCTCTAGGCAATGGAAAACTGTTGGCTGGGGCTCAAGGGAGATATCCAAAGAGCCCCTGACTTTCTGGCTTGCTTAGTGAACCATCTGACAAATCAGGCAAAGGCAGATAGAGGCAAAAAAAAAAAAATGGAAATATTCCCTGGAAAGCTGAAGGGGCTGGGCTGGAAGAAGCAATTTGAATGTAAAAAATGGGTATTTGGATGTGCCTTCCTGAAACTAAGCAATTGTGCGCAGGAGAATCCTGCAAGTTGTAGGATATTGAAGCAGGGGATAAGGATCAGAGAAAGTATTTGTATCTTTCAGCCTCTTTTCCTCCAAAGATAGGACAAAGGGACCAGGTGAGTTTGGTGAGGGTGGAATATCAGTGGTTCCTTCCAGGCTCACTGTGAAATAGGATTTTCCCCCTCTCTCATCCAAAAGGAGAAATGAGTGAGGAAGGGGAGACCAGTCACGGTGCTTGCAACTAATCACCCTTCATCTGTCTGGACGTGCCTTTGGGGTGGAAGGAGATGTCCACCAGCCTGTCTATTGGCTCCCACCCTAACACTACCCAAATCATTGGAAGAGTGTGGTGTGATGGAAGCCGTCTGTTTGCACTAGCTCTTGGCTAGGGATATCGGGTATCTCTGAGGGAGAGAGGCAAGAAGAGCACACGGAAAGGTGCCCAGGGAGCTTGTGGGCTGGAAGCAGGGGGACAAATACCAGGAAATTGAAGAGAATGTGAACATGTGCTGACTGCCCATTTGTGCTGATTTC
This sequence comes from Suncus etruscus, assembly GCF_024139225.1. Lineage (NCBI taxonomy): Eukaryota > Metazoa > Chordata > Mammalia > Eulipotyphla > Soricidae > Suncus > Suncus etruscus. Next base: position 13,487,098 of record NC_064851.1, on the reverse strand, counting down.
TTTCAAGAGACTCCCAATCATGGAAATGACAGGAAGTGGCTTGCTGAACCATCAAGACCTCATTAGCCTGGGCTTTGTGGCTCCATCCCATGTGCCCATTGGTTGGGTGCCTTTCTGTATGTGGCCAACGAATAAGGTCCACTTTCACTGTTTCTCAGACTCACAATTCTCAGACTCAAGCTCTCTAAACTCCTAAATCAGAGGATACCATGATATAAAAAAAAAAAAGCTCTCAAAAAAGAAAATTCTAACAAGGACATTTTGTCCTTTGTGGTCATGACAGTTAAACACATATTTTAATTATGAAAACAACTGGATCTCTTATTTACTCTTTACTATGGATCACTTGGGAAGTGTTATTGCTTCCGTTGACTGAGATTCAGCCTCAAATTCTGCTTCTGCCATACACAGAGCTTTTCTGGTGCGTAGATATATTATTTTCTGTCTGCCTTAAAATGATGAATAGGGGGAAAGTCTTCACTCAGAACCCACTCAGGAATCCATGTCTTTGCTATCTATACCAGGGGCTATTTCTCCTTCTCTTTTCAACTAGACATTTCCAAAGGCTTTAGAAAGGTGTTCCTTGGAAAATGGTTGGACTTTCTATTCTGAGAGAAATAACCTTTGAGTTCAAGAATTGGCTTTTCCTCCACTCACAGCTGTGAGGCATTTGCAAAGAGGAAACCTCGTAAGATGAATATCTCTTGATATGGTTTTCACCCTCTCCCTCCTTCCTGATCTGGGCTCATGTCAGCCTCACTATAGTCACAGCCTATAGACTCTACCATTATCTTCCACCTCTTTCATATGCCTGTCTTGGAAATTCTGGCCCTATTTGCCTTTCTCAAATGGCAGGTTTGAGGGGGCATCCATCCCATTCAGCCCCCATACAAAATTTCCTTTGGAGGTCAGATGTAAACAACTATTGGATGCTCTCAACCATATTCTTCTTGTTGTCCATCCTCCTCCACTCTTGCCGGTGCACTGAATGTACCTTGCCCCCAGTTACCTTATGTGCCCCTTTTTCCTCCCCTTCATATTTTAATGACCTGTAGCAACCCTCCCTTTAAAGCAGTATCTCTAAACCAAGGACATATGTATATTTCAGGGTATTCCAAGGGGACCTGGGTTGTCATATATATATGGGATGCCACTGTACAAGACTAGGGGGCCACAAGGAGACCACAGGAAAGAAATAAGGCTAAAAGAAGCCATGATTCTAAGACCTAAGACATTTTTAAAGAATCTTTTTAGTTAGAGAGATAATATGTGAGGTAAAGTATTTACTTGTCTTACATGTGGCAACCCTGGTTCAATCAGTGTATATGGTCTCCCAAGCCCCTCTAGAATTGAACCCTGAGCACAGAGTTAGAAGTAAACCCTCCCCACCATTGGGTGTGCCCCCAAACTCTGCCTCCCCAAAGGACCTCTCCTATCTTACTTCTGTTTTCCAAGAATTGTTTTCTACACCCTTGATTGTTGATGGGTCTCCTTTCACAAATCATTCAGAGTTCCTCCCTTTGACGTTGATCGAGTACTTCCTTTGTGCTAGGTGCATGCCAGGAGCATAGCTATAAATAAGAAAGACAAGCCCTCCCCTGGCTTTCACTGTACTTACTGTAATAAGTGAAAGATGGAGAGTAAACATCAGCAAGTCACCGTGGGGGTGGTAACAGACCTGTGTTGTGTGTGTGTGTGTGTGTGAGAGAGAGAGAGAGAGAGAGAGAGAGAGAGAGAGAGAGAGAGAGAGAGAGAGAGAGAGAGAGAGAGAGAGAGGTTCTGTGGTATCTACTTTGGATCAAGTGGTTGAGAAAGATTATTGGGAAAGGGTTATCGTGGAGTCTAAGTGACAGGATGTAGATCTGGGAAGAGGTTCTAGGATGTGGAAGCAGCAAAGGCTATGAGGTGGGGGTTAGCAGGCTTACACCTACCTGGGCATAGGATATTTATCACATTACATTTATGTCAATGCTAGTACAGTATGCTTTCAATATTAAAAGAGGCTTGACTGTGCTTTATCATACACCAATCTTGCATAGGGCCAATTTGCAAAACACCAGGTGGTTTGTCCCTACTCATGCTGTGTGTTTAATGTGACAGGGTAGGGTCTGTGCTCAAAGTTCAAATTTATGGGACTCACGAGAACCTCAGTGGCAGAAAGGAGAGCTGAAGTCTGCAAGTGTTACCCATAACTTATGCTCATGGTGATCGCCAGCAGAGGAGTGGTAAATTGAAAAATGTGCACAAGATTGTGGCCGTGCCATGATGCTGACTCACTACAGAGCCACAGTGGCCAAGTCTGGCGTCCCTCATCTTCTTTCAGTGCCTGCACATTGCCTGCCTTCTGGTAGATCCTATCACCCATTTGCAGTATCCATGACTAGTGGGATAAATCTACAGAGCATCCCATATAGGTTAGAGTAGAACCCAGGGCTTCCACTCTGCCTATTTACTTAAGGATTTGAGGCTATCTTGTAAGAAATAAGGCAAATGCAGCATTGTGACCAAAAGGAGAGCAACGGAAACATGCAAGTAAAATTTTCAGAAGACTTGCATGGTGTTTAATGGCTGGTAGAACATCCTAAATTCCACACACAGCAAGGGAACACAATAACTCAATAGGCAGAGGTGACTTCAGAGTCCCCAGATGTGGGGAAGGCCACCTAATGGACTGGGGATCCTGCCTGGCTTAGGGACTTCCTTTGCCATTCTCACGCTGGGCTTAATACCCGCCTGGCTCCTTGCCCCAGAACCCCTGATTGATGAAGGGTTTGAAACAATGTGCTGTGTTCACCAGGTGCACACAGCTGGTGTGAACAACCCCTCCCTCACCACCACCACTACCACCATCAAGTTTCCAAGGGTTTCCTGTTAAGCTGGGTGATGGGAGACTGATGGCCCAAGAGTATCCTTCTCCTTGGTGTCAGACCTCTTTGAGATCTGTTCTTCCTGGATGGTTTGTGACAAAGGATAGAATTGGCTCATCATCTTCAGGATAATCAGCTCAGTTGTGATCGTTAAAGATGGAAATTAACTCCTTGACTTCTATAATACCCACAGTTAGGGGCTTGGACTCAAGGCCTGCCATTATTTCTAGGGGACTATGTATTGTGGAGAAGTCTATAGGGAAAACAAACATAGCCCTGAATGTCTGCTCAATCAGTAAATGCCTAAAATAATTAACAACTAAAGTTTGTATGAGTTCATTCAGTGGTTGGGCCCAGGATAGGAGATGAGATTCCAGAGAAATCCCTAGTCCTTTCACTACTCTCTTCCAGATCACAAACTTCCTATTTTTTCCTGACACTCAAAGAAAATGGGGACCATTATGGAACCCCTTTTACAATGGCACTAATCCAATTAGGGAGGCCCTACCCATGAATGATGGACCTTCTTGAAGCTGATTATTAGTGTGTGCAGAGACAAGTGTTATGTCTGTAGATATATGTATGGGTATGTCTGGATGCATGCAGCTATATGTAAAAACATAATATATACTCTGAATGTGTGTGGGCCCATGTCTTTAAATTTGAATATATGTCAAGATATGTGGATATATGATATGACACTGTCATATCAGGCACTGGAGTTTCAACATAGAAATATACTGAGGACACAAATACTAGGACCAGAGCAGCTTCCACTCAGGTCAGGACACAGGTCTACACTATGCCTTTGATTCAGTGAGCCTATGAGCACACTCACAGGGAAGATGAATGTTATCCTAAAAACATTGCATCTTATCAGTAGAAGTGTGGGTTAGGGGAGTCTGCCTGGGGAATTCAAGGTAGAGGAAAGACAGGATGCAGAGTTAACACCAGGCTCCACATGTCCTGAGCTTGTCTTTTTCCACATCACTTGAACTCAAGCTCATCTTCCCCTTTTCAAGATCATGGTTGAAGTACTAGGTGTGTATATGGAATTGTGTCTGGGGAGGCAGGTGAGGGAGGTCCAAACTTACTTTCTTTCCCATGGATCCTCATCTACTAACTTCTTATGACAGTCTTTGAACAACTGACTATAATGGCAGATCCAAGTCAGCAATTCTTAGTCAAGAGTTTGGGAGCTGCTTAGTTATATATTACTGATACCCTCCCAAGTAGTGCCATCCCTCTTTGTGGTGGAGGTGATGGGGGATGCAGAGAAAGAAGAAATGGAAGTATGGGCATGAAACCTGACATATTCCAAGCAGCCACTCTGTATTAAGCACAGCAGCTACTGAACATTCACCATCCCATGTGGTCATTCCATGGCACTGGATATCTACTCTCTCCTTATCTCATTTTTGAGAAGCCTGAAAGGGTTTCAAAGCTTGGCCAGATGAAGAGCAATCGGCATACAGTTAGCATGCACATACAACCATGCCCCTGAGCCAAGTGCTACTCTGAGCATTTTATATTCCCTTTAAATTTTATCTTCAAGCTCAAGAGAGTAGGAAGGTTCAACAGGCCCATTTTAGAGATGGGAGGAAGACTTGGAGGTGGGCAACAGGCATAAGGCATGACCAGTGAGCCATGAAGCTGACTTCTGTATCATAGTTAAGATTGGGCCTTCCCTTAGGGAGAAGTCCCTGTGAGTTAGGACATTTTTATTTTGTTGGGAAGGCCACTGGAGATTCCATAGGGTTTACAACTCAATGCACTCACCATATGGGACAAGAGGTGGCAGAGAAGCTCTGGGAAACCAGCAGGAAATGAGTTCTGCATGTCTTGTCACCTGTCTCCAGGAAAAACCCTCATGAAGAAGCATCTTTGAGGGTTCCAACTTTAAGGTCTCCTAGGCTGGATTAAAATTTTTTAAGAAAGAAAAAAATTGGAAGGCTCGAGCAATGGCACAGCAGATAAGGGGTTTGCCTTGCATGCAGCCTACCCTGGTTCTATCTCTGGCATCCCATATGGCCCCCAAACTTGTCAGGCATGATTTCTGTATACAGAGCCAAGAGTGATCAGTGAATGTCATCAGATGTAGCACACCCAACCAGAATTATTTTTTCTTGAAGAATTGAAATACTACCAGGAATATGGAATTTAATTTTTTTTTCTAGTTCTCAGCAATCCTCAATAAAAAGCTTCTAAGGAGAGGAGAGAGGGAAGAAAGGCAAACGGAAGGCAGTCTATCTCCCAAAGGCTGCTGGGACATCAAAAACTCTTTCAAGAGTCTTTGGGGGTGTACATGCATGGATCTAATTTTCCACCAAATGTGGACAATGTGTGCTTTCCGAGGGCAGTTTAAAGTGCTGGCTTTGTTGGCTCCAGGCCCTGGGAAGAGGCCCTCAGCTTTTCTGTAGCTGAGACTGTGCAGGAATGCATTGCTGTCCATGTGATGCATGTAGGAAAATGGGTATGGGTGGGTGCGAGAGAGTCAGGTGGAGATGCTTGGGTGCATATAGTGCGACATATAAATATATGTGGGTGGGTGTGAAGTTCTGTGCATATGTGTGGAGATGTGGAGATGCGTATAGGTGTGTGATGCATGTAGAAACATACAGTTATGTGTGGAAACATGTCTATATGTGTGGCTATGTGTATATTTATTAGTGTGTGCAGAGACAAGTGTTATGTCTGTAGATATATGTATGGATATGTCTGGATGCATGCAGCTATATGTGAAAACATGATATATACTCTCAATGTGTGTGGGCCCATGTCTTTAAATTTGAATATATGTCAAGACATGTGGATATATGTTTATGTTTCTAAATATGTAAGTTTATGTGTAGAGATGTGGATTTGTATGGAAGCATGGTCATGCATGGGTATGTACAAAGACATATGGATGAATGTATATGGGTACCTGAATATAAGGGGGGTATGGATGTGTGTGAAGCCATGTAGATATATATGGAAAATTGTGAGACATAAATATATATGTAAAGTATTTTGATAACATGGAGACCTGTGAATGCATGTACTTTCACGTGAATGCATGTAGACACATGTGGATGTGTGGAGATGTGGGTGGATGTATGGAGCTAGGCTGGGGTCTCTGCCTTCCACTGTGCTTTGAAATCTGGGCCAAGAGTCAGGTCTATGGGGCTGCATTTCTGCTCTGCTAGCAGCTCTGACTCCCTGGGTGGCCTGAGCATTTGAGGAGGAAGCATCTCCTGCTTATTCCATATGAAAGACCAGGGAAAGGGAGTGGCCAGAGTGGGTTCGACCATTGTCTGACGGCCCCCCTCAGTGATGTTGACTTCAAGAATTCTAAATGTCTAGGAGGAAGAGAGATTTGTGGGGGGTGGCTATTAATAATCAAAAAGATGTGATTGTGGTTAGAGTCCAAGTTGGTTGAACAATTCATTCCAGCTATTCTCACTATTATTAGTCCTACTGCTACTTGTAATAGTTGATTCTTAATTGGTAAGAATTCCTTCTCTAACTTGAGCTGTAACAGTGAACACGTTTCTCTTATTTTGTTCAGTAAATCAACCCTACTAGGAAGCAGTTCAATGTATTCCTTGCCCTTTCCCTGCATTTTTGAAAAAGCCAAAGATGTAAACCATACAGAAAATAAAGGAAAGGAATATTGGTGCTTATTCTCACTGGCCACATCCTTCCAACATGCTCCAGCCCCCAATGCCAGTAGATCCTTGCTCTCTCCTCCCACTCTGGATTTTGGGAGGTTGATTAACAGAAAGCAATAGAAGGATTGGAAAAGTATAAGAAAGGAGAGTGGGACATCTTCCCTCTACTTCTCCCACATCTCTTGCTTCTTCCATAACTAGAATATCTGCAGGTGGAGTCCTCTCTTGCCATCTTGTGCACTGCTCATTCACTGCTTTATTTCTTCAGAGATACCTGTCTTCTGAACTATTTGAGGGGTATTCTTTTTCCTGTTGGGATACTGTCTTAAATAGCACCTTTAACACCCCCTTAAATAGAGAAACGCCTGGAATCATCCCAGCCTTCCCCTCTTCACCTCTCATGGCTTTGCAACTTGACCTTAGGTATTGCCCTTTTCTATGGGTCTTGTGGCTGGACCATTGCCTCAAGGATCTCACCTGCCCCTTTTAATATGCCCCACCTAGGTCAGTACACTCTGCTTAGGGAAGGGAATGCAAACCTCATGGTTGTCCACTTTCCTGACATCTCTACCACAGTCTCCAGGGTTCAGCCACCAACAGCATCAGAACTCAGTGCTCCCTCTGTACCTCAAAATCACTCCCAACCCCATAAGCCTGAAGCTTATCATCTCAAAATTTCACACATAGTAGCTAGTCCATCTGCTTCAGAATTCCAGGAACATACCACAGCAAGGGTTTCCCACATCTTGAATTAATCAGAAGCATCTATCAGAAAAGGTTTTTTTTTTTTTTTTGGCCAGTTTTTGTTGTAAGAATATAAATAAGAGCCAGAGTGATAGTACAGTAAGTAGGGCACTTGCCTTGCATATAGCCCATCAGAATTTGATTGTGGCATCCTGAAGACCATCAGGAGTGATTTTTGAGTATAGGAGGAAGCCCTGAGCACCACTGGTTATGATTTTCAAACAAGTAAACAAAAAAGAAGAGAAAAGGGGTGAAACCTTGAGCTCTGCCTGGTGTTCTTGGTCCTTTGCCTAGTTTTAGAAAACATGCAACCAGGGCTGAAAGAATGAGTATAGAAAACTTGGGAAGATCACTTGCCTAGGCAGCTGCAAGAGAAAGGCCTTCTGTCATACAGCTCATTGCACTTTTGCTGTTTCTGCCATAGCCTCATGATCTGTTTGAAACAATCCAGAGACCCAGAGGCAAGAAGAACTCAGAAAAGTCCCCATTTAGCCTCCATATGGATGCTGCTACTTTTGTAAGATTCTCGTTTCTCAGAGCAGGCCGAGTGCTCTGAATGATGTTGATTGGTTATTACATATGCCATTCTCTATGCAATGGTCCTCAAACTACGGCCCGTGGGCCACATATTGTATTTATTCCCATTTTGTTTCTTCACTTCTAAATAAGATATATTCAGTGTGCATAGAAATTTGTTCATAATTTTTGTTTTTACTATAATCTGGCCCTTCAACAGTGAAGGACAGTGAACTGGCCCCCTGTTTAAAAACTTTGAGGACCCCTGCATAGAAAGGAAGGTTTGGAAGGTCCAAGGACTCAGGTGGCCAACTTTGAATTTTTATTGCCCTGAAGATTCTCTATTTATTATGCAGCTCAAAAAAATGTTCCAGCCACGAATGCTCATTCCCAAAGCCAAGTCTTCCTGGATCTCTCTCTCTCTTTCTCTCTCTCTCTCTCTCTCTCTCTCTCTCTCTCTCTCTCTCTCTCTCTCTCTCTCTCCAGCCACAAATGTTCATATCCTAAGCCAAGCATTCCTGATTCTCTCTCTGTTTCTGTCCCTCTCTTCTGTGACACTATTTCTTTATCTTTGTCTCTTCTTTCTCTTTTTGTCTTTCTCTACCAGTTTCTCCTCTCTCTGTCTCCATTATTTCTCTTCTCTGTTTCTGTCTCTCCTTTCTTTCTTTTTCTATCTTTTCTTTGACTCATCCATCTCTCTCACTTTATCCCTAGAACCAAGACTATTTTATATTGACTCTCCAACTTTAGCACAGCTCAGAACTGATCTCTGGTCACGTGCTCTATCTTAACATTGGTCATCTCTTATCTGGGTAAATGGTGACTATTAAGTTGTCTTTTTTGTCTCTCTGTCTCCCACACAGTTTGTTTTCTATAATCCATTGATTCCCGTTCTCCTCCATTTAGCTCACCAATGTGATTGTACCACAATAAAGGGTCATTGTCAGGGCCTGCCATCCTATGAACTGTAGCCTTCCTCTCCAACTTGAGGTCCTCAGTTTCTTGCTTGGGGTGCTATGTTGCAGGACCTTTTTACCCTTCTACAGCTCAGTTCTTCCTGTCTTTGACTTTCTCTTGATTGATACCATCTAAGAATATTTTCCAGCACCTTGTCTGGAGCCTGTTTATCCTGCAGATCTCAGCTCAGGCCACTTCTTCTGATACCTTCCCTGGGCACTCTTGTCCTCCTCATCTCCTTGCATATTTCTTTAGTGCTCATTGAGCTCTAAGAAGTCCTCACTTGTCTTTCCTTTCCCAGTTTGTAGCTTTTCATGCAGGAACTGAAGGCCTGGGCTGTCATTTGGTTCACAGTGCTTGTGTCCTATGCCTAACTAAAGGGGAATTTGTTGGGGGAAAAAAAGAATTAAAAAAAAGGTAACTACAGTCATTTTGGTAGAATTTTAAAAACATAGTGCTTACCATTTTGATTCATTGGGCTCTGTCCTTACTTCACTGAAAATTACAGGTAAAAATATTTAGTTTTATGTGCTAAAAGAAATAGAAAAACGGGTAAAGGAAAGTGACAATGGTCCCTTTGGGATGTTTTCCTCTGGAAATCAGGAAAAGAGGGACTGAGAATGGAATTACTCTATTCTGCTCACCAGGGAACTGGATTCCTGATCAGTATTACTAAGGAGGTGCTCATGTCTTGTGCATCCCTACCCGAAGTATTTGGGTTCACCTGTCCACTTAGTTCATGCTCCTGTCTTTACTACAGAGAAAATCTTCACACGGCAAGTGTCACAGGCAAGAGGGAAGAAGTCTGACAGTATATTCAGCACCAGGCACAGGGTGAATACAGGAGAGAAAGTTTTCATGATGGGCTCAAGGCATAGAACTTCTTTCTTCTTCCTTATCCTCTCTCTCTCTCTCTCTCTCTCTCTCTCTCTCTCTCTCTCTCTCTCTCTCTCTCTCTCTCTCTCTATCTCTATCTTTCCCTATGCCTGTCTCTGGTTGTCTCCTTCATAAGTGGTCTCCTTTATTTGCTTTGATTTTAGCTTTGGGGCCACACTGGAAGCTACTTCAGAGATCACTCCTGGAGGTGCTCTGGGGACCATATGCAATACTAAGTACTGAACCAAGGCAAGCCACATTCAAGGCTAGAGCCTTATTTCTTTGGTTCGAATAGTCTTATTTTGCCTTAAAATCAGATGAACCCTGGTGCTCTTTTTTTGGTGCCCTGGATGACCCTATTAGGTTTGTCTCTTGGCCCTTTGTCTGAGACTATGGGTCAATTTTCTAATTGGAAAGAAGGGTTATTGGGTGCTTACAAGGCTCTTGGCTCTTAGCTCCCCTTACACAAAGCACTGTCTTCCTTATCTCCCACCCACCCCTTCAGCCCAAAGTGGTCATGCTAGCTGGATACTTTGAGTATAATGTCTTGCCCATGGCACAAATAGGGCCACAGCATTACCAATATCTACTTTGTCCTACAAAATGAATCTGAGCACACACACACACACACACACACACACACACACACACACACACGCACGCACGCACGCACGCACGCACAAATGTGCACACACAGGAGAAAAGAGCAGATCATTGGATTATCCAAAATTTGTTATTTGGAAAGCCTGAGCTGCTCCTGGGAAAAGGCAGGGCAGGAGGAGGCATGTATCAGATAGACCCATGCCTATCTGTCCTATAGACAGAGCTGTCCCATGGCTGTTCCTCCTGGAAAGAGACACTTCTTTAAGGGTAGCCTAGGAGAGAAAGTGCATTGGAATCAATGGAGTCCAGCATTTCTCTCATTTTGACTGATCTCTATTGTTTTGTTTCTCCTGGGTAGGTAACTGGAGACACTGGCTAGGAGAAGGAGTCGCTTTCCCCAAAACCAGATCCCACTGCTGGCATCCTATAGCTGGGCACACGGTTTCCATATGATTAGGAGGGCGCTCTGGGGAATTGGAGTTCTCAGCAGACCCTGGGGACTAACTTGGGCTTTCAGACTAATTATTTTCCAAGGCACTTTACAGCTGGGTCATTTGTACTCATATTTTTTCATGACACAGGGCTTTGGAGATTTAACCCTTAAAAGCATTGAGGGTGGGCAGGTCAGGAATCTGCACAGAAATTCTATTTTTCTGTGGGTTCTTCCTGGTCCCAGAGAGAATTAACTGTTGGAAATTTGCTCCAATCCTTGGAGCAGTCGCGACCCCCCAGGCCACTTCCAGGAAGGTGAGAGAGCAAGAGCCTGGGAACTCTGGGAAGGGGTTGGCCTCCTACATACCTCATACTCTCAACTCTTCTTTTTCACATCCTGAAAACATCTGATGTCCAAACTCTATTAGGAGGATTACAATTAGGGTTAGAGTTGAGAGCATTTTCTTCTGGGGCTGAAATTGAGATTACACTAGAGGTCTATGTCAAGTAAAGGGTCCTGTTCTGGGACTTGGGTGAATATGGCACTCAAATCTTCTGCAGGAAAAGTGATTTCAGTTCAAGTAGATTCTGGAACACATGTTCCATTTTTTTTTTCAGTCAGGCAAGCATGGCTCCTTTGGGGGCTGTGAAAGAGCCCCAGAAGTTCATTTGGAGCTCAGGGCCACATTACCCATTCTCAGGGTCCTCTTTCTCTATATCCCTTCACCCTGTGAGGTGTTTACTAGTACCAAAGGTGGCCACAAAGTTTCTCTGAGGTGGGGACACAGCTGATTTAGTGGCCTATCAAGTGGATTTGGATTGTTTATTGGAAATGCCCATTATTTACAGTGGTCTGTGGCCCTGAAAGCACCTGCATAGACTGTTTTGAGAATGGAAACTAATAAATAATAACCAACCTTATGATTTATCAGTCTAGAGGAAGGGGCCGCTCGCTTCTAGTTGGAGCAACGCTCTAAAGGAACACATACTTTTTCTACAGAACTTGTAGGAAATTCCTGTCAGGATTGCGGGGTCTAAATCCAGAGGATTCCAAGAGAGATTATAACTGAAAATCATTGGCACATGCCTCTCCATCCCTTACCCCAAATCCCCTTCCAACCACAATTACAAGGTAAAGTTTTTCAAATTTTCAGGTGTTCAAATCTATTTTTTAGTTGATGTCCTTTTTAGGCTTCTTAACCCCAAAATATTTGAAATAAAATGTGACTAAATTATTGCTGAATTGGCTGCCTCAGGCCCATTGTGCAGTGACTTACAGTCCTACTGAAAAAATTTCCTTCCTTCTTTCTAGCCCTTTCCTCTCCAGCCTTGCTTTCCTGCTTCCTTCCTAACTTCTTTCTTTCTTTCTTTCTTTCTTTCTTTCTTTCTTTCTTTCTTTCTTTCTTTCTTTCTTTCTTTCTTTCTTTCTTTCTTTCTTTCTTTCTTTCTTTCTTTCTTTCTTTCTTTCTTTCTTTCTTTCTTTCTTTCTTCTTTCTTTCTTTCTTTCTTTCTTTCTTTCTTTCTTTCTTTCTTTCTTTCTTTCTTTCTTTCTTTCTTTCTTTCTTCCATCCTTCCTTCCTCCCTCCCTCCCTCCCTCCCTCCCTCCCTCCCTCCCTCCCTCCTCCCTCCTCCTTCCTTCCTTCCTTCCTTCCTTCCTTCCTTCCTTCCTTCCTTCCTTCCTTCCTTCCTTCCTTCCTTCCTTCCTTCCTTCCTTCCTTCCTTCCTTCCTTCCTTTCTCCCTCCCACCAGAGACAGAAGCTCCATCGTCTCTCTCTCTGTCTGTCTCTCCCCCCCACACCCAGAGACAGAAACTCCATCAAGTCTCTTCCCTTTGCATTCCTTTCATCTCCTTCCCATCTTCATGCTAACTTTCTTATTAGCACCTTCCAAGTAAAGTACTTACCCCAAAAATTTTTGGCTTAGTGGGGATTCCAAACAGAGATGCTAACAATAAAAGATACTGTGTTAATAAGCCGTCCAAAAGACATGAATTTAGGTAATTAATACAAATTAATAGATAACTTTTAATGCCATGGAAGAAAACAGAAAAAGATTGCTACTGGTTGAAGACATATGGAAAGACTTTGGGAAAAATATTGTGTGGGGCATTTGATGTGGCCATAGAAGATTAAAGAATGCACATGAGGCTAGGGGAGGATATTATAGGCAAGAGAACAGATTTTGTGTCTAATTTTCTAGAGATTTCTACAAAAAAACTGACTTTTTTTCCCCAGGAGTAAATAAACTGGCAGGTCAGGCAGAATACACACTTGTCTTCTCTGGACTCAGAACTCCCTGGCTAACTTATCTCTGGCATTTACCTCTGAACTCAACTTATTTCCTGGTTATGTTTAAAAGGTCACAAGCTATGTCTGTACTTGATTTCTGCCCCAGTCATCTATAATTTTTTTTTTCAGATTGGCAAAGTCTCTATCAAAGTATAGGGTGGCCCATGGGTCTTAATTTTTCTGAAGGCACTGCTGAGGTTTCTGTTCTGTTTCTCAGCCTCTTCTGGGAATAACTCTTCTTCCTCTATGTGGACCTAATAGAACACACTGTGTCATATTTCCAAGCTTGAGACATTGGAATCAGGCTATGTTTGTTTCACTTCTCAGATGATCCTTCACTATGTGAGCGAGTGAACCCAAACTGAGCCTATGGTGGGAACATACACATGTTCCCTGTTAAAAATAAAGGAGGATAGAGGGACAATGTCATGGGACCCCAAAGAAGTGTTTGTTATTTATTTCTTTATTTTGATTCAGTGGCTGACTCTGACTTAGGGGTTATATAGGTCAGGAACTTTTGTTCAAGTAAAATATGGTGTTAGCAACAAAAATCAGGTAAGAGCTGATTTTCTTGCCAGGGGAATTTGTGGGCAAAAGTTCTTCCTGCTCAGACTTCTCCTTGAGAACTGAGGTAGGAAACTGTGATGAGTGGTATACAAGACACTGACAGAACTTTACAAGAAAAAAACATCTAATCCCATCAAAAAATGGGGAGAAGAAATGGACAGACACTTTGACAAAGAAGAAATACAAATGGCCAAACGACACATGAAAAAATGGTCCACATCACTAATCATCAGGGAGATGCAAATCAAAACAACTATGAGGTACCACCTCACACCACAGAGACTGGCACACATCACAAAGATGGGGATGTGGAGAGAAAGGAACTCTTATCCACTGCTGGTGGGAATGCCGTCTAGTTCAACCTTTATGAAAAGCAATATGGAGATTCCTCCAAAAACTGGAAATCGAGCTCCCATACGATCCAGCTATACCACTCCTAGGAATATATCCTAGGAACACAACAATACAATACAAAAATCTCTTCCTTACACCTATATTCATTGCAGCACTATTTACCATAGCAAGACTCTGGAAACAACCAAGGTACCCTTCAACAGATGAATGGCTAAAGAAACTGTGGTATGGGGCCGGGAAGGTGGTGCTAGAGGTAAGGTGTCTGCCTTACAAGCGCTAGCCAAGGAACGGACTGCAGTTCGATCCCCCAGCGTCCCATATGGTCCCCCAAGCCAGGGGCGATTTCTGAGCACATAGCCAGAAGAAACCCATGAGCGTCAAACGGGTGTGGCCCAAAAACCAAAAAAAGGAAAAAAGAGAAACAGTGGTACATATACACAATGGAATATTATGCAGCTGTCAAGAGAGATGAAATCATGAAGTTTACCTATACATGGATGTACATGCAATCTATTATGCTGAGTGAAATAAGTCAAAGAGAGAGAGAGAAAAATGCAGAATGGTCTCACTCATCTATGGGTTTTAAGAAAAATGAAAGACATTCTTTCAATAATAATTTTCAGACACAAAAGAGAGAAGGGCTGGCAGTTACAGCTCACCTCATAAAGCTCACCACAAACAGGGATGAGTTTAGTTAGAGAAATAACTACATTTTGAACTATCCTAATAATGAGAATATATGAAGGAAATAGAAAGCCTGTCTAGAGTACAGGCGGGGGTTGGATGGGGAGGAGGGAGATTTGGGACATTGGGGATGGGAATGTTGCACTGGTGATGGGTGGTGTTCTTTACATGACTGAAACCCAAACACAATCATGGATGTAATCAAGGTGTTTAAATAAAATATATAAAAAAAGAGACAAAAAGTTGGAGGAGAGAACTGATAATCATGTTTTACTCCTCCAGAAACCTGGCAAGTCATTTGGGTTCTCCCAAGTGAATTTAGTTTTAATGTTCCAGAAATCTTGGGATCATGGCTGCTATTTTAAACATCATCTGAGAGACACTGGCTTCTATTACAAACTAAAAATTCTGAAAATACAGTTGAGCAGATATTTCAGCAAAGCATTCTCCGGGACCTGAACTTGAACCCTGATGCTGCATTCCTCATTCCCCCAGTCCCCATCTAATATAGCCCAAAAGGCTCCTGAATTCCACAAAAAAGCTTCCAATGGTTCCTGAGAATGCAGGATCTGCAGGGCTCTGCATTCTCAAACTCTAGCATTGATCCAATAACCCAGATAACTCAGAATCACTGAGAAGAGTCCCCAAATCATCTGGGCATTGATTAAGAACACCCTCCAAAAAGAAGTGAAAAATTTCTCTTGGTATTAGTAACTTTTCTTTTTCTCTTTCAGAGGTTCCCAAAACAGAACAGACTTTTGAAGAGCGCCTGATACTCAAAGCATTCTTGCTGAAGTTTGTCAATGCCTATTCCCCTATCTTCTATGTGGCCTTTTTCAAGGGGAGGTGAGTAGATAGGTGCCACATGTAGAATTTTTTCTAAGACCAGGATCTTCCAATAAAGCTGTGGTGTTAGCATAGTGAGTTTATATCCTAAGCCCATTCCCACTCCCTCTTCCCCATCTGGTTATTTTTAAAGCAGTGGCATTAGCACTGTTTTGGGTTCACATCTTCTGATTATGACAACTAAGGAAACTGTAGAATCTTGGTTCTGGACTTTGAAGGCAAAAATTTGTTTCTCCTAATTATAAAGACGAGGTAGGAGGGTAAACCAATCAAACACTCTTAGGTCTTGCCACACAAATTTTGATGCTAACCATATCAATTTCAATGCAGGCTTTAAAAACTAAAGGCTCAAGTTCTTACTTCTGCTATTGCCCATCAGTTCTGTTCCCAAGCCAATCATGATTCTAACTGACTGCAGCTACTAATCCTTCAGGTTTAATTTACAATAACTCACATGACTTAGAATGAAGATATCATTTAAATTATAGTTTTATTTTCACAAAGGAATATAAATATAAATCAGGAAATAGGGGCAGAGGCATTGAGTGAAGTCTAGGAGAATCCTCAATAGAAACTGTCATGTCACAGCTACCTGGTATGTTATGTGTATCACCAATCAGGAAGCTCATCCTTGATTTTGTGTTCAGATTTCATTGGTGTTTCATGACATGAACTTGATAAATTAAATCATGGATCAGATGTTGAACTTAACCCCTATCTTCTATTGCTTCCCAGTAGTCAGCCTGGTATTATATGGTACAATGCCCTAACTCTTTAATCCTTGACCTTTTAGCATGACCTGGACCATTCTTGATTGTTATTGTTAGCATAAATGTAGACATATTCCTAGGGCTGTGCCATGAATAACAGAAATACTCTGACCAGAAAAACAAAGAAGGAGTAGAGAATTTTCTTAGAAACTAGCAAATTCTTTAGTTATAACTAAAGTATAACTTTATTATTAAGTTAATTCTGATTTTTCTCATGGCTAAATCAGTGAATACCTTTAATATTTTCCTGTAGGCATCAACTAACTATGTCAGGAAAGCCTTACTAGAAAACAATATTAATCAAGCAGTCAATGATGGCAAGAACTATAGTCCATATTTGATGATTCCTATAAATGTGTTTGTAAATTCCTACCACAACCCCCTTCCTAGGACCTCTGACCTTGATTGACATTAAGTTGGAAGAGTATAGGTTCCAAAGTAATGAGTTTATATTTTATTGATGTTTTTGCATTTTATTATCAATAACAAATCACATACAAATAATATGTCAGGCAAAAAGTTGGCTCCTGGCCCTTAAACTTGTGGCATATTGAATGAGATAGTTTGGCAACAGCATGTTAGATTTGCAATAAGTACTGCAGTAAGAGGTAAAAAGAAGTTGAGGAACATTGATTTTGAACTAAGATAACAAAAAGACTTTACAGGGAAGGAAGGATTTAAACTGAGGACCAGAGAGTTAGTACAGGTGTTAAAGTATACGTCTTGCATGTGGTTAACTCTTCTTCTACACCACATCATATCCCCTAGCATTATTAAGGAATTGGCCTATAAAAACTTGAGTACTTATAGGGTGACAAGGTAACCCCAGCACTTTAGAAACCAAGCAATAGTGTACCCTCAGCCTTTCCATTGAATCACCAGTTTGGTTACTTAAGATTATTTTTTAAAGAGGATTTATGCTCAACTGAGCCTTCACTAGATGAGTAACTTCAAGGTAGAATAGGGCATGACATTTAATCTAGGTGGGATTCTTCTGCCTGCTTTCATCATTGGAGTTGACCTTTCTGCTTCCTGTGCCAACCTAATCTAAAGTTTTCCATAAAATTGACCATTGTCTATAAAAGAGGAAGAAGACAGATTTCTTCCATTTCCTTGAATATTTTCGGTAAGGAGTCTAGAATTTTCTTTTCAGATCATAGGAATCTTCGGTTGTCATGTGAAATGATTTCATCCTACAATGTCTGAAAAACGAGAAGCCCTTTCTAATCAGAACTCACATTTTGACACTAGTTGAAGAAAGTCAGAGATAGAGATAACCCAAACTTTGTGTTTAAGAGCCTAAGACACACACACACACACACACACACACACACACACACACACACACTCTTACCACCTTTCCATCCCCACATCAGACATCAGATTCATCACCACCACCCTTTCCCTAGAGTATGATATTTTAAGAAATGAACACTAGATGTTATAGGTGATTGGTGACCAAAGACATGGCATAAACTCCTTTCTTTACCAGTACCCACCCTGAAGCGCATTTTCAGGAAGGACATTAGATAGTGTCTTATCTACTCAGAAAGCGTAATCTCCAATAGCCCTGAATTTCCCTCTCTCACTCTAACTCTTCCCACTCTTCTTGATTTTTCAGGTTTGTGGGAAGACCTGGAAGCTATGTATATGTGTTCGATGGTTATCGTATGGAAGAGGCAAGTATTGCACTGGTGTTTCATGCCAGGTTACTGATTTGTAGGTGCAACCCACCCGCTCCACCACTCCAAATTCAGCCCTCTCCTTATTTTCCTTAGAGCAAGGCTTAATTCACACCTTTTCTTCTCCAAGCTTCATATAGTCTAATTGTTCCTTTCTTGTCTTCCTTTTTCTCTTCCCCCACAGTGTGCCCCAGGAGGCTGTCTCATGGAGCTCTGTATCCAACTCAGCATCATCATGTTGGGGAAACAGTTGATTCAGAACAACATCTTTGAGATCGGAGTCCCGTATGTAATGAATAATGAATTCTCTGCTCTTTGCTTGCTGTGGGTCCAGCCCAGTCAGGCCAGATGTATTAACAGGAGTTTCAGTTCAGTTAGTAAGATGTCCTGTCATGTAAACGTAGCCTGGTTATAGCTGTATGAATAGCTATTTGTCTCCAAAGAGAAGGCCCCTTCAACATGTCTTATTTGTTTATCTGATTTGGGATGTTTCAAAGCTCAGATGGATGAAGCACTAGATAAATAAAGTAAGCAAAGCCAGTAAGTGAGTAGTAGAACTAGGAATCTGCTACCTCGACATCAAAGTGCTTAATATTTTAGTGCTGTCTGTCCTTCTTTATACTAAATAATCCAAAGACATTTAATATAATAAATGGGTATGACAATTTAAAATGTGTTATTTTCTAAGAAACTGGCATATTTGGTCTTCAGGATAAATGGCTGGTAGAACACAGATGGAGTTCCATGTTTATGACTCTCTCTCCTTCTCCACATGGTTTTAGACAAATTTCATAGTAGGATTTTTTCCATTAGTTTTTGATTCAGAGAGTAATAAAAATACAAACTGACTCAGACACTAAAACTGAAAGAAAAGAAGAGACAGCAAGTGAGAAATCTACATTTTGGTCAAAAGAAAATAGAACCCCCTCTGTCTTTCATTCCTCTGCTTTGGTTGTGAAAAAGAGTCTGTTTGGGAACAAATGTTTAGCTAGACTGCAGCAGAGAACCCTGGAATAGCAGAGATGATTAGTGATAACTTTTGCAGGCCGGTCCAATTCTATTTAACAGAATAGGATAAAAAACATGGACAGGTCCTGGGTTCTTTGAAAACCTTTTGCAAGATAAAATTTTTGGGGGATTCAATAATCAGAGAGTCCTAATAATGCTTGGTGAAGTACTTCCATCTATTTATTATCTCTTTCTTGAAAACTTGCTGTGTATGTTATACTCATAGCTTTGAAAATCCTGCAGTAAAGAAATCTCTCTGGGGCTGGAGAGATAGCACAGCGATAGAGCATTTGCCTTTCGAGTGGCTGACCCAGGATCAATGGTGGTTCAAATCCCAGCATCCCATATGGTCCCCCATGCCTGCCAGGAGCGATTTCTGAACAGAGAACCAGGAATAACCCAGCGAGGTGTGACCCCAAAACCAAAAACTAAAAACAAACAAAAAAAATCTCTTTATTCATTCCAGCTATATTTTTTCTTTTTGGATTTTGGGCCATACATGGTGGCACTCAGAAATTACTCCTGGCTCTGCTCTCAGGAATCATGCCTGGTGGTGCTCCGGGGACCATATGGGATGGTGGGGTTTGAACTTGTGTTGGCCATATGCAAGGCAAATACCCTTCCCACTGTGCTATTACACCAGCCCCTACTTTTTTGTTTGTTTGTTTTTTGTTTTTTTGGGTCACACCCATTTGATGCTCAGGGGTTACTCCTGGCTAAGTGCTCAGAAATTGCCCCTGGCTTGGGGGGAACATATGGGACACGGGGGGAATCAAACCGCAGTCCTTCCTTGGCTAGCACTTGCAAGGCAGACACCTTACCTCTAGCGCCACCTCGAGGGCCCCATATTTTTTAATTGAATCATCTCTGCTCTGTTTAAACAGCAAAAGAACTTAAAACTAATCAGTGACTACTAGAATAGTTTTTCAAAGAGATATAGCCACTACAGAAATAGCACTGTCTCCAACTGTTGGGCTCATAGGACTCAGATATTAAGGAGGGTAATTGTTGACAAAATTATGCAAAATATGTTAATTGTATCCACAAGAAGTACAGTCTGAATTTAATCTGTTGTCTTCACTAGCTTGGGTTGTTATAATAAAATACCATAGACTGAATGACTCAAATAGTCATTGGCTTTTCAAAGCTCTGAGGCTTTGAAGTCTGCGTCAAAGTTGCCAACAAAATTTAGTTCTTTATGAGGTCCCTCTTCCTGGCTTGCAGGAAACTAGAATTTTGTAGAAAGCTCATGTGCCCTCTTTCTGTGCCCTTGGAAGAGAGAGTCCTGATATTTCTTTTTCTTATATAAGGGCACTAATTCCCCTCAAGTGGATCAACTTTCATGATCTCATTTAAACTCAACTAGCTCCCAAAGGCTTCACTTATAATTCTATCACTTTGGGAGTTAGGGCCAAAATTTATAAATCTTGCAGTGTACAATTTTATTCATAGTGCCAATCTCTCTCTCTCTCTCTCTCTCTCTCTCTCTCTCTCTCTCTCTCTCTCTCTCTCTCTCTCTCATGTGTGTAGGTTTGGACCACATTCAGTAGTGCTCAGGGGTTCCTCCTGACTCTTCACTCAGAAATTAGATGGGTTTGCTTGGAGATTGAACCTCAGTCAGCTATGGGCAAAACAAAATACCTACTCACTACTATTGTTCCTGCTCTACTTTTCCTTTTCTAGTTTTGGATTTTGGGCCACACCCAGCAGAGCTCTTTGTATTAATTGTTAATTATTAAGTCCTAGTGTTGTGTGAGGACTCTCTCATCTCCGACTGGCACCTATAGTGACTAAGGCTGGTCGGTATCTAGGTAGCAGGGTAACGTCAGAGAAATGATTTCACAGGCAGTCAGTTGAAGTTTCAGAAGATCCTACCCGCCATGTGCATATCTCCACATGGCCTCTAAACTAAGCTTTTTAAGCAACCTCCTTCAGTTGCCCTCCATCCATCCTGAATGCTGCAGCTGCCTCTCTTTCTCTCCCCTATCCCCAGGCAACTCTATTATCCTCTCTCCAAGATACCCCCACCCATCCCAGGTGTGGGAAGATTTGATCTTCCAGGTGAGATTAGCATATGGCGTTTGGGAAGGGGTAACAGTGCTCAGGGCTTACTCCTGGCTTTGCACTCAGGAATCATTCCTAGTGGCACTAAGGTGACATATGGGATTCTGGAGATCAAATCCAGGTTAGCTGCTTGCAAGGCAAATACCCCATTATATTGTCACTTTGGCCCCAACATCAGCCTTTTTGACTAAATCCCGTTGAGCCATTCAGTCTATGCACTAGATTGGTAATTTATGAATTACTGTGAAAATTACTATAAAAGATATGTAATTCACAATGGTCTTAATAAAAAAAATTTAAAAAATAATCAATAAAGAAAAATCACTGAGTTCTAATTCCTTCAGCTGAATGGAACCCATGATCTAATTGATTTCTCTATGAAAAAAAAATACCCCAAAATCTCTGTTTCCATTGAGAACAATTGTCAAAAAAAAATCTGTGTCCCCCCAAAAAAATTGTCCCAAAAAAGCTCATCTTTGGTTTCTTCAGAAAACAGAACTAATAATTAAAAAAAAAAACACGTTTAAATTTAAATTTTTAAATTAAAAAAAATTGTCCCCCAAAAAAATTGTCCCCAAAAAGCTCATCTCTGATTTCTTCAGAAAACAGAATTAATAATTTTTTTTAAAAAAGTCATTTTAATGAGTGCCCTACTTTAAGGAATGAGAATTCAACATTCCTTCAGAACACTTTGCCATCCTCATCCTCAGAATGGTTTTGGCCATCCTGTGCCACTAATGAGAACAAATGCTTTAAGTGATTGGTTTTTTTTTTTCTTTCCTGAATCCTGGACAACCTCGAGTGACTCTTGGGTACCTATTTCTCTTGGATCATGAGGATATTGGTGTTTGGACATCATGTTCATTCTTCCAGCTTCCAATCACTCCTCAGGAAATCAGCAATCTTGAGAGCTGCAACTCTCCAAAATTGTGCCCTATTCCAAGCTTTCTGATCAAAAGCCACTCCGTGATAGTAATCAAGCAAAGCTGGTGAGACACATGGTCCCTGTTCTGTAGGTAACTATCACCAACTTAACCATCTCTGCGAGAGAGCACATTTGTTATGGACACATCCAACAAATATACAGACCCAGACAAGATGCAGTAGAGTTACATCTGGGCCCTTTGAAGAGATGAAATCAGGCCACCCTTTCCAGCCCCACCCCCCCACTGCTACAAAGGCAAGTCTTCCCCTTTCAGACATCTGGGAAGACACCTGTCCTTTCAGAACATTATTATTTTGTTCTGGATAAAGTTGTATACAGCTTTTGGGTAAGAGTTACCCATCTTTTCATCCCTGGACATCTGTTGTGCCACTTAGCACATTCACTGTGGACTTAGGAACCTTTAACAGAACATAAGCGAGGCAAGCACACTGGCATATGTTTGGACAGTGTGTTGGCATGTTCCCCACACATCAGCCTCATCAGCTCTGTCACAGATGAAACCAACATATGACTATTTGCTGTGAGGGCTAAATTTTCTTGTTTATGTTTGATGTGTGCTTAATATGCCACATTCTAATTGAGGGCAATTGCATGGAAACTCATAAGGTTGGGGACAAGTCACTGTCTGTGTTTCATGTTTTTACTCTCTGTCTTCATGAAGAAAGAGGCTGACATCATCAATAAATCTAAGGTGCTCTGACTTAATCCTAGAACCACCTTTTCTACAGAGGAGAATTGGTTACTGATGCCTCCCAGGATGTCACTTCTATTGCCAAAGATTTTCCCCTCCCCCATTTGTTTTGGTTTTTGGGCTATACCTGTCAGTGCTCAGGGGTTACTCCTGGCTCTGTGCTCAGAAATCGCTCCTGGCAGGCTTGGGGTGCCATAAAAAATGCCCAGGATCAAACACTGGTTTGTCCTAGTCATCCATGTGCAAGGCAAAAACCCTACCGCTGTGCTATCGCTCCAGCCCCAGATTTTCCTATTTTAAGTTCCCAATCAACTAAAGACTACTAAACACAGAATTATGTAGTTTAATTCAAGGGTATAGAGCCAAATTCCTTCCATTATAGCCTTAAAGATTTATTTTTTTAACCTCCAAAGTTCTTCATAATTCTGCCGGTTGCATTGTAAGTTTGGTCACATAAAATCACTATGATGATGAGAATTCTGTATTTCACCTCTTACAGCCCATACTCCATAAATTAGGTTTATTCAATTTAAATGCCAAGTACCTGACAATATTGTTAGGTATAGCATATTAAGAATTAAGAAATCACCGAGAATTAAAGAAATTTAAAAGGGAGCCTTTCATATTTGAGAGAGAAATGCCAGTGAACCTGCCAGTAGATGCAGAGTAGTGTAAATTATAAGAATTAGATTTAGGGGCCAGAAAAGTAATTGAGAGCTTAAGGCACTTTCTTTTGATACCTGGTACTGTAAGTCTCCTAGATACTACTAGAAGCAGCAACACCGAGTGTGAACCAAATTCGTCCTCAATCCTCCAAAATATTAAATCCACAAATATTTAGCTCTAATGAGAACAGAAATTAGTGATGGATTGATATGAGCTTAATTGATAATATTCAGTGATCCTTACTCTGTGATCCCAGAAAATTTGTTCTAAAAATGTTTCTATCCAACATGGTTACATAAAAAAATACAGCCTGGATGTGTCTGCTCTTTAGAATAGTTAATATCTATTGAATATCTACCTTTTGACACATCACACTAGTGAAAATTGAAGAAACATTCTGCAGATCAAAAAGACCTAAATAAAAAACATTATTTATTTTTAATAATTTTATTGAGAACAATGTGAATTACAAATCTTTCACAGTTATATTTATGGTACATAGTGACAGTGAATTAGGGCAATGCCCACCACTTGTGTTAACCTCCCTCTGTTACCTTTCCCAGCATGCTCCCATATCTGCACCCTTAGCCCCCTGGACTGCTAGTATAACAGGTCTCTTGTGTATAGTTTGTATTTTGGGTCTCTTGATTCTATTGTCATTGACATTGGGTTGGATATTTAGGTCTAATAACTTTTTATTTTCACTCAATGCTCATGACACTGCTTTGCCACTGGTAGAATCCCCTTTTCTTCCCTTTCAATTTGTAGGAAGATTAGAAATATGGGGCAGAACAAGTTGATTCATGTTCTATGGTTCTGTTAAAAAAAAAAAAAGAAAGTGGCTGGAGTACCTGTCTAGAAGCTATAGATATAAATTTAAAAAAAAGAAAGAAAGAAAAAGAAAAAAGAAGGGTTGCTGTTGCAAGTTTTTTTTTTGGGGGGGGGTTGCATAGGCACAGTAAGTATTGGGGAAATTAGAAAAGAAATCCCCATGGCCTAAGATATACAGGGTGTGTCCACTGTTGGTATACTGTTATGAAACCAACTACAGGCTCTGGAAATGTTCATTGTTGAATCCCAAGGTTTTTCTTTATGGTGCCAGGAAATGCTCTGCTCAGTTGTGGTTATAAAAGTCAGTCCGCTGTAACTGGAGATCTTGATTTTTGCACAGATCTTAGGACGAAGTCTAGGATAGAGTCTTTCTTTATGGTTCCAAGTGTTCTGCTCAGTTCAGGGTTGAAGTCAGTCTTCTGTATTTAGTGATCTTAGTTTTTGCAGAGATCAAAGTATGGAGGGTCTTCTAATTTCATCTCACTATTGGGTAATGAGGCAGGGCAACCTGCCCTTAGATCAGTGCTTCTCAAATAGTGGGGCGCACCCCCTAGGGGGTGGAGTGAGGCTCCATAAAGAGGGGCACATTTGACCACGGCAAACACTGTATAACAAGCTAAGTTTCGTGTTTATGTCTCTGTATGTCTATTTACAGTCGCACGATGGGGGGGGCACAAAAATGTTTTCTTCTTCCTAGAGGGGCATGACAGAAAATAATTGAGAAGCACTGCCTTAGATCAAGATGTTGCAGTTTGGGGACGGAGAGATAGCATGGAGGTAGAGCATTTGCCTTACATGCAGAATGATGGTGGTTCAAATCCCGGCATCCCATATGGTCCCTGGAGCCTGCCAGGAGCAATTTCTGAGTGCAGAGCCAGGAGTAATCCCTGAGCACGACTGTTGGGTGTGACCCCAAAACCAAAACCCAAAATAAATAAATAAATAAAATATGTTGTAGTTTCCTTGTTGGCAGGATGTCATATGAACCTACCCTGGGAAAGTTGGTGCTAGAGCGATATTAGGGACTCCTCCAGGGGGTGCCATTGCAGGGATCTGTGCCAGTTCTAAGGTTGGGATCTGGAGTTCATGGTTAGATAGTCAATGTCACATGAGGTCTAAGTCGAGTCTCTATGACATGTGTTCAGGGTGGAAAGTGCCCCTGTATTATAAATTTTATCTTATCACTAGTAAATAAGAATTTGTTTCCATACATAGATTCTCCCATTTTAGTGTGCCTATGCAAAAAGAAATGATGCACTCTTATTATATTGTTGGTGCATGTGGAAGTAAAAATGACAAGCTATACAATCTCTGTATGCTATGACCTGAGCATTTATCCAAAGCAAAATTTTTCTACTAGAATTTCATACTAAGCAGAACCAAAACAAGCAATATATATATATATATATATATATATATATATATATATATATATATATATATATACATATACAAAATAGTTATAAAGGGATGGAAGAGGCTACCTTTACATTTGTAAATAAACTAGAAGTTAAACATACAAAGAAAATATAGGTATCCCCACTAAGTCTTTTGAGATAGTCTTTGGCAGGGGGATGAGATTCGGGGCACATTTTCATCCCACATTGTGGTCTTATTGAGTCTGAGGAATGGTTTGCAGAAGTAAGGCATCAGGTAGTGTCCTTGAACTGGGGGTCACTCTAGAGCTGAGTCTGGTAGTATGCAATAGTCCACATTGAGGGGGAAAATATAATGTATTATAATAATATTTACACATTGATTATAATAGGGCTCTTTCATGGTACAGGCATATGACATATGCACTGGCAATAGCTGTTTTTGCATACTGGCAGAACATCTTAAAAATGACCTCTGGGATAAGGACTACGGACTATTGAAAACCTCTGATCTAGAATCCTCCTATGATTTTATGACTAAAATCATTATTTGCCTTTTTGTTTTTCTCATTTCACTTAGCATATCTTCCTCCAATTCAATCCAAATTGCAGTAAACCGTAGTGTTTCATCTTTTCTCATTGCTGAATCGTGTTCTACACTTTATCTGTTCTTTGACTGTTGAGCACTTGGTTTTGGGGTGTTTTCAGATTTTGGCTATTGTGAATAATGCAGTGATGAACATAAGTGTGCATGTGTGTCTTTGGTTTATGCTTTTGTATTTTTGGAGTAGATACCCAGGAATGGAATCACATTTGACATTTAAAAGCAGAGGTATGTCTGAAGTTATGTTGGTGATCATGCTAGATAAGAATATTTGCAGTAAAAAGCTTAACTCTATACAGTCATAAGATTATCTTCTGTTTTCATCATCATCTATTTTGGAAGGAAATTTTCAGATTCTTCCAAAGGAGCTTCTAAATATTAAAGGCTATCTCATGGTCCTTCATTGTGTGTATAGTTAAAGCATTTATAGTTAAAGTTACAGTATCTCAAGCATGATTTTGATGACCTGGAGAACTTGACAATCCCACAGTGATCTTGAGTGAGGTTTTTTCCTCAATTGTTAGTCCTATGTGAAACAACTTTAATGCTTCTCCATCTGTACAGAAAAGATAGTACAAAGATTAAAATGCTCACCCTGCATGTTTGATGTTCAATGTTTAATCTCTGGCACCACATGTTATCTCCTAAACATGAGAGTAATGCTTGAGCATTGCTTGCCAAGTATGGCCCAGAACACAAATATATGTATGTATGTATGTATGTATGTATGTACACACATACATATTTACATATGTGTAAAATAAGTCAAATAACCTCATTCTTGGCATATTAATTTTTCCTACATCGCGTGGCATTTTATTTATTTACTCCACATTTCTGAAAATGAACACTTTACTAAGCAGAAAAAGCAAAAACTGTAAAGAGAAATGCAACCAGAAGAAAGCAGCTGAGACAGTCAGTGACTTTTATCTGTCATCTGAATTATCTTTGCTAAATGAAGGACGCAGACCCAAAGCTTGGGGGAGCTGTTCCAGAAAGACCATGGAAACTGGTATTTCATCTCTCCTGCTAGAGAGATTGAATGAGAAGAAAAAGAAAAAAAATCTGAATTAATGCTCAAAGACCCTAGGATTAAGGCCAAGGAACCTTCTAAAAGATGTCAGCTGGGCAGCTATTGGAATGTGTCCTTTGCTTGGGAAACACTTGGCATAGAACATTGATCTCTTCATCAGACACCTCAAGTTTGCCCAAGAGGACTGTCTAGCTGTCTTTGGGACTTGGGAAAGCTTCCTTTGCTTTCTTCTTTTGGCTTCCCTTAAACCTGGCAGGTCTCCCATACAGGATCACTGAAACAGTCACCACCTTCCAGGCCAATGTTTTGCAAAGTGGACAATACTCCACCTAGATCACGATATGATAGTAATGCTAGCAGACTTCGGCACACTGGGGGCAGTGGAGGAACTTTCAGTGCGTTCACTTAATGACACTAGGTTGCCAGGGTGGGGGATTCTCAGTAATTACCAGTAATTATATTCTTCTGAAAGGGTATGATACCCCCCAAATAAGTTTGGTAATCTTTGGTTCAGGTAAACACTACCAGACAGTTTTGGCTTTGGGTCCTGATAAAAAAACATAAGGTTTCCAAGCAGGCAGAGAGTCACACCAGCCACTTAGCACTTCCCAGGCAGCTGTGCTACTAATGAGGTTGAGATCCCAGATAAAGCTGAGTTTAGTGGTCTGGCCCTGAAGGAGCAGAACTCACGCTACCTCTGTTTCCTGCAGCCTGACCTAGAATGACAGATGTTCTTTGGTAAGGATTCTGAGTCCCAGAATCCTGCTTGGTACCAGCTCCTTTTGAGACGCCTGCAGACCCCGACAAGCACAGACTGGATCTGACTGTGCAATGGTTAGAGTGGGACAAAGGGTATTTCCTTGGTGCTCCTTATGCCCTCCTATACCCCTACTCATATTTTCTATATACCTTTGCTCTATTGAGACTTTGTCTTCATACCATGTAGTACCTCTGTAATACGCTTCACTCCGTTCCAGTTCCTTACTCAAATTTTATCTCAAAATTACCCTCAGTATTTCTTGAAGCATAAATAAGAAAAGGGGCTGGAGAGTTTTAGTACAATGGCAAAGACATTTGCTTTGCATGTGGCCAACTCAGTTTTATCTCTGGCACCACATAATCTCCTGACTTCCAGGTCTCCTGAGCACTGCCAGGGGTTACTCCGGAGCACAAAGCCAGAAATAGTCCCTAAGTACTCTCAAGTGTGATCCAAGTCCCCCTTTCCCAACTCAAAAGTACAGGAAATGGACCTTTACTATTCAGAAAGAAGGTATGGTTTGTTTGCTTGTTTGTTTGTCTGAGCCACATCTGGCAATGCTCAGAGATTATTCTGGGCTCTGCTCTCAGGGATTATTACTGGCAGGTTTAGAGGACCAACATGGTACCAGGGATGGAATCTGTGTCAGCTGCAACAAAACAAGCACCCTACTTGATACTCTACTCTTGCTTTAGCTCCAATATGCTGCAGTTTTGTCTGTGTGTGAACAGAGCAGAAATGCCATGACTTTTCCTGTTCCCTCTCACCCACACACCTTTTTACTAAAAGCTCAGATTACATCTGCCCAGATAACCACAATATAGCCTTGACACAGCCAGTGTAGTTTTTATAAACTTTCTACTTTGTTGGGGGTAGGGGAAATGTGATAAATATTACATTTCAAGACATAAAGCAGCCTCTCTTGAAGGCCTTTGCACACCAATGAGATCTGTCTCTTTCCCAAACACAGCAGATTCTGGCCATGAACCAGAAGCTGAAGGAACAAATTTGAACCTTGTCAGGTGTCAGGGAAAGGAATACACAGCTCAGAAGTTGACGAGTTCCTCAGAGTTGGCCTCCTGAGGCCTGGTTCTGTCTTCTTTCAAGGGGCTTGAGATCTGTGGACTGAGGGTCTGCAGGGACTCTGGGGGTGCAGTGTCCTATGACAGGGAGAGCTACTCAGGTGTGATTAACACTCACCCTGTCTTGGAGGTGAACCCCCAAGGACCCAGTCAGGGGGACAGCAAGGAACCTTCCAGACAGAACTCTTCAGACTTGTCATTAAAAAGGGATGGAGAAATCACAGGCCAAAATGCTGGGTTTGTGAAGGGTGGTAAGATCAAAGGAGCTATTTTAACGAGTAAGTGCATCAGACGGTCAAAATCATGCTCTGAAGTTTTCCCAGCAGCCCATCTGTACACTACACAATTTGCAAGATTCCTGAGAAACCAGCACTGAGGGAATGCCTTCATGTTTTTTAATGGCCGCTGGAGGTGAAACTTCTGGGAAAGAGAAGACCATTAGAACTCGTAGGCGGGTATTTTTTTGTCATCCTCTTTGATCTCTTCATACACAGTGTATTTTTCAGTCTGCCAGTGTATTTTTCACTCTGCCAATCACTTCATCTTCTGGGAGCTCCCTCCTCTGTCCTTGCTATTTTGTTTTTGGTGGAAGAAGGAAGGTGAGGAGTTGGGTCACACTTGGTTATGCTCAGGACTCTGCACTCAGGGATCACTCCTGGTTATGCTCATGGTGCCAGGAATTGAATCTGAGTCAGCGACATGCAAGGCAAGTGTCTTACCCATTGTACAATTTCACCAGCTTTTTCTGCTCTTTCCCACTTAGTCTGCAAGTGGGTCCCCTAATTCTATGACAGCTCCTTCCTTCCCTCAGAAGTCCTGTGCCCATTCCCTGACTCTCAGTGTCATCTCATTTCTTCCCTCATTCAGCTCTGGTGGGTTGTCAGGGTTTCAGAGGCTCTCTTCAACATGCAGCCCAATTTCTCACGTGTAGCTGGATCTGAGGATAGTGGACACATCACACATCCCAGATGAACTCCTCTTAGTTGTCTCATGGGATTTTTGACCTCTGTATGCCCTCTCTTGCTTCCAAAGGTGTCTCCTGTTCACATTTCTTATATATATATATATATGGCTTCTACTTTCTTTGTTCATTCACATTGTTATGATAGTTCTCAATGTAATTATTTCTCTAACAATGCTCATCACTCTGTGGTGAGCTTCCTGTAGTGAACTGGACCTTCCAGCCCTCCTCTCTTTTGTCTCTGAGAATTACTGCAAAAATGTCTTTTATTTTTCTTAAAACTCATAGATGAGTGAGACTGTTCTGTGTTTTTCTCTCTCCCTCTGACTTATTTCACTCAGCATACTAGATTCCATGTACATCCAGGTATAGAAAAATTTCATGACTTCATCTCTCCTGATGGCTACATAATATTCCATTGTGTATATGTACCACAGTTTCTTTAGCCATTCATCTGTTGAAGGCCATCTTGGCTGTTTCCAGAGTCTGGCTATTGTAAATAGTGCTAAAATAAATATAGGTATGAGAAAGAGATTTTTGTATTGTATTTTTATGTTCCTAGGGTATATCCCTAGGAGTGGTATAGCTGGATCCTATGGGGGCTCAATTTCCAATTTTTGGAGGAATCTCCATATGGCTTTCCATAAAGGCTGGACTAGACTGCATTCCCACCAGCAGTGGATAAGAGTTCCTTTCTCTCCACATCCCCGCCTTTGTGATGTGTGCCAATCTCTGTGGCATGAAATGGTACCTCACAGTTGTTTTGATTTGCATCTCCCTGATGATTAGTGATGTGGAGCATTTTTTCATGTGCCTTTTTGCCATTTGTATTTCTTCTTTGACAAAATGTCTGTTCATTTTTTCTCCCCATTTTTTGATGGGGTCAGATTTTTTTTTATAAAGTTCTGTCAGTGCCTTGTATTTTTGGATATTAGCCCCTTATCTGATGGGTATTGGATGAATAATTTCTCCCACTCAGTGGGTGGCTCTTCAATCCTGGGCACTATTTCCTTTGAGGTACAGAAGCTTCTCAGTTTAATGTATTCCCATCTGTTTATCTCTGCTTCGACTTGTTTGGAGAGTGCTGTTTCCTCCTTAAAGATGCCTTTAGACTCAATGTCACGACTGTGATCTGAGGGTCTATCTTTATTCCAATACCATGCTGTTTTGATAACTGTTGCTTTTGATAACTATCACATATAACTATTTATAACTATAAAACATTGCTCTAAGAAATAAGAGAGGACACATGGAAATGGAAACACATACCCTGCTCATGGTTTGGCAGGATTAACATCATTAAAATGACAATACACCCCAAACCATTGTACAGATTTAATGCGATCCCTCTAAAGATACCCATGGCATTCTTCAAAGAAGTGGATCAAACACTTCTGAAATTCATTTGGAACAATAAACACCCTCGAATAGCTAAAGCACTCCTTGGGAAAGGGAATATGGGAGGCATTACTTCCCCCAATTTTAAACTGTTCACATTTCATATCTTAGCAAACTGTACCAGCCTACTGCCTATATTCTTGTGGATTCTGAATGAACCTCGAGGATTCCCAAAGAATCTGGGGATCATCCCTGATTCCTCAGTCTTCTTTCTTTCCTAGGAAGAGTCCACCAACCCCTGAAGTTCTCCTAAACATGTCTTAATCTCTATCTGCTTCTCTTCTTATCATTCCATTACAGTCAACCCAAATTGATTCCCTGCTATCTATGTCAAATCTCTATAGATGATGGCTGGTAAAAAAAAAAAAGCCCTCCAAATAAGGCCTGCAAGACCTCTCTCCTTTCTCCCTTCCTCCCCCCCTCTCACACTTCATCTCCCCCACTCCTATGTTGAGCTCCAAGCATTTGAGTTGCTTCTGGTTTCTTTTATGAACCATCTCATACCTGCTTTGACAATGGTATATAGACTACTCTCTGATGTGCCCACTCCTTCCCTCTCACATTGATGCTTTTCTCACACTGCTCCTGTATCATCTTTCTTCATTAATATGATGCTTAGTACATCTCATAGATGACACTTTTCCTCTGGAAAAACATCGTTGGCTTTAGACCAGGCTGGCATTCTCAATGACAACCAAACTTTCCCCTTTATAATAATCATCACACTTATTGTTTATGTTTGTTTAAATTTTCCAGCAACAGTACCACATTAAATGGATCAGATGTGGGGCTGGAGTGATAGCACAGCAGTAGGACATTTGCCTTGCACGCTGCTGACCCAGAATGGACCCGGGTTTGATCCCTGGATCCTATAAGGTACTCCTGCTAGGGGTGATTTCTGAGCACAGAGCCAGAAGTAACCCCTGAGTGCCACCAGGTGTGGCTCCAAAACAACAACAAAAAGCCTCAGATGCTTCACAGTCAGTTTTCTCCTGATGACTGGGAGCAACCACCCTCATAGGCCTAGACAGATTTTTGATATAAGGAATTAAGTATCAGTCAGCACAAACCTTTACTTCAAGTTCCATCCATTTTGGTAGCCAAAGGTACCATCTTGTCCTTTGAATGGCAGTACAGTATTCTATTTAATATCTAAATTATTTTCAATAAGAGCAATGAAGGCTTTCCAGATTGAGAATATTTTCGCCTCCTACCCCCCCCCCCCACTTCCCTTATGGCCTAGAAGAATGTAATTTACAAAGGGTGGATTTTCACCAGGTAGAAAAATATCAGTGAACATATTTCTCTGTCTGAAAAACTCATCTTTGTACTCTGAGATAAAGATGACGTCACCCCTTCCTGTTACATGAAACCCCACCTTCTCTTTCCTTGATGCCAGTTCACATAACACCGGATAAATAATGCCAGGTGTGCCCTTGTAGTTATTTGGGAGTAGGGGGGGGGTCACACATTGTGGTGCTAAGGGACTATTCCTGGCTCTGAGTTTATGAATGACCCCTGGTGGTGCTCAGAATACCATATGAAGTGCTGTGTATTTGAACCAGGTTTGGCTGCATGCAAAGCAAGCACTTTAACCCCTGTACTACTATCCAGTCCCCCCTTGTAGTTTTATTTAAACTTTACTGAAATGTACATTTTCCATATGAATGTTAATAAATTAATTTTTCTATTGCTAACTAGTCTGATATGATGCTGTTTTAATGATTCATCCATCTGGAAAAGAACCTAGGAGGTGGGAGATCCTCCTACCCCTGCTCCGCACCTCGATAAAATCTTCCTCTAGGAACCCACAATCCTCTTATTTAGACAAGAATTGTTCATTAAAACTTTGATTTAGTTGCCAATGTGAATGAGAACCAAACCTCCTTCTGATGTATTCTTCGTTTTCTGAATTCCATACAGTTTTTTTTTTCCTTGCTTTTATATCTTTTGTAGATGAAATTCACCTCCAGAACTACATGAGAAATTTATACATAGAAGGGCAGTTTTGGGAAGGGAACTTCAGTGGATTAAAGTGTTTTTATGTTGCCTTTGCAATGATGAAGATATTGATAAAATTCTGTGTTAAAAGTCACGTACTGTTTTAATGCTCATATATTTCCCTTAGAGTTTCTTCTTCCTTCCAATAACTCCTATAGCTTTTATTAAACATAAAAATTAGTTTTATTGTTTTGGCCAGTTTGTTTGCTTTAGTTATACACAATACACATATGAATGAAACCAACAAGTATTTGTCTCTCACTTCCTTACTTATTACATTTAACCCCATCACCTCCAGATCCAACAATTTTTCCCCCAAAGCCTGGTGTCATATTAATATTCCTAAGTTGTTTAGTTTATATGTCTTTCCTGATTATTCTGGATACAACTTCCAAAGCTATATATAGTCTATACATTTAAGTAATTTCTTGTTTTGGTTCCTTCCCTCTGTCCATACTTCACTATTATCAGTCAAGTTTGATCTTGAAAATAGTCACTAGTCACAATTTCCCCATAGCACTCTCACGGATATGAAAAGTCTTTGCTAAAAATGTAAGGTTTAGTCCAAACATACTGAATACTGTATGTGGAATCTTAATTTGAGTTATGGTTCTAAATTATTTAATCCCTCTTTCTCTTTTTCTTCCTTCATTTTTCCTCTATGTTATCTTCATAGAAAGGACTTCAACCAATAAAGACTGTTTGGCTTTTAAATCTTTAGGCTCCATCTACTTTTTATCATTTATTACTCATGGAAAATTAATAGCTTGCTATTTTATTACAAATTTTTTAACAACTACTCTGGGGGCCGGAGCAATGGCTCAAGCAGTAGGGCATGTGCCTTGCATGCATTAATCTAGGATGGACCGTGGTTTGATCCCCCAGCGTCCCATATGGTTTCCCAAGCCAAGAGCGATTTCTGAGCACATAGCCAGGAGTAAACCCTGAGTGTCACCGGGTGTGGCCAAAAATCCCCCCCAAAAAACCCAAAAAACAAAACCCCAAACAAAACAAAAATGACCCCACCAAAAATACCCTGCTTCGCTGGATTGCAACTTCTTCTCTAAATCCTTCATTGATGATGACGGTTAGTAGTGGTGGTGGTAGTTTTGAAAGGTACAAAGAGAGGCATCATAATTAAACTTTTAGCGTGTTCCAAGTCCTTGAGACTTAAACTATCCTTTCAGCTACCCCATGTGGTTAGTTAACATAGTTACGTTAGTTAATTTAACCTGTGTGTACAATCTAGTTAACATTCACTCCATTATTGTGAAGATATGGTAACTTGTCAAAGAAAATATAACTGATGAAGTGTGAAACTATTAAATAACTGTTTTCTGATATCCACCATCCAGCTTTTACTACTATACTATATTACATCTTCTTGATGGCAAATGATATTAGACAAGATACCAATCAGAACATTACTTTGAATCATTATATTTCTATCATATGGAAATATAACTGTCAGAAGCACTTTCCAACAATAGGATGAAATGCCTAGAGATATGGGGAATGTTTCTCTAGAAATGACTACACGAGGATTGGATTATCTTGTGTAAGGAATGTGAGGAAAGGAGATTTATGCACTTGGATGGAGCATAAATTGCAAATACCTCTTAAATTCTTCTAGTCTGTGATTCTGACTTTTATCCTGTTAGTTCTCCCAGCATAGCCTAAAAACTATTTCTTAGAGTTATTAGCAGAATGACAATATTACCTTTTATCTTTCTCTCTAGATTGTGTAACAATGGGAAAAATTAAAACACTATTTTTCAGGCATATTTTAGCATTTAACATGAAAAAAAGTAGGTGTCATTAATTGAATGAGTACTATATTAAATAGAGTGCTAAGGATCATAATCTTTGCTTCACTTAATCCTACTGAAAGTCTTGAGTTTCTATAAAAAATATCATAGAGGGTCTGGAGCAATAGTACAGCAGGTAGGGTGTTTACCTTGTATGCAGCTGACCTGGGTTCAATCTTCATTATCCCATATTTTCTTTCAAACCTGCCAGGAGTAATTTCTGAGTGTAGAGCCAGGAATAAGTCCTGGGCATTACCTGGTGTAGCCCCAAAACCAAACCAAACCAAACCAAACAAATAATGAAAATCATAGATTTGGAATCTTAGACAACTATTTTTTTTCAAAGTTCTGAAATAGGAAAGTACAGTTCAGGCACTGGTAGAAATTGATTTCCATTTCACTATAAACCCTCTTCCTGAATTGAGGAAGAAACCATTTTCCCTGTGTTCTTGGCTGGTAGATAGGGAAGTACCCTTTCCTTTACCTTTAAGTCTAGCAAAAATATTAAGCTAGGACTTAGTTCATTTTTGTTTCATTTAATCTTGATTTTCTCACGTTGGTGGTTAAAACCATCATCTGAGTGACAGAGAGCACAATTCAAACATTGTAAACACCAGCA
This sequence comes from Suncus etruscus, assembly GCF_024139225.1. Lineage (NCBI taxonomy): Eukaryota > Metazoa > Chordata > Mammalia > Eulipotyphla > Soricidae > Suncus > Suncus etruscus. The sequence continues at coordinate 13,451,414 of NC_064851.1, read as the reverse complement.
TATTGTTTCTGGGGTTAACTCCAGTCACCAACCATTAGCCTGCCTTTTATGGAAATAGGATTCTGTATATATTATTAAGAGATGAAAATGTCCTTTCATCTCATCATGAAAGGAGTGCTATTTCTACTTTTGTGGGCATCCTCTTTGCCTCAGAAAGAGAGATGGTGGCTGATCACCTCTGAAATGACTGTTTGCCCCATTTGACAAAAGGACCAACTCTTTTGTTGCTTATCAAACAATAGGAAGAATTTAGTTTCTTTGAGTTTGAAGAAATCTTCTAGTTCTCTGTTACAGGGCCCCCTGGGGTGTCTTTTAGAGCAAATGGTCTCTTTTGTGTTCTTTTATCTGCCCTTGGATCCCTTGGCTTCATTGAGAAATTTGATTTGCTCCTCCTTTCTGTGTGCAGTGTCAACTCTCTCAACCAGAGACTTTTGGTAATGGGTTTATTTCTTTTCCAGGAAGCTAAAGAAACTATTTCGAAAGCTGAAAGATGAGACAGAACCTGGAGAAACGGACTCTGCCCAGTCAAAGCACCCAGAACAATGGGATCTAGACTATAGCTTGGAACCATACACAGGACTGACCCCAGAGTACATGGAAATGAGTAAGAAACCCTATCTCTCATCCCACTGGGCTAGGCTTAGACAAGGAGCCTAGAGTTGGGGGAAATCACTGGGACACTCTAAGGTTGCCAGGTGGAAGGAATAGGGAATAAAACAGAGCAATTCTATCTACCTGATGTTGGGGTGACGCCTTTCTTTGAGCCTTTTTGCCTCATCTGTAAGATGAGAAATTTGGTCTTGCAGATCCTCTCTAAGGTCTCCATCATTGGTAAGTGAAGGGAAATTCAAGATTGAAGCAGAAGAATACAGTTTGCATGGGAGAGAAGTCAGTAGAATACTCCTATGAACATTGGGGTGGGGGGAAGGTGTGCATATTTGTGACCTGGAGAACATAGGAAAGCCCTCACTCTGATTGGGTAGGACTGAGCAAAACTTCAGTTTTTCTCATAAAAGTAGAGATTGTTGGATAGAAGTGATGAGAGGTAATGTCTAATGTTCATTCTTAGACTAAGCTGAGTGTAGATAAGCACAGTCTATCAACAAAGTGATAGGACACAGCCATTTTGGAAGTGGCATATATTGGCAGCAGACCCTCATTTTGGAGGTAGTGCAGGGTGTCAGGACATAGTCATTTTGGAGATGCATAGGTCTTTAGGACATCATAATTTTGGAAGTGGCAAATTTGTTATTTCTTTTTTTCTCTCCTTTCTTTCTTTTTCTTTCTTTCTTTCTTTCTTTCTTTCTTTCTTTCTTTCTTTCTTTCTTTCTTTCTTTCTTTCTTTCTTTCTTTCTTTCTTTCTTTCTTTCTTTCTTTCTTTCTTTCTTTCTTTCTCTCTCTCTCTCTCTCTCTTTCTTTCTTTCTTTCTTTCTTTCTTTCTTTCTTTCTTTCTTTCTTTCTTTCTTTCTTTCTTTCTTTTCTTCCTTCCTTCCTTCCTTCCTTCCTTCCTTCCTTCCTTCCTTCCTTCCTTCCTTCCTTCCTTCCTTCCTTCCTTCCTTCCTTCCTTCCTTCCTTCCTTCCTTCCTTCCTTCCTTCCTTCCTTCCTTCCTTCCTTCCTTCCTTCCTTCTTTCTTTCTTTTTTTAATTTTTTGTTTGTTTGTTTTTGGGTCACACCCGGCAGTGCTCAGGGATTACACCTGGCTCTATGCTCAGAAATCTCTCCTGGCAGGCACGGGGGACCATATAAGACGCTGGGATTAAAACCACAGACCTTCTGCATGAAAGGCAAACGCCTTACCTCCAAGATATTTGTCCTTTTCTGTTTATAAGAATGTGTGCATGTTAAGGAAGAGCTAAATAGAGCTTAGGTTAAATGACCATAAAAAATCTTATCTAGCCTTGGGATATAGAAAATAAAAAATTTTCCATGAAAAATCTCAAGTTTTATAATCTAAATAAACTCACCAGAAAGGAAAAAATCATGTTTGTCTCAGGACCAATTATCAAAAAACATGTCATGGTGTATAGAAAAACAGCTCCTGGAGTGTTCCACCTTTAGCCCAGCGCTGCCTCTGACACCAAATAAAATACTTACATAGAAATTATGGCTTATATGCCAGGTGCCATCTCTAGCTTCCGTTTGCTCACTCAGAAATTATTGCCAGAGATTGAGGTCTTCCTTTTAGGAAGTGGATTACTTTAAAATCTTTTGGACTTTGTGGAGGGAATTGTTTTGGATATTCAGCTGTGTGCAGGCTTAATCCCAGCTCTACACTTAGGGATCACTCCTGGCATTGCTCAGAGGACTATATGGGATGTTGGGGATTGAATCTGGGATGGCCATATACAAGGCAAGCACCCAATCCATTATACTTTCACTCCAGCCCAGAAAATTTTGAATTCTGTCCCTCGACCTTTACCCCACTCACCCTACCCAGTGATCTGCCTACTGACTGAACTTGCCTGTCCATCTGTCTGTTTGGAGAAATATTTCAAAATAAACTCTTTTGAGTGATTAAAAACAGAAATCCAAGAGGCAGGTTTTTTGAGTCCAAATCCTGCTCTCATCACTAATGGGAAAGTTTTAGATAAGTAGTTAACTGTTGTGTCTTGATTTGTTTTACCTCATGGGATTATGGAGTTTAATGAGCCAATATATGTGAAGTGTTGGGATGGGTATCCAACATACATAAAAGCTATGTCAGATGTCATGAGAAGTTGTTGTTCTGAATGGTCTTAAGGCCTTAGGGAAGCAGAGTGGAAGGAAATGGTCTCTATTTTGTCAGCCACTGTGCCAGTGAACTTTGAAGAGGAACAAGAAACATTAAATTCATGACTTCTGGAAGAAATTCACACCACAGTTGGGAGAGAGTAAAATTCATTCCATATATTTCTTTTAAAAGTCTTCAGGATACCCAACAACCACATAATAGAAAAGTTTAGAGGGGAACAATGTGGACAAATATCCAATACTTTCCTTATTCAAGTTCACCTTTTGTTGTTGTTGTTGTTTTGTTTTGTTTTGTTTTGGGGCCATATCTGGTGACATTCAGGGGTTACTCCTGGATATACACTCAGAAATCGCTCCTGACTTGGAGGACCATATGGGATGCTGGGGGATAGAACTGCAGTCCATCCTAGGCTAGTGCTTGTGCGGCAGATGCCCTACCGCTTGCACCACTGCTCTGGCCCCATCAAGCTCAAATTTTATTGGAATTCTGGTGCTATTTTTTAGACTCTTTTTTATTAAAAATATGAGCTTTTAGATAAAATTTTGATCTACTCACACATTTTTATTTTTCCATGTATCAAGATAGGTAATAATGTTTTATTACATGATATTAAAATAGGACAATAATTTGTATAATTGATATGCCAAAGGCTGTTAGTTGTCACTAGGCAGTGCTTGGTGACAGTGATCTGTGAGTGAGGTATGTGGTACCAGAGGTAAAACTTGAGTTTTTATACATTTTATACATTCTAGATGCATGTTCTGCCATGTAAACTACCTCCCTGGCCTTTAGAGATTAGTTTTTAATTCTTTCTTTATTTTCATAATAAAAATATCTTTAGGCACATAATTTTTCCTCATTTAGTATTATTTTTAAGATTAATTTCCACAAGTTCCTTTCTGATTACTAAATCTAAGACACAGCCAATGTTTGGTTTCTGACTCATTTCACCAAATTGCTTTCTGAAAGCAATAGGCCAATTTGCCTAACTACTGAGCATGTACTAAATTCTCTCTCTCTCTCTCTCTCTTTTTTTTTTTTTTGGTTTTTGGGTCATACCCGGCAGCGCTCAGGGATTACGCCTGGCTCCATGCTCAGAAATGGCTCCTGGCAGGCTTGGGGGACCATATGGGATGCTGGGATTCGAACCACCGTCCCTCTGCATGAAAGGCAAATGCCTTACCTCCATGCTATCTCTCCTGCCCCATGTATTAAATACTCTTATTATGAGTACTAAGTATTAGAAGTTTACATACATGTAGCATGAAATAAGGTGAGTAATAGGCTTGATGTTCTCAGTCCCACTGTGTCTACAACTTTCCACATTGTTTGACTGAAAATTCCAGACTCATTTGGAGAGGAATATTCTGGGTTGCACTTGGAGGTGCTCAGGGACTATTCCTGGATATGTACTTGGGACCAATCCCTGGTGTTACTTGGGGGACCAAATGCAATACCAGGATTGATCCAGGATCAGCCATATACAAAGCAAGCATCTTACCCACTATACTATCTCTTTGGCCCCTCCAAACTCATTTTATTTCTGTTGCTTTTGGTCTACACCTGGAGTGCTCAGGGGTTATGCCTGGCTTTGCACTCAGGGATCACTCTTGGCTGTGCTCAGGGAACCATATTCAGGGCTAGAAACTAGACTCAGGTATGTGTGTGCTGGACAGGCAACTTACTCACAGTACTATCTCTCCAACCCATCCAGAGTAATATGTAGGACTCAGATTGTCAGAGTTCTTTTCTTATGAAGCTTTTCCTACGACATGCCTTGGATCTCCTGAGATAAATCATGACTTATTTTCTTGCTCTGTCCCAGCATTGCATTTGGTATATGTACTGTGGTGTGCTTTCCAAAATTGGAGTACTATGATTTACATGTGTGTTAGACTTAGTAAGACTTCAGCTGGCCCAGCCCAAAAGATTCCAGAGAATGGACAGCAGGGACCCTCCCTTGTATATCTTCGTGGTTTCCAGAGTCTGGCACATTCCATGGCAACAAAAAGTCACTTAATATGTGTGATAAACAAAGATGACTGAACAAATTAACTTACTCACTCATTAATTAATTAAGGAGGATTTTTTTTAAAAGAAATACACAATAACTTTCTGTGACCAGTGAAAGTATAATTTAAAAGCCTGATTTGGGTGATGGTGGATCGGGGGTGTTCTAAAGAGGTTAATCCTGAGATCTTTACTGGTTCGAAGACTTTACAAGAACACGAGAACATTCTCTTTTTTTCCTTTAGTTTTTGAATTATACCCTATGGTGCTCAGGGGTTACTCCTACCTGACTCTGTACTCAGGAATCACTCCTGGCAGGGTCAGGCAACCGAATATGATGTTGAGGATCTAACCTGGATTGGTCATATACAAGGCAAAAACTCTATCCATTGTATTATCACCATGGTCCCTAACATTCTAAGTAAAGACTGACAAGTGCGGAGTCACCTTCGTGGCTACAAGTCACTATGGCAATGAAAACAATAGTTTGGATAAGTGAATATTTAAATAAGTTCTTGTTATCTAGGGAAATCTCTGACACTAGAAAAATTTGAATTTTCATATCAGACTATAGGGCATGGTCAATGACATGACTAGTTATGAACTGTTTCTTTCAAAGAAATGGGCAATCAGTATAAAGAATGTAACCGTAAGAAAGGAAGGAGGGAGAAGCATACATATTTGTGTCTATTCATTTCTTCATTCTTTTTTTTTCACCAAACCTGGAGGAAAGAATATGGTTGAGTATTAGAGGGGTCTCTTTTCAACAACATGTATTCCTATTAGTTCAACCAACTAACTGATGCCCATTCATTCTGGTCAAAATAAGGAAACTCAGATATGGAGTTGCCATGTTGGATTTTGCAGAAACTCAGAGTTCTAGAAGCAATTTTGCTAAAGCTGGTCAATCATTTTAATTTTAATTAAAAATAATTTTGCTGACCTTTTGGGGACATACCCAGTGGTGCTTAGGGTTTATTTCTGGCAGAGGGCCATAGAAGGTAGCAGGGATTGAACCTGGGTCAGCTATGTACAAGGCAAGCACCTGACCTGCTATACTATTGCTCTAGTCCCTGAATAGCAATGTCTAAAGGTGGTTGTTACCAGATGTCATGAACAATCTACAACTCCCACTCAAAACCTGAAATACAAACACCCTAAGACATGTTTTTCCTTTCTGAGTACCAGAGCAATGTTACAAGGGGTCAACTTGGATTAGTTTAAAATCTCAAGTAAGCTCTTTTTTGTCCTCCTTTTTATCTAAAACCCACAAACTTTTGTTTCCTCTAGTCATCCAAAAAAGTCATCACCATAATCTTCCTGACTTAGGAATTCAATTATTCCACATTCAGTCTTCCTCCAGTACATTAAATGCAACCCAAACGTAGGTTCCCTTGGGCCATGAATGTGGGTGATTTGTTGACTTTCTTCTGTCATTCACATCATTATTAGAGGAAATCTCATTGTTCTGAGTCCTGAGCTTAAATTCCAGCAATGTCTAATAAAAGGAGCAGTGGGTTGGTGGCTTCATATTTACTTACTTATTTGGATGGAAAGCAGTTTTATTAATTAGAAGGGACAAAGACTAGAAATTGGATCTCCTCTTCTCCCTGCAAAGGTCAACGATGGCCTATAAGAATGACCCTATTGATTTAAGAAAAATAAAAGACATTATTGTAATAATACCCAGAGACAATGGAGATGAGGGCTGGAAGGACCGGCCATGATATGAAGCTTACCACAAAGAGTGGTGAGTGCAGTTAGAGAAATAACTACACTAACAACTGGTTGCACTGGTGAAGAGAAGTGTTCTTTTTTTTTTTTATAACTGAAACCCAACTATAAACATGTTTGTAATGATGGTGCTTCAAAAATGATACTATAAAACAAAGAATCACCCCACTGGTGGACATGCAGGGCTAGGCCAACCCCACACTGGGGTATTTCCTTCTTTTCTGTTAACTCCCATTCTCTAAGGACATTGTAGATTGGACTCCAGGGTTCAGTAGAAGCACAAGGAGAAGGTACAGACTGATATAGTCTGTCTTCCTCTCTAGAACTCTGTATGGAGACAGACTATGGTGATGCCTATTCCATGAGATCCTAAGGCTGCCCTCATCTCACTGACTGTCCCTCCACCAAGAGTTTAGGGTGTTGGAGCTGGAGTGATAGTATAGTGGTTAGGGTACTTGCTATGCATGCAGCTGACCTAGGTTTTGTCCTCAGCATTCCAAATGGTGACAGGAGTGATCCCTGAGCACAGAGCCGGGAACAATCCTGGTATTGTTCCTCAAATATGACACAATACCTGGTATAACTCAAAGACCAAAAGGAAAAGGAAAAAATAATTTTGGGTGACCATCTCAGTCCTGACTCCATCTTTAATTTCTTCAGTTGCCCTTCGTCTTTCTATTTCTGGATCTCAGTCACCCTCCCTCTTCTATGTCATTTTCAAGCATTATTTTTCCAATGTACAATTAAGGCAGGTCAGACTCCCTTTTCTAAAAGATGAATTCTTAAAGAACTTAGCAATTACTTAAACTTACACCACCTGATGCTACAGTCTTTCCGCAAGACCAAACTCAAATCCTCAGCACACCAGGGTATCAAAGTATAGATCTCATGGTTCCAGGGCTCATTTGGGTACACATTCAACTACCAGATCTCAGATCACCTGTGCCATATGTCTGTCTGCTGCAAGTTTTAGCCAAACTCACATCTATCTCTTGACATCCTCACTCCTATCCTCAATCTTATTTCTGCTTTGATTGAAGAGAAAATGTGAATGGAATATTTGGAGTGTACAGAACTCTTATTTCTCTTCATTACCATACTCAGCACAGTTGATAAACAGTGAGAACAGTAAAATTTTTTTGATTCAAAACAGGTTGTTAAACCACTTTTCTAGCAACTATCAAGCAGAGGCCACGTTTCCTTTATCTTATTTTATCTTTCCTTATATTCTTCTTATATTTATCTTCCCTTCCCTATAGTCTTATATTTCAATTTCTTTTTATATAGTAGTTTTCATCTCCCCAGACCAACATGAGCTAGGTTTATTATCAAGGTGTCTTTTAGAGAAAGATTCATTCTGGTTTTCATTTGTTCCTTTGCCTATAGGGATGGAAGTGAACAGAGGGAATGCATTTCCTTTGTCCTATCACACAATCTTCTGTCCACTTCATTAGCAGAAATGGATAGAGAGGAACGCATGTTCTCTGTTCAATCACATAATAGTTCCTAAGAAGTGTCCTCACCAGTCATCTCTAAGGAAGGCTATCAGGCACTGGGGGCCACGGAAGCCAACAAAGCCTCTAGAAAAGAGTTCTAGTTGAAGAGAGATGGACAAAGTGTGGCCAGAAAAGTCCTCATTGTCATGGTATGGGGGAAGAAATGAAACTAAAGAAAACAATGAATAATTTAAAGAATTCACATCTTTGTGACTCCCAGTGACTAAGTGTTCACTCTATCTTTGGTTGAACATCCAGGTTTATTGCCTGTATAGGCAGAATTAATGTTTAGACAGCAAAGTAGCTCATTTTCCTACCTCCGCCTAAGGCTTGTTTGAAAATTTTCAATAAAGCCAGCAAGAGAAAGAAAATATGGGATATGGGGAAACTTTTATGAATACTTTTGTGAGAATGTTTGCTCCCATGATGGCATTCTGAATCCTCCACCACACTTCTGGTCTTACTACATTTTTACACACACACACACACACACACACACACACACACACACACACACACACACACACACACACTATACCCCAACTTTTTGGCTGGTTGAAATATCCCATATCTGCTGTTTTCTACCTCAGTCTCCTCACATCCCCATTGTGGGAGCATGGAAATAGTCTTCCAGAAGAAACTCTGGAATCTTCTCCATCAGTTCAGCCTCTCAGCCTCCACCCTACCTCATGCTATTTTTGTTTGTTTGTTTGTTTTTGGGTCACACCCGGCAACACTCAGGAGTTACTCCTGGCTCTACTTTCAGAAATCACCCCTGGCAGGCACAGGGGACAATATAGGATGTGGGGATTCAAACCACTGTCTTTCTGCATGGAAGGCAAATGCCTTACCTCCATGCTATCTCACCAGCCCCAACATGCTATTTTTTTTTTTAACCACACTTTCATCCCAGTTTCTTGCAATTGCTTCTGCCTTCCTAGGGCCATATTTGTCCTTTCTGAATGTAATATTGACTTCATTGCCCATTGTTCATCCAACTCAGTGGTCCCCTTGTCTTTCATAAGATCTTGGTAGGCCATTCATTCTATTATTACATTTTCAGCCTTTTTACAGATGGAGTCCAGTCACATTCAACAAGCTCCCTACATTTCACACCTTTCATACCTGACCTTAGGGAATAGTATTCCCCTTCTCTTCCCTCCTTTTGCCAACTTTCTTCATTCTTATGGCTCTTCTTCCTAGAATGATCCCAGACAAATTTCTTCAGAAGGCAATGATGCCATGGGCATCTAGTTTCCAAGTCAAAGCTTCTTGTAGTGTAGATCCTTGCATAATGTCAAAGGGCAACGAACTGAATGCAGCTGCATAATAAAGAGGTGACTAAGAAAAAGCGAGATTGATTATTGCCCCTTCAGATTCTACTAATATAGACAGAAGCAACTTTGCTTTTGCTAATGCTTCCTTGGATTCTCATTTACAAATGGCAGCCCAGTAAAGAGATGCTCAAGAATGCAATGATCCTTACTTGCTTCTCAGTCTCCTCCTTTTGTGGCCCCATCCCCCACCCCTTCAAGTCTGCCTCCACCCCCCTCCGGCCCCCTCTCAGGCCTATTGTGTACTCCTTTCCAGTTAGTGAGCCAGAGAAATAGGAGAAGGCGTAATGTGAACCCAGACAGGCTCCTAAGGAGCTGCTCTGGGAAGTTGTTTGGTGGGAGAGAAGATTGAAATCCACAAATGTCAAAATCCTACTGGAGGCATAGTTCTGGCCTGCACCCACCCCCATCACTTAGCCCAGTGATAGGACCCCCCTCCCAACTACTCTGCTTTCTCTGTGCCCCATCTTCAAGCGAAAATCACTTAGGAGACAATGTGAGCAACTCCTCCCCCCGCCTGTCTTCCCTGAATATGGAGTGAGACGCTGACACACATCCAGCCCTGCCTTTATGAAGCACTATGGACATGTCCTATCAGTTCCAGATCCCTTTCTTCCTAATCTGAGAGGAAATTGGAGCAGAGGAGGAAAGGCAGCTCATTGGTTGGTGGCTCCACCAATTGTGTGATGTGTCCTGAGTAAAGCATCTTTGCTCCTGTAGGTTTTAGAGTCCTAAGGGAAAAACATAACCCATATTGCTCCGACTTTCTCCTGTTCCTACAATTCTCTGAATGACAGATAAAGGGAAGCTTGAGTGTGACTGAAAGTTGACTACACAGTAGAGGTGAATGGTGTCACTTTCCCACAAACTGCCCTGACAATCACGAACTTCCATCTCTAAACCAAGTTATCCTTTTCAGTGCTAGTGTCCTGGGTCAGGCACACAAGCTGCAGGATACGCTTTGACACCAAGAGACTAGGGAGAAGGGAATGCAAGTTACCTAATAGCACTGTCAAAGACCCATTATGGCCTAAGACAATTTTATCAACACCTATAGGGTTTGGACTTCAGTAGAGGGATGGATGGGGTGGGATTAAACGCTCCCTTCCCAAAGATAATACCTAGCCTCAATTCCAGAGATGCTCTCATCTTGAGCTTTGAGCAAAATCCAGAGCAAGTGAAACCAAAGCAGCCCACTCCCTCTGCTGTGCCTGATATGGTGTACTCAGCTGTCAGCTTCCTTTCCCGTGATCCCCAGGACCACCCATGCAGACAGGAAGTGCACTGAGCCCACTTTGAGCCTGTCAGATACAATGGAGAAGCAGGTCATCAGTTGAGGGAGGCAGCCGGGAGAGATATATTATATTTACGTTTTCCTAAATTGAACTGGAACCTGGGCCCTGGGGCCCAGCAGGCATGGGGAAGGGGTTGTAAAACAAAGGGGAAGCCAGAGTTGGGGGGTACAAGCTGCATGTCAGTGTGAAGAGGGGGCCGAGGGTATATTTGGTGGTGGGGATGGGCTGGTTAGAGACAAAGAGAAACCTGAGAGTGAGGGATTAAGCTGGGAAAACCTGTGGGGGACAGCCAGCTTTCGAGGGAATCTTTTATATCAAACCCTTTTCCTGAAGAGCTTACTAAGAAGGACTTCAAGGGAAGGCTCCCACCCCCCACCTCTGAGGGGAGGAAGGAATGCTGGCCCTGGAGCAGGCCTCCACATTAATCATCACTGTCCCCAACCCAACATGAGGCTTCAAAGCCCCTTTGCCGCAGGCTTTGCTCAGCCTGGCTGTAGGGTTTACCTCAGGGCCCTTGGAAAGGAAATTCTTCCACAGCTTTAAGAGTTATAAGCTGAGTTCTCTAGACACTTGCGGCAGTTTGACTTCTAGAGAGCAGAATTTGGCATGAAAATGTAGACCTGAAAGTGAATCCTGTGAAGAGTTCGGGGACAAATGCCAAAACAATCTCCTGATGAAGTTGTATCGCTGTGTTATCAGAGAATAAATGATGCCTGGGTCAGTTTTTCTCACTTCAAGGCCAGCAGTCTAGGTTTACACCATAGGTCAAGTTACTATGGGAGCTTCTTGAGGGCAAGATTGATAACTTCTCCACAGAAACTCCTCACCTGGGACACGCAGAAGGTGCTCAGTAAGTGAATAAAAATGGAGAAAGAGCGAAAGAGTTGATCTTTTTTTGTGAGGGTTTTGAAAACACACATTTTAGATATCACCATTCCTCAAAACACTTTAGTTACTCTAATTCTAGTGGTTTGACTGAACATTCTACTGTCCCCAACCCCAGCTCTTCCTTATTTTTCAGTGCTTATAGCTAAGGTAATGCTATCATTCAAAGGGCAGGTATCCTATAACAAAACACATTGAGGGACTGTAAAATTCCTTGTGTCATCAGACAATAATACTACTGTGCATTCACAATTACAGTGATAATGCTTGATAACACCCAAGCTACTTTTTATGGTTCATTACAAAAGTAAGGCAGAAAACTGACTCTAGATTCTTAGGTAGCCCAGTCAAGAAAGGCCTTGAGAGGTCCCCCTCTAAAAATTATTTTATGAGTCAGGTAAAAAAAAAGTGGCCTCTTATTAAAGACAGAGAAGATGGAGATGAGATCTCACATTGTGATGATGTAGATGACGCCAAGATTTTTAACTCTGATAGATTTTGTTCATGAATTCTATGAGCCTTGCTGGTTATTGTCAACAGATGCATAAAACAAGTCCAAGTGGGTGCTTTAGCTGTGAATGATGAAGTATTGCAGACTATCTGCACAGGCATCAGCTCTAAAACCTGCATATTCTGTCCTATGGAGTGCCAAGTATATGTACTATAAGGCAGTGGCTCAAAGAACCAGGAAATTCCTTTCCCTGAGCCATCCTGTTTATACAAACTGAGTCATTTCACTAGATAATCAGGCACCTGCTATACTCCTCAAATTCAAACACCATGCATACAACATCCAGGGGCCCACTCCCATATTTCTGGTAAGCAGGGTGAGTCACAGGTTATTCCTCTTTTGCTTCCTGAACAGACATTGTTTAGCATTATACATAATGGTCCCTCCTCTCATAAATTTGTCAGAGAAAAGACAAGAGTTTCTGTGGATACTAGACCCTTGCTGAGTAGAGAAGGCTCATAACTTAGCAGAGATGCCTGTAAATACTTAAACCATAAGTTAATGAAGGAATAAATTCATGAAAGAATATACAACAGGCAATCTTTCAGGTTAAAACCGAGAGCATCACTTTCCATTTCTCATCTTGCTCTAATAGCAAGGAAGCTCAGAATTGCTTAACTATAGCTGCGCTGTGAGTTTTGTAAATATGTTTTTCCCTTCTTTGGTCTTTGTTTCCTTTCTTCTAAAATTCTTCAACCTTCATCTTACTTGATGAAGTACTAGACATTTTTCACAGTCTTTTGGAAAGATAAAGAAATAAAGTAAAACAATGTTCTCAGTCACATGCTGAAGAACTTCTTTCCAACCATGAAGAGTTTCATTGCACTTCTCCTTCACTGACTATAAAGGGTGGATGGAAGGATGGAAGATGGAATTATGGATGAATTAATGGATTGATGGGGCTGGAGAGATTGTATGGTGGTTAGGCTGCTTGCCTTGCTTATGGTTCTTTTTTTTTCTAGATTTCAAGTGGTTTTATTGCAAAGTCATGTGTTTTTTTATCATGGGGCATCAAAATTGTTTGCAATTTTTCAACACTAAAGATAATGTAGCAATAATAATAATTATTTACTAAGGCTCATTTTAGGTTTTGGATCATTTTCTTAGGAAAGATTTCTTTTTTTAAAAATTTTGTGACCAAAGTGCATTACAAATCTTTCACTGCATCATTTATGGTACATAGTGACAATGAATGAGGGGCATTCCCACCACCAGTGCTGTCCTCCCTCTGCCCCTGTTCCCAGTATGCATCCCATATCTCCCTCCTCTACCCCCCAGAATGCTAGTGCAACTGGCCTCCACTTTACAGCTTGTTGTAGATTGAGCATCCATTCCACCATCGATGGAGATAAAAAGGATAAGAAAAAAGGGAGAAAAAAATTTGGTGACAAATTCCAAAAAAAGAAAGAAGATAGAGAAAAAAAGAAAAGAAAAGAAAAATGGGGAAAAAAAAGAAAAAATGGACCCGGCAAATAAAAATAAAAATAAATCTCTAAATAATAACCACAAGAATGAAAAAGAAAGAGAAAGGTGGAAGAAAAAAAGAGAAGGAAAATAAAGTAAAAAATTAACAAATCAAAACAAAATAAGAAAAAGTATGGTTGCTGGAGTGGCAGGGTTTGGTGTTCCCCCCACTTTTTTTTTTTTTTTGCATAGGCACAGTAAGCATTGGGGAAGAAAGGAAATTCCCGTGGCCTAAGAGATTCAGGGTTTCTCCATCCTTGAAGCATACTATCATGGGATCAACCCCTAGCTCCATATATACTCATTACCCCATCCCAAAGGCTTTTTTGTGATGCCACGAAAGTTTCCTCTCAGTTGTGTGTGAGAAAATCAAGCCACTGTAGCTAGCGATCTTGGTATTTGCATGGGTTATAGGTCAGGGTCTAGGATAGAGTCTCTAGGTTCTAGAAGTTCCTATCCATCGTTGTTGTGTTCAGTCTTCTGTAACACTTGCTTCCTGTTTTCGTTCAGTCCCTAAGCCGAAGCCTAGGATATTATGGATCCAAAGGTTCTGCTCAGTCTTTGTTGTTCAAGTTGGACCTCTGCAATAAGACATCTTGTTGTTGTTGTTGTTGTTTTATGTGTCCTGGGCTACAGCCTAGGGTAAGGTTTTCCTTATTAGTTCCAAGGTAGGTTCTGTTCAGTCACGGTTGTCAAAGTCAGTTTTCTGTTGTTGGTGCTCTTATTTTTCAGTTCAAAGGACGATATCTCTTCTGATTTCCATTTAGTGTTAAGTGAAGTGATAGGACAGCCTGGTCTTAGGTCAAGTTTTCCTTTTCTCGTTGTCATATCAAAACCACAAGTTGGTGCCAGAGCAGTGTTATAAATCTCCCAATGGAGCTTAGTTCCTGGTGGTGTTGCCCAGAGCTGTATCTTTTGATACAATTCCTAGCATGTCATATGATCCCCTGACCTTGCCAGGAGTGATCCTTGAGTGCAGAAGCAGGAGTACTTCCTAAGCATTGCTGGATATGGCCTCAAAGCTCCCCACAAAAATAAATGGACTCCCTCACTATTTTTTCACCACGTCTATTTAGTCATAGGTGTAGCAGCATTATGCACTGAACATAACTATGTATATGTCTGACATTTCATGACCTCATCTCACCTCACCATCACTAAGGGAAATGCTTTCACTCCACCTATTTCAGTTGTCTTTTTCCTTCTGGGTTTATTATGTGTTTATAGTTGATTGCAAGTGTGTCTATACGAAACAGATAATCACTGCCTATTTGAAGTGGAGTAGGCACCACAAATTATGAGGACTCATAAAATAATAAGATTTGTCCAAGGCCTACCATCGAGGGAACAAGTCAAATTAAAAAGAGTGACATGTGCAAGGCATGTGGGAAAGGAAGTGAGATGTGTATGGTGTTTATTTTTCTTGGGTGTGGTGGTGGGCAATGAGGTGGAAGAGAGACTAATTTTTTTCAGCCCTACACAGCAGTACTTAGGGCTATTTCCTGACTCTGTACTCAAGGACCACTCCTAACAGGCCTTGTAGGACCATAAGGGGTGCTGGGGATTAACCTAGGTCAGAAACATAGAAGGCAAGCACCCTACCTCTTATACTATCTCTCCTACTTGAGACATTTCAATAGAAAAAAAAATTACAGGAAGTTTGAATTGAACCAGAAAGACAATTGGTAATTCACTCAGCAGACAAATTAGAAAAGGAGGTGTATGCAAAGGCTCAGATATGTGGAAAACATGGTGAGGCTGAAGGAGTCCAAATGGTTTTGAAATGGTTGGAAAGCAGGAAGAGTTGATCTCCAAGCATTCCAGCTAAATATTAGGCCTGAGCATGGGTGGGGAAGAGATGTGTCTGGAAAAATAAGTTAGAGTTAGATCACCAAGAGTCTTGAATGCCAAGCCAACCTGTATGTGATATGTGTGTTCATATGTACATGTATGTGTAAATGAGTAGAAAATCAAAATGATGCATGTTAAGAGCTTTTCCATCACTCGTGGCTAGTCTACTCTGTTCTAAGATCTTTATATATTTTTCTCTAAGGAGATTGTCCTGGAATGTTCTTGCTAGATGCCATCTTGTTTAGTTTAACCCACTCCTCCTTGTTATTTTAACCTCAGCCCAGGTAGCCAAGGCCAAGGTTTTAATTGTCTCCAGCATCAGACACCAGAGAGCTGGTGGTTATTTTTCAAAGGCTGCTGGAGAGTGAGAAGAAAAAGCCTAGAGGGTGGAGGGAGTGTTGTGTTTCCAGGAGTTTGTGCTTCCAGCTCAACCTTTCTGGAACACTTCGCAGCAAGCTTTGTAAAGATTTAGTTGAAAATCAACTTACGGATTCCTCCCAAATTGGCTTGGCCAGGCTTAATCTATTATTGGTCGAGCCAAGCTGGCTTCTATTATGCAGCACATGGAGGATTTCCTGCCCTCCTCTTGTCCTGATGGGGACTGGCTGTGTTTAGAAACAGATCTTGGAGTTGGTGAAGGCTGCTCTCATGTTCTCTGCAGTGACCCTGAAAGCCACCCATCCGATACAACATTTACTTTGGACTAAGAAGAGCAAGGCTTAGACTTAGAATTTGCTAGAGGGTTATGTCTTTCTCCTGCCCCCTTCATCCTTCTTATCCTCCACCATCCTAAATCAAACAGTACTTAGTATTTGCCTCTTTGTGTTGGTTTGTAGAAATAGGCGGGGTATTCAGTCCAAGCAAGCAACATTAGCATCCATTGGGACTGCTGTTTAGAGTGACTTCTCTTGGCCCAGGATACCCTGAAGAAATATCAAAATGGACCAAATATCTTGCCACTACAAGGTCACAGTCAATGGCCTTTGCTGAGCCCATTCCCTGGAGGTTGTTCAGTGCAGAGATTTCCATGACAAGGGGAAAGAGGAGAGATAATGTGTCAAGGGATTAGTAGAATTGTTGATATTATAAGTAAGCTACCCCCAGAAGCTATTGAAGCTAACAAAAGAAATACAACAGGGAGCCTGTATCTGGAGAATTTGTGGAAGTAAAACAAAGGGTATCCTCATGGGCTCTGTCTATGTGTCTTGCTTCTGGACCTCATGGAGAAGAAAGTTGAGTAAGTGGGGAGTCTGGGTTTTCGCCACTCTGGAATGATCTTAGAGTGTGGAGTGCCATCAGTACTACCATGGTGAGGGCACACTTTCTGGGCTTCCAGTCATCTGAAGTTACTGATTTTTCCTGCACCCATCTCCTGCCCAAAACTTCATTGGGGCTTTAGGGAGTTGGCACAGTTCTGCTGAAAAAAGCCACTTAGGAGATGAAGAACATTTGTTCTGAGCTCATTAGAATCAAGAACAAAGCTCATTAGAATCAAAAAGAACAATTCTGAACTCCAGATATAAAGATAATTTTGTATCTGTACTTAAATACAGGCTGCATTTTACAAGTTTAACAGGCCAGTCTTCCATCTGTTTTGCTTTCTTTCTTGGTTCCACCACCCTCTTGCCACCCCCATGCCTTTTCCTCCACCCCAACACTAAACTGAATTCTTTAGCAAAGCCTCATTTAAAAGATAGGCTAGATCCTGCATTTTGTGCTGGCTCCCAGAGCTTGTTCTGGAAGTCCTCTTTGGTTCACCAGCGAATCAGGCCATCATTTCAGAGGAGCCTTGACAGATATGGTCTTCACAGCCCAATAGATAGATAGATAGATAGATAGATAGATAGATAGATAGATAGATAGATAGATAGATAGATAGATATTCATTGAGCATCAGCGATGATAATGACAATGTATGAGCCAGAGCAGTAACTGACTCCTAAAGACCCAAACAGCCTCGCAAATACCGTCGTTGTGCCAGGTAAAGTTTCTTGCAGGAGATTTCTTTCTTGAAATCTCTTGTGGTTAAGCTTATTTCTTGGTGAAATTTATTCTTTTTATTTTGGATGCTGCTTTTTTTTCTTTATATGAATATAAATATGAATATCCTAGAATCTTGAAGCTTGTCCACGAGGGAATCTCAGTAGTACAGATAATCAGGTCTAACGGGAATTGAAACCAGTTTCCTGAACTTATCATTGAGGATACTAAGGTCCTTTGAAATAGAAAGAACTGACCCAATACATAAGGTGAAGGAGAATCTCCAACCAGGTTGAATCCTCAGACTCTCTCCAGGATTTACACCTTATATTTTGTGTCTGTGTGGCTTCTAGGGGTGCTGTGCACATTGCAGTCATCTCTGCATGTTAATATTGCTCCAATAAAAATACAATTACACGACAGGTAACATCATTGAACACCTGTTGAGTGGGAGGCATTGTTCTAAGGACTTTCACCTGCAATCATTTACTTTTATGTCTCCTCTGAGATTGGCAGTATTTGTATTGTTATTTTATCATTATTCTTTTTCTATGGTGCCAGAGATTGAGCCCAGGGTCCAACTCATGCAAAGTAAATGCTCTATTCTGTTATGTCCCCAGTCCAGGTGGGTATTATTATAGTCCTAAATTTATGAAGAAAGTAATGAGACACAAAAAGTAAAACAACTTCTTCCTGGATATCTAATGGAATCAGAGGGATAGCACAGCAGATAGGGCTCTTTCCTTGCACAATATTGACCAAGCTCAGTCTCCAGCACCAAAAAGAGTCCTCCAAACTACACAAAGAGTGATCTCTGAGAATAGAGCCAGGAGTAAACCCTGAACACTTCCAGGTATGACCACCCCCCCAAAAAAAGTTAAGGATACCTTATTTAGTGAGGTTTTCCTGGAACTAAGCATGGTTTTCAGATTCACTGACACCCTGGAGTGAATAGAATTTCCCTCCTTTATCCCTGAATAGATCAATCCTTGTAGCATATGCAGAAGTGTGCAGATACTGGGGGGAGACTACCAGGGGTCCTGTTCAAGGCAATGGCCTCTGGTGATATGGGACATATTTTGCTGACTGTAGAATGAATTCTTGTGCATCATTAATGGAAGGACCTGAAGCATTCAGAAAACATCAGGAGCATAAGAAATTATGGGTAGAAGAAGGTGCTGCAGGCATTGGAAGTTGCAGGAAAGCAGCAGTTGAGTGAACTTAGGAAGAGATGTTAGGCAAGAAGGAGGAAGATGGGTTGGGAGCCAATTGCTAAACCTCAGTCTCTCCAGGAAAGGAACTGAGATTATAAACAGGGGAAGCTAATTGAACATTGTATGACTCTCTAAAGGTGGTAGATCAGAGTGCAAGCACTTGGGATTGAATTGACCCTAGAGAGGCCTAAGCACACTGAGTACAAGGGGGACTGTGTGAAAGTGCTTGTGGCTATACAGGTGGAAATGAGTGGTCGGACTGTTTCCAGCACCCTGCTGATCCATACTGTCTTACATTCAGTCTTACTAGAACCTTGAGGTCCATCTCTCAACATAAAACTCTGGTTCTCCTATGGATAGACATTTCATACCCTACCACCTGTGAATCCTGCCATCTCTGAGACCTTTGTCTTTCTCCACCAGCCATATTGACTTGTTTTCACAGCTTCCTCATAACACCAGTTCTCTATAGGCTAGATATGACCTTTGCCACCTTAAATCCTTGTTCTAGCACCTGGAACCAGTGAGTGCTTAGTATTCTTGTTATGAATGATTGAGTGCAGACTAAAGGCTGGGGTTCTTGGGATAGGAAGAAGAGGAAAAAGCTTCAGGAGATGGAATTTTAAGTTACTTTAGGAGAGTGACAAACTGCAGCCCATTGGCCAAAGACAACAGTTTTTCTTCATGACTTTTGTGAATCAAGCTTTATAGGCACACAGCCGAGTCTACGTGCCAACAGGTTGATGAAAGTAGCTTTCTGTGTTCTAAGGCAGAATTAGGCCACTCTGACAAGAATATCTGGCCCATGAATATGAAACTATTTATACTTGAGCTTGTGGCATTAGTGAGAAGGTTAAGGGTGAGGGATTGCTGATGTTTTTCTTTCCTTTACCTCTGTTTTGGAATAAAGACCTTTGCTCTCCCAAGAAGTGTTGAGAAAGAAATCCCCTATGACTATGGGACCAAAAGAGAAGGGGGCCCATAAGACCACCTGGGAAAAGAGACTCATGTCAGCCAGATAAGTCAGTGAGTTGAATCTCAGCACACATGAGATCTAGGTTCAATCTTCAGAACTAGATGGTTCCTCAAGCAGAGCCAGAAGTAATCCCTGAACAGAGAGCTTGGAGTAACCCATGAACATTGCTAGGGGTTACCCCAAAACATGGTCCCCCCAAAAAGAAAGAAAGTCATTTTAAGAACAGGCAAAGACCAGAGTAAGACATACTTCTGGCTCTTTCCTGTCTCAACCTCTTACACTGTTCTCTCTCTTAGTCATCCAGTTTGGCTTTGTCACCCTCTTTGTGGCCTCCTTTCCTCTGGCACCCGTGTTTGCCCTCCTCAACAATGTCATCGAAGTGCGGCTAGATGCAAAGAAGTTTGTGACAGAGCTGAGACGGCCAGATGCTGTGAGAACCAAAGATATAGGTATGGTTCCTGCAGGGAAACTGAGACAGACTTATTCCCACCACTCTGTCTACCTGATGCCACTCCCACACCACCATGGGTCCAGAATCAAGAAGAATTGGAAGGTTTGTCCATTTTATCCCTTGAGCTCTTCATCCTCAAGTCTCAGGGGCAGAAAAGACCATGTATGCTCTCTTACTGCCAAGGACCCTCATCTCTACAGTTCTAGTTTTCAGACAAGGAATCCTAAGTTTTTCCAGATAAGCCCATTCCTGGGGGGCCCAACTGACATTTCCTGGGGAACTTGTCTGTGAAATGTTACCCTGAGCAAGAGAGTTATTTGTCATCACTGGGTATGGGTGTGAGTGAGCCAGACAGGACAACTTCCTTTCCATCTTACAGGGATCTGGTTTGACATTCTCTCTGGAATCGGCAAGTTCTCTGTGATCATCAACGTAAGTGCTTGCATGTGTATGACACCTTTAGGCTCTGAGGGAGGGCTTCTCCTGAGCATGCACACCCATATTTCTCATTTGCAGCATTCCTTAAGACAGAAGGTTCCTTAAAAGAACCCAGTCTTCTAGTTCATGGTGCCATTGCTAAAGCAATGTGATTTTGACACTTGTTTTATTTCACTGAGAAGAAGAAAGGTAATTATCTTCTAGAATGCATCCCGGACCCTTAAGGGACAATATCAGATCTGTTTTCAGAGCCAAGAATCATGAGGAAAGAATGTCACGTATCTAACCATCTCATTGCTTGCTTTTTTCTCCTCCTGCTCTAAACAATACCTGGCACCTCGCCCAGGCTGTCATTCCTAATTACAGTTCTACCAGGTTGTCAAAGAGCAATCCTAATTATCCCTTGGGGACTCCATGTCATCAGTGATGGTAGGAGATGGAAGGAGAGGAGGTCTACCTATGATGATCTCCTTAACTGCCTCCTCAGACATGTCCAAATTTCATAGGAAATCCTGCTGGGCTCATGCCAACGGCTCCTTTGTCTTTCATGTTCTTCTGAAGGATGATCAGGGAGGGCCTTTTCTTCTACCTCCCAAGAAAATTTTAACCAACTCAGTGAACACCTTGAAAGTTATGGCTCATGACCCCCCGGTGAGAGAAACTCAGATGGTCTCTGGGGCTCAGTTCTTTCTTCAGGAAAGAAAATGGCGGAGAGTCAGAAGGGGAAGTAGCAAGGACCAGGCCATTGCCCTGTAGTTGAGAAACAAAGTTATTGGGAAAATATATGATTTATTTCTTCAGAGCTAGGTCTACTTGAAGAGTGTATCTGGCACTTTCCATGAACACAACTGAGTGATGGAGATTCTATTTCTTTCACCTTTCTAAGTCTTTGTATCTGTGAAGAGGGAAGAGAATAATGATATCCACCACCTAGAATCATTCTGAAAATTAAATGGAAGATAAAAGAGCAAAGACAAGTGCTCAGAAAGTCAGAGCTGGGCATTTAAAAGTAAATGACTTACTCTCTGATATGACCAAGGCCACCCCCCATATATACATTCAGAAAACAATACCTAAACTATACATTTTTTTCAAAAGGACTTTGATTGTTGGTACAGAATCAAGTGTAAACAGCTGCCAAGAAGATTTAAGATATTCTGTGCAGAAAGTACCTCTACATTTAAACATGCAATTGCTCATTTGTCCTTTGCTTTGTTCCATAGACATTTATGGGTGCTTAGCTACACCAGATGTGATGTGGGGTATGTTCAGCTTCATCTGTCTGGCCAGGTCTCCCCACTCTATGCCTTACTTTTATCCTTTTCCTGAGTAAAATGAATGGAAAGAACCACTTTCAATAGAGGGTGTTAAACAGTGCTGAGAAACGACAGTCAGATTGATGGCACTGTGGCCCTATCCATGGATCTCCAGTGACACTAGGGGACAAATGGACTGGGTTATTCAGGGTCTATGCCCAGTCTTTTCTGTGACACTCACATCGCTTGGGCCATTTTCTTAGTATCTTCCATTTACATGTAATTTGGATAAAACCACTGTTAATTCAGACCCTGAGGATGTTTAACTTATCCAGCACTAAATAGTGGATTTTCTCTTTCTCTCTCTCTACTTTTTCTCTACTTTCTTTCTCTCTCACTCTTTCTCTCTCTCTCTTTCACACACACACACACACACACACACACACACACACACACACACACACACACACACACACACACACTACCCAAGATGAGAAGCCAGGCACATTGGTCATGTGAGCTCCAGAGAAAGAGCTTCTGGGTTGCTCAGAGCTGTGCTTCTGGGAAAGAGGCCTATCGGGGGACAGTGTTGTGTCAGATGAATTCCTGCCACCTGGATGACAGCCCACCACGCCACTCCTCAAGTAATTGTGTTTTTGTCCTCAGGCTTTTGTCATCGCAGTCACCTCTGACTTTATTCCCCGCCTCGTGTACCAATACTCCTACAGTCACAATGGGACCCTGCATGGCTTTATCAACCACACCCTTTCCTTCTTCAACGTCAGCCAGCTGAAGGAGGGCACGCAGCCGGAAAACTCGCAATTTGACCAGGAGGTTCAGTTCTGCAGGTAAAATAATGAGGACAGGCCTGAAGGATAGTACAGGGGTTAAGGCACTTAACTTGCATACCTCTAACCTCGGTTCAAATCCCCAGCACTGCCTATGATGGCCTGAAGACTGCCAGGGGTCTCTCAAACACAGAACAAGGAACAAGCCCTGAAGCCCCGTGGGTATGATACATACACCCTTAAAAGACAAAAATCAGGCACATGGAGGATGGAGAAATGGTGTGGAAGAATCAGTGGCAAATTCATAGCTAACCCCAACTCAGTGTTTTAAATTCTAGTCATGGAGGAAAATAAAGTTAGTCTTCTGGCAAAGAGTGTTGGGAACTGCATGATCCTTTTGGTTCTTAGCTTTTAGTGACCTCTGGCAATATATGGAGGCACATAAAATTGAGATCTAAAATCCAACCAGGCCTTTTCAAGGTAGCTTAAAAATACCACCCAAAGAAAAATGTGCATTTTTTTGGTCTGAAACCCAATTATGAACATGTTTGTAGCCATGGTTCTTAAATAAAGAAATTATATATTAAAAAAAAAAGTAGCCTCCAAAGTTAGGACAAATCTGGCATTCCATTGGAGAAGTGTTCTAGGCATTTCCAGACCTATGTGATTTAGCCCCTTCTGCAGTACATTGATTTTGTTTGTAGGCAAGATCAATCACCCATGAGGAGGGATCAAAGAACTAAGAGTTTGTGGTGGAGGGGTGGCATTAAAGCAGGGCTAGAAGGAGGCTGTCGGGTCAGATGGATATGGTCCTTGAAATCCAGGAGACTTAGAGGCTGACCAGCCAGATGCAGCCTCCTGGCAATGGCTCCTGTCAGGCTTAATTCTACAGTTCCTAAGTACCTAACCTCAGGCCCTCAGCAAATTCTGTGAAAGGCAAACCCCCTTCCATCCCAGGGCTGCCTGGCATCTGGGTCTCCTGACACCACGGGGAGACTTTCCAGGTATTCCTTTTGCAGATCTTTATCCAACCCTCACTAAACACAGCTCTAATTAACTCCTAATTGCCTGCTTTGCATTCCCTTGTTAGAGGCCAGTTTCAAAAGGCAGTATTAAGTAGTTCAGAGGGTGTTAAAATATTGTAGATAATTATGGGTTGTGTTAATATGATATTAATTTTATTGAGACAATTATTTTAACACACTACAATTAAGCTGAGAAGTGCCTTAGAAACCAATGTAGCGTGCAACCAAAACTTTATTTTACAAAAAATTGCTGTGTCTGATGGTTGATCACCATCAGGTGATTGTTTGATCACCCATTTTGCCATTCAATGAGAATCCCTAGTTTGTTATCTGAACAATCCCACCCTTGTGGATTATGTGTTTTGACAATGATGTCGGAGGTCAAAGTCAGTGGACATAGGACAAACAGGGACTTCGAAGTCATCTCTTTCCTCTCTGTATCACATTTTCTCCCACCTGTAAAGTGAAGGCCTGAAGTCTTCAAAATGCTGTGTGTGTGTGTGTGTGTGTGTGTGTGTGTGTGTGTGTGTGTGTGTGTATACAGGAATAAGCTCTGAGCACTGGGATGTAATAGTCTACCACCTAATCTCCAGTAAATAAAACAACTAAATCGAAAAAAATATTTTTAACATTTTAGGTAACCTCTCTGATTTCTTTCTTCCACTTGCCTCTTTCTCAGACATTCTTTCTGAATTAACATGAGATGAATTTATACAACCTTTAAGATATCTCATAAGTTTGTTTTATAACAATGAAATGCAACTTAAATTAATGGGCACCTTTTTAATTAGCAGTTATAATAATTTAAATCAAGCAATGTCATTATTAGGCTAGTCCTAATAATCAAATAGGTCAAATAATATGTACTTTGAAAGCTGAAATAGAATGTTGCTTTTGAGAACTTTTTTAGTCACTGTGTGTCTTCTTAACAATGTCCTTTTGTTCTTGAAAGCTTAGAATAAACACATGTATTGGGATTAATTGAATATTGCTATTACATTCTTTTTTTGAAATGATGAAACTTTTTATTATCAAAGCAAAAATTATTCTTACAATGACAGACAGGAGTCAATCCAGTCCACTGGCCATGCTCATCTCTCACCATTTTTAAAAGAATTTCCTTAAATATTATCTTTTCACGAGGCCTGAGAGATAGCATGGAGGTAAGGCGTTTGCCTTTTATGCAGAAGGATGGTGGTTCGAACCTCGGCATCCCATGTGGTCCCCTTTGCCGGCCAGGGGCAATTTCTGAGCATAGAGCCAGGAGTAACCCCTGAGCGCTGCTGGGTGTGACCCAACCCCTCCCCCAAAAAACCTATCTTTTCACACCTCAGTAATAACATTAACTAAATCTGACTTTGCCAAAGGAGAATATTTCTAATATTATAAAATGTGAACTTATATTCAAATGGAAATGACCAATCACTCATCTTATGACAGAGGCTTATGGGGAATCCATTTTTTTAGACTATGAGTCATGGTTCATGAACAGGAAAGGAAGCCACTTTGTAGGTCATGATCAGCATTTTAAAGAATAAGATAGAATAGAAAAGAAAAATAATTATAAAGAAATGGGCTGGATCAGAAAAGATCCAGTAGGAAAGAGTGGGATAGATTTATAATGGGATAGGGTGAATGAACAGAATATAATAGGAAAGAATCAGTATGGTACCCACCTCAAGCTTAAGTGTTGCTATCATTATTATTTTAGGGACTTGTATTGCTGTCATTATGTTTTAGTGATATGTATATGTATATGTGCAGTAATATTGAATATAAGCCTTACTGCAGTAAGTCATAATTCTGTGTTACATTTCAAAAGAGAAAAGCAAGTGGTGTTGAATTCAATTCATTCCGTTGCAGACTCTGCTTCTCCATGAGCAACTTGCTCTACACTTCCTCCCACCTTCCCTCTTCATCAGAGATGTTTACAAACTAGAACTGTTGGCCACAGCTCCATGTTTCTCTTCCCCAGATCCTTGATTACAGATATGTGCCTGTTTGACTCACAACAAGTTTTGGATGCTCAGATTAGCAAAAGTAACTTCCAAAAGCTGCGCAGGGAGTTAGTAGCTGAGATGGGACCAGAATTAGATTATTTATGGATTCTTTTTAGAATGGAAAAAAAGAGAGCTGTGCAGTAGCTCTTCTCCTGAGATCAGTGAGCAGCTGTTCCCACATCGATGGAGCAAAATAACAAGGGATGAATGTCTCCTGACATACTAGGCTGGGTCTGGGGCAAGATTGCCCCATGGCAAGAAGTGGGCTTGCATAGTGTTCTTCCTTGTGGGGGTCTTAAGATCAATGTCCTTCTAATAGTGGAGGTCACAGAAGTGTAGGGAGCCTGAACTTTCTCTGCTCCTCTGTCTTCTCTCTCTCTCTCTCTCTCTCTCTCTCTCTCTCTCTCTCTCTCTCTCTCTCTCTCTGTGTGTGTGTATGTGTGTGTGTCTTTGTGCCTTTGGGCCAGTGTCATCTGGAGCTGGCTATGTTCCTGTCCTCAGCCATGGGTGAATTGATGAATCCTGTGGTGTGTGCTGGGCTGGGGATCACTGTGTTTTTCATCCGGATGTCAACCTAAGTGTCTGCAACAGCTGGGATCAGCTGTTAGAAAAGGGGGGTCTAGTATGAAGGAGGGTGCTGGCCTCTCTCCCAGCCCTGGTCCCAGTCTCTATCTATGTCCACCTCACCCTTTAACATCTGCACTGACTCTCTTTCTCTCTGTCCATCTCTGGATATACCTCTCTTTTGGTCGTTTTCTTCTTCTTCCTCCACCTTTCCCTGGGATAACAGAAAGTCGATTCCCCCTTTATTAAGAGAAATCTTATAAAGCATCTGGCTATTTGGGGGGTATGTCAGGGGTAACAAAGAAGGCACCCATTTCTGAATTCTCTGCACATTCAGCAGCTTGTTGATGGGCTACTCTGTGGCCACAGGAAGGCAAGTGTAAATGCATCAGACTTGGCACCCCATCTGGCACCCACTTCTGACATCTCTGAGACCCCAGCCAAGTACTTGAATTTCTCCAACCCTTAGTCTCTACATATATGGTGGAAGCAGTGCCCATCTGAGAACTTGGTCCATGAAAATTGGCTGAGAAAACTGCCAGAGAAGCTCAAATATTGATTTCATCTTCCCTGAGTACCTTATGCCACTCTCCAAAACTTGCCCCACTACCATACTGCATCCCTTCTTTAAGCACAATACTTACTACTTGGTATTTAGTGTCCTACCTCTTCCTCCAGCCCAGCTGGATAGGTTTTGCTCTCCTGAGCTTCAAAGTTGTTCAGTTGCGTGAATAGGTCCTTGAGAGTTCATTGTTGTTCAGCACTTGTTGTTTTTCTAAGTTTAGAAAAAAACTACTAGTGAGTAAAAAAAAAAAAAAAAAGTAATTTTAGTGGAGTTGTCCCAGAATGGGGAAGTCAAGGCAAAGATAAGAACTCTTTGACTTCCATATGAGTCTCAGAAAAAAAAGGGGGAATTCACCCTAGTAGTTGGCACTTGTGTCTCAGGCACAGATCATTAAGGTGATCAGTAAAAGAGGGGAGAGACACATCATGACCCATGAATCATTATCAGCCCCCCAACTCAATGCACCTCCAGTTTGGTCTCTATTCTCCTTTCTATAACTCTAACATGCTGTTGTCCTGTGAGACTAACCTCCTACAAGACTGCACCAGTTGGGGTCTCCAGACAACTATATTGTCCATCAACCATGGACTCCAGAGAACTTGGAGAAAATGTGTAGTGGGTCTTCCGCCCATGGGAACCCATATAGATTCTCTGATTCCCATTAGAGGCCTTCTCTGGAAGGAGTGTCCAGAGACAAGAAGAAACTTGGGGGACATTCCTAGGTCATCTGGAGCACCTGTGTTGCTCGCGAGAAGCCTAGGTTTGATCTCCTAAGCTGCACTGAATATAGCCACCCCTTTAAAAAGTTATCTCTAGGGGCCCAAGCAATAGCAGAGTGGTAGGGTATTTGCCTTACTTGGGCTGACCCAGGACGGACCTGGGTTTGATTCCCAGCATTCCATATGGTCCCCCGAGCCTGCCAGGAGTGATTTCTAGAGTAGAGCCTGGAGTAACCCCTGAGTGCTGTCAGATGTGGCCCAAAACCCAAAACATAAACAAACCCAAAATGTCACCTCTAGCTTTATTCTGAAAAGACTTAGGTTCTTTTCTTCCCATGGATGAGCTAGATTCTTTATTTCTGCTCTCTATTTCCCAAGTCTGGAAAGCCAGAATGTCTGCTGTTTTGTGCTACATATTTCACACAGAAAAGCAATTCCATCTGCTCCATCTTCTTCCCCATCTCACCCAATGTTTGTCTTTGGGCAGGTTTAAGGATTATCGAGAGCCTCCCTGGGCCCCAAACCCATATGAGTTTTCCAAACAGTACTGGTCAGTGCTATCTGCAAGGCTGGCATTTGTCATCATCTTCCAGGTAAGTTGCAGGAATAGCTGATTGCATTCCTGGTTGCATCTGGGGTGTGTGGGAAAGAGCTGTATCTCTTATCTGGTCTGCAAGATTTTATAGTTCTGTGGGGTACAGCAGGGCTGTAGTGATGCAGGTGAGACAGACTGGGGAGTTGAGTGGGGGAATCTTCCCTGGAGGTAGGGGATGGAAGCAGGATACACTTTCCCAAGAGCCTTCATTTCTGATGGCCTTTCTTCCCAAGATGGGTTCCTGGACAGATATGGACTTAAGTTGCATGGTGATAAGAAGATGGAGTCTCATACAAACCCCAGATAAGAAAGGTGGGTGGGAAGAGCCAGGAGAAACAAAAGTCTCAGCCCAGGGCAGATGTAGGGTCCCATCTGGGCTTTGTAGCTTGTGGGAAGGCTCCAGTTCTGGATCTTTTCCCTTGGGCACTCCATTCCTTCTTTTGTTTGCTTGAGTTTTCCCCTGCATCATCCAGTGGGAAGGGCCACAGAGCCACCCAGTCAGGCCAACCTGAGTGGCAAACCTGAGCTGGCGATTCCTACCACCCACAATAACTACAGTTCTGATTGCATCTGAGATGCTCCATGCTCCTGGAGCCCAGCCCCATTTGCAGGCCTGCTGAGCTTTTTCTAAGACTCCTGTAAGCTTTTGTGTGCCCTGCAGGCCACTCCCTGGGGGGGCTCTAAGGTATCCTGGGTCTCCTGACCTCTGCCCAGGAAGTGGAGTAGCTCACCAGCTCATTCTTTCACTGGAAGAAGACAGCCATTCTTCCTTGGGAGAGATGAGGTGATACCTTTGATGAACAGCTCAGCCCTAGGGCGTCTTCTAACTTAACTACAGGTCATATGTCCACATTCCACACCCATGGTGAGGTATGAGTGAGTGAAGGAGAGCAGAAAAGATGCATCCACATGCTCTATGGATCGGCATAGTGACCCCTCCTGGGCCCCAGTGCACTCTGGGTTTGAGGTGGTGCTGGGAGTGAGTCTGAATGTACAATGGCAGCAGGGCTCTGACTGCCTGATCCTGGGCTTTCCTGACCTCCACATGGCAGGATGGAGAGGAGCAGGCCCATTGGGGTCAGGGAGTGCTCCCTGTAGACAGACTTTCTCTTAATCATTTGTGTTCAACAACACAAACTGTACTGCCAGGCTGGACCCCAGGGAACCTTGGCAGATCAGCAGAACAGCAAGCAGGAAACAGGAGTTGGGAACAATGGGTGAGATTAGTAAGGGCCTGGGAACTCAATGCACAAGCTAAAGATCAACTCTAAAGGGACCCAGTCAACTCAAAGGAAAACAAGAGGCCAGAGAAAGCTCTGGAAAGGTCATGAGCATCATGGCCACTTCCCAATAGTCAAGGCCAGGCATACTCTGAGGCCAAGGGCAATGAGAGGATCTCGGGGGACTCTTGATTAGGGATCTCTGCCTCCTGACTCAGTTAACCCTCATAACAGTTCCCGGAGGGGAATGCTCTTATTATCCCCCTTACTTCATGGGGGTCACAGTGAGACAGAACTGCCTTTGGCTAAAGTCAGCCACTCTTAGACAGCAGTGCCTAGGGGAATTCCAGAGAGTTTTCTACTTTCCAGGCCTGTGTGCTTCTGGAGACAGTTGCTGATTCGGTTGTGATGGGACAGGGGCTTTTCTCTAATGGGGATATGGGTTTCACCCCACAGTCCTGGCCACTTTTCTGAGCCCCAATTCACTTCCTGCAGAACTCTTGTGATGTTCCTGAGTGTCCTAGTAGATTGGATGATCCCTGATATCCCCACGGACATCAGTGACCAGATCAAGAAAGAGAAGAGCTTGCTGGTGGGACCTTCTTCTGAAGGAGGGAACATGAAAAGGTCAAACTGATGGACGAGCCAGCACAGAGGAGCCAGGGTGGGGAACGAAGAAGCCAGAGGAGCCGGGCAGCCAGCGCAGCCCCCTCAGGCCGAAGCCAGCCCGGCAGTGTCGCCTCTGAGGGTTCCCAACACACTAATGTGTGAGCCTGCTGACCCCAATACAGCAGCCAGGCTGGGCACAGTGAGGCCCTGGCCCTGGTCTGCCCCAGGGAGCTAGAGGAATGTCTGTTCCTCTGCCTAGACCTGGCCTGCCTGATATATGGAGGAAAGAAGGAGTGTGAGTGCTGCAAGAAGGGAAGATGCTGCTTTTATCAGAAACAGAAGTTTCTTTTTAGGTCCCCTTTTGAGCTGCATCCTTGTGAGGAGGGGGAGGTTAGTCCCCCCATTTGGAATCAGAGAATGAACTGGGCTCACCAGTCCAGAGTTCCCAGGCACCACAAGCCCTCCTCGTCAATCACTTGCTCCTTTCAGATGGCTGAAGGCTGAGCAAGAAGTACTGGTCTAGCCTCATTCTGAGACTTCACCATCACCTCCCTTCCCACCATTGCCCCCAAGATGGCCCTCAAGTCACAGCAGAGCTGTGGATGCAAATTAAGTTCCAGGCAGAGAGTGGTGGCCCTCAGACCCACAAGTTCAAATCTGGACTTGTCCCTAATTCATGGCATGGGGATACTTGGAGCTAAATGTACCTCCCCCCATCATTTTATGCAGGTTCAGATTTAAAATAATAAAGTGGATGGAAATGCTCTTTATAAAGATGCTTTTCCTTGGTCTTTCCTTGTCTTTCTCCCTATGGATTTCTCTTTCTGGAGCACACAAGAGGAATCAGTCATTGCTCTCAGACTCCAGATGCCAAGGTTTAGTAGGTGATGCCCCCTGAAAGTCATCTCATTGATCTTACTATCTGGGGAGACTAGCTGGTGAGAACATACTATTCTTTTATGTTTGTTTGTTTGTTTTTGTTTTGTTTTGGGGCTGCACCCGGTGACACTCAGGGGTTAGTCCTGGCTCTGCACTCAGAAATTGTTCCTGGCTTGGGGGACCATATGGGATGCCCGGGGATCAAACCACTGTCTGTCCTGGATCAGCTGCATGCAAGACAAATGCCCTACCGCTGTGCTATCTCTCTGGACCCAAGAACATACTATTCTTAGAATGCTTTGGAGGAAGGAAGAGGGAAAGAGAGATGGAAGGGACTGGGAAAAAAAATCTCAATGCAATGGAATGCATGTCAAAGCCCCAAGTTCTATACCTTACATTGAATGTCTGCCCTAAGACCTCCCCATCATACTGGACATGGCCCCAGTAGACCCCATGCAAGGTCTTGGCATTACTGAAGTCTGGTATTAAACTGTCAGACCTGGTTGGCCCACTATCACTGGAAGTGAACCTGGTCCCCCTGAGTACTGCTTGAGAAATATTCAGAGTAAACCTGGAACCAAATACCAAATCTCGTTTCTTTCACATATCTCTCTACCCTCATGAGCTGCCCAGAAACCAATTGCCCAGTTCTCTTGTCTGTGTTCAGCCCAGATTCTTGCAGATTAGTGACTGAATTAAAGCCACAAACGGGTTCATGCTTTGGGATATGAGAGGGATCATTTAGGAATTTGGGAGCCACTGTGAACTGAACACAACATGGGTCCTTTCATTATGCTCTAGTTCCCCTTTCCACCTAGGCATTCCAGGATTGCTCCTGAAAGGAACCCTTTTTAAAAATTTGTTTAAATAGAGGGCCAGAGTGATAGTATAGCGATAGGGCATTTGCCTTGCACGTGGCCCACCCAGGATGGACCTGGTTCGATTCCTGGCATCCCATAGGGTTCCCGAGCCTGCCCAGAGTGATTTCTGAGTGAAGATCCAGGAAAAATCTCTGAGCACCACTGTATGGTGTGGCCCCAAAAATATTAATTTAAAGTACCATGGTTAACAAAATTATTGATAGTTGAGTTTTAGGCATGTAATATTTCAACACCAAATCTACCACCAATCTCAACTCCAATCACCAGTGTTTGTATACTCCTTCATCTCCAATACCCTGGCCTTCTGCCTGCCACTTGACAGGAATGTTAAAATGTTTGGCAGCTGCATCTTATATCACATATTATCAGTGTTACTGAACTGTGTGTTGATGGTGTGCTGTGGATTTGTAGCTACACCACTCTCTACATCACCTACATAACAAAGGTCCCATTCGCCATTACTTTCTTTTCTCATCTTTTTTCCTGCCTTGATTTACTTTCTTTTCTGCTCTTCTCCCTAAACTCTGGCATCAAAGGTGATCTTTACTACATTACATTTCCTCATCCAGTTATTCTGTATACTGTAAATAAGTGAGATCATCCTGTGTTTGTCTTTCTTCTGGTTTACTCCACTCAACATGATAGCTTCCAGTTCCAACTAGGTTGCATCAAATTGCATGATTTCATTGAGGAATCTTTGTTTTATGGGGATCTCAGAGCATGGAATTGGCTTTGTAAGATAATGTAACATTTGTAGTCTCTGCTAGTCTGGTGCAAGTGACGTGACAATAATTTCAGAACACACCACACCTTAATGTTTACACTTATGAGTAGACCAGTCATTGTGCTTTCAAAATATTGTCTTCTCTTATAGCAGACTTCAGCAAATTGGGGAGAAACTATAGGGGCAAAAACTGTTCATCAAGGGCCATTAATGATTCAAAAAATTACAGGTCCATTAAAAGGAGAACAGCTACTAGGGCACGAGGGGGGGGCTCATATTTCCAGGAAATTGTGATGGTCCCCAGGCCAGGTATGGGCATTAATGTTTTTGTTTGTTTTTTTTTTTGGACCACACCCAGTGATGCTCAGGGGTTACTCCTGACTATGGACTCAGAAATCGCTCCTGGCTCAGGGGACCAAAGGGGATGCCTAGGGATCGAACCTTAGTCTGTGCTAGGTCAGTCGAGTGCAAGGCAAGCGCCCTACTGTTGCGCTATTGCTCTGGCCCAGGCATTAAACATTTTTATATGATCATAGAGGTGAAATTTGATGCCACACTAGGTTCAGTCTTAAACAAATGAAGAAAAAAAGAATGCACAAGATTCCAAACTCTGTCATTGGCTGGTCCAGTGGACCAGTCACTGAGTTTTCTTTTCCTTTGGGGTTCCCTGAAGTACGCTCCATCTTATTTACAAATCTAAACAAGGTCAAAGGTTAGGTCTATTGATTGAAGTTAGGAGCAAGTGAATAGAGACTATACTTTTTATCCTTAAGCTTTGGGACAAGGACAGTTGTCCCTGTGGAATGATGATCTTTGGCCTGATAGTGAGATCCCAATATCCAAATATGCTTATTCAAAAGTGTAGACCCAACCCCTGCTCTGTCAGACTCTGTGTTAGGTCTGTGGGATCCTACACTTGGCACAGAGAAGATTGTTTTCCTCTTAAAACTTCTGCTCAGCAAGACATCAGAGAGAAAAAAAAAACAAATAAACAAAACCAACAAGAATGCATAAAAGAAAATCAATGCTAGAAGGAAGGAATGCGGGGCCAGAGGGATAGCGTAGAGGTAGAGCATTTGCCTTGCATGCAGAAGGACAGTGGTTTGAATCCCATATGATCCCCTGAGCCTGTCAGGAGCGATTTCTTCGTGTAGAGCCAGGAGTAACCCCTGAGCACTTCTGGGTGTGACCCAAAAAACAAAATAAAAAAAAAAAGGAAGGAATGTCTTTATGTGACCTCCCACTTCTGCTAAGGGACTATCAAGGATATGGTACATGAGAACAGTAACCAAGGTGCCTTTAGTTCCTGCTCTAGTGCCCAAACTAGATGGAGGTGGGGAGCATCTGACCACTTAAGGTTTGCCTCTGAAAGAAACCAGCTTCTTTCTTCTCCATCATATGTAAGTTAGAAAATGATGTGAGGGCCGGAGAGATAGCATGGAGGTAGGGCGTTTGCCTTTCATGCAGAAGGATGGATCCCAGCATCCCATATGGTCCCCTGAGCCTGCCAGGGGTGATTTCTAAGCATAAAGCCAGGAGTATCCCCTGAGCACTGCCAGATGTGACCCCCCCCAAAAAAAACAGAAAAGGATTTGATTTCCCCTTCCCCCTACCTCCAGACCCAATTCACCTCTGATCCCTTCAGTATAGATTCCTTTATACAGAGTTTGAAGTAAATTCTGAGCAAACCCAGGTGTGATCCCCCAAAAATGTTTTAAAAATTAATAAAGTGAACTCTTTGAACTGTTGAAGGAAATGTCTTTTTTCTTTCTTTTCTTTCTAATCTTTAAAATTACTTTTAAGTAATTTTGTTACTTATAAAAACAGCGAGTAAATATCCAAAACACAAAGAAAAATATTCAAGTTTAGGATTCTATACTCTCCTCCAGAAATAAATATTGTTAATTTCTTTTCTTTCTTTTACCTTTGCTTCTGTTACACAAATGCATCAACTTACACTGATTTTTATGGCATTTATTTGTTTTTATGGTAAGGACATAGTACTGAAGATTTAGAGCGATGGTCCTCAAACTATGGCCTGTGGGCCACATATTGTATTTGTATCTGTTTTGTTTCCTTCATTGCAAAATAAGATATATGCAGTGTGCCTAAGAATTCGTTCATAATTTTGTTTTTACTATAGTCAGATCCTCCAATGGTCTGAGGGACAGTGAACTGGCCCCCTGTTTAAAAAGTTTGAGGACCCCTGATTTAGAGCATGTAACAAGAGGGGAAAAGAGAAGATGGAAATGGAAATATTTATAATTGCACAAGTTCTCACCTCTAAGAGGTTATTTGTGGATTTCCTTACTCCCCCAGTCAAGACCAGTTGGAACTGCTGCATACACTAAGTTTCTACGCTTTTGAAAAGGACATTCTTCATCTTTGGGGTCAAAAGTACTTACATTGAGCTCATTTTGTTCTTTCTTACCAAGAACAGAAAAAACCAAAATGAAGTTGGTAGGGTGGTGCAAAGAAATATCTGCATGGAGATTTTTTTTTCTCAATGTCCTCTTCGTTAAAAAGAAGAAACTAGACTGAAAAGCAAAAATTCCCTTCACAGCCCTACCTGATTCCTACTGTCTGGCTAACTCCCCTGGTGGAAATAGAGTTATGCTCTGAGGCCAGGATTTTGGATGCAGAAAATCATCACTTATTTTCTTTCTAATTAAAGAACTATTATTTTGGTTTTTTTTTTTTTTCTGTGAGAGGAATGAAAGACTCTTTAGTTTACTAATCTCATCACACCATGACCTAGCTTTATAAATAGATCAGTGCCTGTTTTAAAAGAAATAGGAGTAAACATGCCAGTTGCTCTTCAAAGACAGCATACATTGTAAGAAATTCTACCAGACTCTGGGAAGCATTTTAAGGAGCAAAGAAGGAGAATGAGGAAACATGAAATATCCAACTTTGTCCGGCGGTGTCTTAAAATACAGAATTAAAGGGCTTCGTATAAAACTTGATTTAGAAAAATTCTTTTTATTTAGTCACTGTGGAATTATAAATTTAATTATGATTGCATTTTAGGCATACAACATTTCAATGCCAATCCCTTCACCATTGCTCACTTCCCTCCACCAATATTCACCCTCATTTGCTACCCCACTTATCAGTCTGCTTCTACAAGAGGATCCTTTTGTTAATAAGTTTTTGTACTGCGGTGTTTTGGTAGTGTTGCTGATAGGGTTTCATATATAACACTCACTCTACCAACTTTCAGCACCGCTGCCGCCTCTCAGTTCAACACTTCTCTTCATGACATAAGCTATCTTATCCCTTAGCCACCTCAGGTGGCATATACCTATGTTCAATGAAATATTATTTTGACCATAGAAAAGATAAAAGTATTGGAATTTGCTGTTATATG
The DNA here is from genome assembly GCF_024139225.1 of Suncus etruscus. Taxonomy (NCBI): domain Eukaryota; kingdom Metazoa; phylum Chordata; class Mammalia; order Eulipotyphla; family Soricidae; genus Suncus; species Suncus etruscus. The sequence continues at coordinate 13,415,848 of NC_064851.1, read as the reverse complement.
AAGAGATTTGGAGAGTATCATACTGAGTGAAGATAGAGGGAAAAAGACTGAAAAAGAATCACCTCTCATATGCAAGATATAAAGAAACATGAGTGAAAAAAATGAATATCCAAAGGTGATGAAAACAAATAACATGAGAAATTATATTTACTAGGAAAACTACTTTTTTATGTGTTCATAATTTGACCTTTCTTTAGTCAGATGCTAGAGGGAAATTTTTTTTTTTTTGCAAAAATACCTCCAAGGGGCATCTTTGCTTAACAGGCTAAGCCATGCATTATAGGCAAGAGGCCTGGCTTGCATCACAAGCACTGAATAGACCCCAAGCACCACTAGGAATGACCCAAACACAGGTGTTGACTTCCAGCACTCCTTGTTGTAACTCAAGCACCCCTCATAGTTCCCTGTAAAAATAAAACAAACAAACAACAACAACAAAAAAAAAAAACCCACCAAGTTTCATCCAGGGCTTGAATATTCTTTCCCAGCTACTGAAAGCCTCCAAGGAGACCTTCTGGATATTGTTGGTAGGGAAAAGTTTTCTGCGTCCAGGGTAGGGTTACTCCCTACAGAAGGCTAAAACCCATCTTCATGTCAGGGCTTTGTAAGGCAGCATTTCTCAGCAAGGGCTTTAGGATCCCTTGTGGCTCCCAAGATATTCTAAAGGGACCACTGGAAAAAAAATCATATAAATTGTAGCCTCAGCATAAGACTAGGGAACCAATTAGTAGAATAGGGTGAGAACATAGAAAGGAAACAAGGTTAGAAGAAGGACCTGGTCAAAGGAAGATGGACAAATACTGATTTAAAGGACTGCCTCCACAGACACAGAGTTTGAATAGATTGAGATCTCCCTCCCTCAACTCCACCTTATCCTGTCTCAACTCCCTCTCCCCTCAGCCAGTGTACCTCCTAATGTACTTTTTCAGGGCTGGAATTCAGAGTTGGCTTTCCAATCAGTAACCTGAGACACAGGGAAGATACTGTCATGTTGGGACACTGAGATAGTTGATTGACTGTCCTTTGGTTACTATCCTTTCTCTCAAAATACTGTATCTCTGGCACTTAATCTCTGTCTTATCAGAAGGAACCTATCCCATGTTCCCACTCTTGTTTTGATGCTCAGAGGAACCTGTAATTAAAAAAAATGTCACTTTGGGGGTGCTGAGAGACAGTACTGGGGAGAAGTGTGAATGCCTTGCATATCTGACTTTCATTCAATTCCCAGGACCCTATTATTCCCTGGGCATAGCAAAGTAATGTCTCGAAAGTTCCTGAGCATTGTGGGATGTGACTTTGGTGGTCCCTAAGTACTGCCAGGGTAGTCTGGGTACCTCCAGAAATGTGAGGCCTGTGGCCATTCTTGGGCTCTAACATCCAACCAACCAGTTTTCACTAGAACATACCTTCATAAACAGTCTTTTTTCATTTATTGTGCCTGAAATTGTAGGGTTGTACCTTGTGAACATTCAATTCTTGTTCTGTTCTAAAAACAAGCCGTTCAATGAAGGAATTGGGTGAGTATACACCCATTGCCAGGGTGCCTCCAGAAAAACACTGGTGTCCTCAGTAGCAGGGGTCAGTAGCAAGAAGAAGCCTCCACCTCCACTCCCACTCTCCACTCCTAAACTCAGACCCAACACAGCCACACATCTGGAAAACAAAGATGACGTTTCCTCACAAGGCAGTGCTGTCTGTTCTTCTGATTTGACACCTTACCTTGAATCCCAATCCCATAGTCAAATGGTAGTTTCTCAGTAATATCCCTTCAAAGCCAGATTAGTAGACATACTTCCCAGGACTCACCCCAAATCTGGGGCTCCCACTTAATCTTCTGACCTTTCCCTGGCCTTAGGTAGCATTATGGGCAGAAAGGGAGTGACATAAAGTGTCAGACAGAAATTCAACTAGACAGATCTACATGGAAGTTTCAGACACTCCATGGTTTATAGTTCCCTCCTTACTTGACTTCCAGTAGTTTACATAGAGCAAGGCAAGAAAGGCAAGATGCCTTCCTCAATTAGGGGAACAAACTCTTGGCTGAGAGAAAGAGAGAGGGGGGGAGGGAGAGAGAGGGGAAAGAGAGGGGGGAGGGAGAGAGAGAAGAGAGAGAGAGAGAGAGAGAGAGAGAGAGAGAGAGAGAGAGAGATGCATCAGACATGGATCTCACATCACAAGCTGCTTCTGGTTTTCTCCCTGCATGATGGGCTTGGTTTGGCCTGCATCTATTTCTCAAAGAGTTACATGCAGGTTTTGATCAGGAGCCACAGCTGGAGCTGAGAGAAGTGGCTAGTGGAGAACAAATAAAGCCTCTTTCACTCTTTCCCTGGGCCTCAACCTGGAATGCTTATATTTGTCTCTCAGAATTGGCCTTATCAACTTCAAATATGGCTTCCTGAACTGGCAGACACCCCTTCCCCATCTCCCTATAAGCTTCTCTGTCACTTGCAGTTCTTCATTCCTGGCATCAAATTATTGTCACTCTCTTTTATAAAGCAAGTTTTTATCTAGGGTTCCATGTTGGAGTCACACTTGTGTTCTAATATCTACTTCTGCAGTAGGTGAGCATCATAGATTCTTGGAGCCACTTTCTCCTTCTGGAGTACTGAAATATTTTCCAACCTGCCTCCTTCTCTATCCTTGTCAAGCCACAAAGTCCAAGACCTTGAAGTGGTATTATAAGGAACTCAAACAGTTTGAAAAGAACAAACACTGGGCCAGAGAGATAGTACAGCCTTTAGAGCACTGATCTTGCATTCAGATACCATGGGAAGTACCCTCAGCACCTGAGAGCGGAGCCATGAGTAATCCCTGATAGCTGGCAACTATGGCCTGAAACCAAGCACGTATTATCACTTATGACTAAAAAAAGTATATGCCCAGTGTAAGCACCATTGATGTGGCCAAAAGTCAATCTAAGCACTCCAGGAGAACAGCATGCTTAAGGCAGGTATAAGGTGTCTATCATAGATGATAAATGGGGACTTTGGTGGAGGAAAGTGGACACTGGTATAGAGACTGGTGTTGGGGTCCGGAGAAATAGCACAGCGGCGTTTGCCTTGCAAGCAGCCGATCCAGGACCAAAGGTGGTTGGTTCGAATCCCGGTGTCCCATATGGTCCCCCGTGCCTTCCAGGAGCTATTTCTGAGCAGACAGCCAGGAGTAGCCCCTGAGCAACGCCGGGTGTGGCCCAAAAACCAAAAAAAAAAAAAAAAAAAAAAGAAAAAAAGAAAGAAAGAGATTGGTGTTGGAATATTGTACACCTGAATTTCAATTATGAATAATTTGATACTTAGGTGATTTAATAAAAAGAATTTAAAAGAAAAATAATAACATTGTAAAATAAAACTAAACCAAAAATTTGGGTGTTGTGCCAAGAGGTCATCACTGATGCCTGGAGATTAACTTTTATGTCTATGAACCATGTCTACTGAGAGCATAGAACTTTCTGGATGATATTTTTGACATTAGCATTTTCATCAGCAAACTCCACTTCAGGCTGAGTTTCTACATGAGTACATTACTGAGGAAGACCTCACATGCCAGGTCACCATGCACATGTGATGATGCGCTAAAGAAATATTCTGTCCACCCCACCCATCCCCACTTCTGTGAATGTGACTTAGGCTTTTCAGACCAATGCCTTCCTCTGACATAAAGTAAATATGGAGTGTTTTCTTTTTTTTAAATTGTACCAACTCCATTAAAAACATATCAAGTAATGCCTGTGTAGAAGTTTCAGTTGCTAGACCATGATTTTCAGAAAATGCATTAATCTAAGCTAATTTTTCATGGTTTTTGTGGTTTCCTTGAGTGGTTCCTTATACATATTAACCAAAGAAAAAAGTGATTGTATTATGGGAGTTGATTTTTTTTTTTCAGATTAAAATGCTTCATCATCAAGACTGAAATCCTCTCAGAAGAAAATTGACTTCCACTAGTCTTTGGATAAATTCTTCTTCACTTCAGAGCACTTACAGAATCTAAGATGGCGATTTTGACATATCACCACCCACCAGTCATGCCACATTGAGGCAATTATAATACTCAGTCAGAAAAGTCTAAATAGGGCCAAAGTGCAGTGGTAGGGTGTTTGCCCGGCACACAGCTGACCCAGGACGGACCTTGGTTTGATCCCTGGCTTTCCATATGGTCCCCTAAGCCAGAAATGATTTCTGAGTGCATAACCAGGAGTAACCCCTGAGTGTCACCGGGTGTGACCAAAAACCAAAAAAAAAAAATGTCTAAACAATCTTTAGATGAAGAATATTCACTTATCATTGAACCTTGTAGTTTCAAACCCACTCCCTGTAAAGTTTGAAGGAAAGATTCAACTTTTCAAATTACACTGAAAGGCAACAACTCCATGGTCTGATTAGCTAAGATGAACAGATCTTTCTCAGCCTTGTTAGTGGGATAAGGTTTGGAAAGCAACGGTGATATAAAAGAATGTCTCCCTGTTCTGGTGGTCCCTTTCAGTACTGAGTCAGAGGAAAATGGCATAACTTCCTAGGCCTGACCATTAAACCTTCCAGCCAGCTGAGTACTGCCATGAGTGTCCCTTAGGCTCCAGAACACTACTAGAGAAGGTCCTCTACAAAAAAAAAAAAATAGTTTTTAATCATCCCTTGCAAAAATCATTTGAAGCTTCCTCTATATTATACCAGATAGTTAAATCAGAGGAAGAAAGATTATGTAAAAGAGAAAGATATCAAATTCTGGGGCTGGAGTGATAGTACATTTGCCTTGCAATTGAAAGCCTTGTAAGCAGTCAACTCGAATTCATATAGTTTCCCACCTGGAATAATTCCTAAATGCAGAGTCAGGAGTAAGCCTGACTAGAGCATCACTAGATATGGTAAAAATTAATTAATTAATTAATTAAAATAAAGATCAGAATTTATATATGCAGTTTCAGGTAATAGACAACAAAGGATTATCAGACTACCAAATTATATAAATAACAGAGGCTCTTTTCTTTCACTGAGAATCTTCCCAATGGGAGTCTTTTGAATAGAGTCCCTGTTGTCTGAACAAGACCCTGTGTCATCTGACCCTGGGTTCCAGTTTCCTAGGCTTCTTTTCAATCAGAGTTTTCCTGGGGTCCTGCCCCAAACCTTCTTCCTACCTGTACCGTTCCTATTGAGCTAGACTGGTGACGTCTCCCTCCCTTCATGAGAAAGTTCTCATGTTCATGGTTCCTGCAACTTGAGAAGCTTCATTCCAGTCCTGTGTATGTTCTTTCTGGTACTCCTCAAGTCTAGAGAGGGGACTCCTGGTTCTCTGTGCTCAGTTTGAGAGCTCCAATGACTTCCTACATAAGCATAACACCAATAACCACCTACATTCTTCCAGATAAACTACAATAGAGAGTACATCTGGAGCATGGAAGGGGTCCTCTGAGGGAGAGAGTGAAGATAAATTCGTATGTTGCAACATTCCTTGGTATCTGTTTTGATCCAAGCATGTGAGTGTCATTATTTGTAATCTTGACACAATCTTTAACAATAAACTCATTTTATGATGAAAACTTTGATCATCTAAGGCTCTCTAACTTACTTGAGGATGCCTAGTGAATACGTTCATGAGACAGAAGTTAAAAAAAGAACTATCTCCATCTTATGCTTTATTCCAGTCTTCTAGCCATTTTGCCCTGGCATTTTCCCCATTAATCAATTTTACAAATTCTCTGCTTTGATCAAACAAACCAATGATCATCTATATTTTTAATCTTCCTTTCCTGGATTTTGTTCTACCTACACTGCTCATTTTTGCTTTGCAGCCAAGAGACCCATGGTCTTAACCTTGACCTCTGGTCCCATCAAGGTGTTGATGGGGAACACTTTATAGACACATTTTTACTCTGTTTTGTGATTTCTATATGATCATAACTTCTCTTTAGACACAGAGACATTCTGTTGATTATCTCGAAGATCAAAATGGTAGCAGAGATCCTAAAACCTAGTTGTAGTACTTATAAAAGAAGGCAAGAGGAGAGGGAGAGGCATAAGAATGTGGGAATGGGATGTCCACTGGGGAGTGGGTCAGGAATGATCTCTCATTAAAAGTTCCCATGATCTTTTCTCTCCATGCTCCACTCCATACAGATGTCTTAGGGAATTATTGTCTTAAAGAATTATGCACACTGCTATGTTTTATAGAATAAACTGTAGAGATTACAGATAGATTCTTCCCACCTAAATTGCCCCAAATATATTCCCACAACATTGTAGCACCTCCCATGTGGGGGGACCCTAATCCTACTGGTAATCCTGGAAGTAAATAGGAAAGTGGTGCTGTTACAAGCCCTGCAGTTGGTAGGTGTCTCAGCTGGATCAAATATAAAGCACTGCATTCTCTCTGCATGAAAGTACTAATTCCATGATGCCTAATCCCAGAAGTCTCATTAATTTCCACTTGCCTGCCATCTCACCCCACTCAGTAGCTTAGAATCACTGGCATTTGCTAGTAACCTCAGAATGGAGGTTACCCACTCTTGCCTTAGGCTTTTTAGTCATCGCTGGTGGCCAACATAAACAAAACCTGAGGAATTTGCCTGTGTTCATTCCAAAGGAAATAAGCTTTTCCTGGGGAGCTGCCTACCTTTGCCTAAAAGCTAGACCACAGATAGGCCAATGATTGGGTATGTCAATATTGGCATCCCTATGGAAATGTTATCAGAAAATCATGCACCTTCCAGATGTTTCCACAAAACTGGAGAGAAGGCAATAATTGTGGATCTCCTGTTGCTCACATCCTTCCTTATTTCTCTTCCTTGACCCCCCTCCCAATCTTCTTTCAGAAGGAAGAAGTAATTATCATTCCTAATCTGATCCTGAGCAAATGTATTAATCACAGCTGGCTCTTCTTCACATCCTTAGATAAAGCCCTGGAGAGTCGCTGTCTTTCTTATGTTTCTGGTGAATATGTACTCTGAGCCAACTGGGGTCCTTTTCAAGGGCAACTGAGTGGCTAAGACACATCTGCACTTAAGGCAACTCATGTTTTCTCATCACTATATAATGGATTTAAATACCAAGAAGCCCATTTTAATGAACACCTGCTATCTTCTCAGTGCAATAAATCTCTTTCAGGAGAGAGAAAGGACAATGTTAATACTATTTACCCTGCCTATACTAAATTCATTTCCATCCTGTCTTTCCCCCCTGCTGAGGAAGAACCCCAAGATGTTCAAATGTGCCAAGCTCAGTCCGGTTGGTGTTGACATGACTCAGAGGCACACTGATAATAATTCCCTCAGCGTGTGAATTCCTCAGCAGGTCATTTTATTTACCCCCCTCCCACCCAGTCTCCAGGCCAGGAACCATATCAAACTCATCCCAGACTGGTATGCCAAAGACCCAATGGGCAAATAAGACCAGGGCCTGGAAGAAATTAGTCCAAGATGAAAGAAAACTATGTTCCTGGGAAGAGGGAATGGCGATGGAAACAGATAATACACACCAGCCTTCTGACCCCACAAAGCCCCTGTCAGCACTACATTAGGTTAAGAATGGTTCAGAGAACATTTGAAAAGGGGCAAAGGACTAACTGTGGAGAACTCAAATTCAGAATTTGGCTGCCTACACATGGTGTTTGGGAAGTGATGCTCCACAGCCACAAAAAAGTAGGCCCTAAGTGTATGGGCCAGCTTTGTCTAGAGTAGGGCAGATGGATTCTGGGAACATGCAGGAGGAGGACCAACATTTTAGGAAATGGCAAGCCTCACAACTTCCTGAAACATCATTATTTTTGCTTTTAGAAGAGTTCTGTGCTCGAGATTCCACTATCTGCGGCTATATCCCTTATCTTTTTGGTGTTTCTGCTCAAAATTTACTACTTCAGAGTGACCTTCTCTATCCATCTTCTGAGAGTGCATTCTGAGACTTAGTAGTGGGTATGGGTCACTGTAGGAAGGATACACCAAGAAGAAAATATGCATTCCCGAATAAAGGTTTTTTGTATTTTATTTTTGTTTCTGGGCCACATATGATGGTGCTCAGGACTTTCTCCTGGCTCTGTGCTCAGGGATCACTCCTGGTGGGCCCCGGAGAACATATGGAGTGCTGGGGATCAAACCCAAGTCTGCCGTGTACAAGGCAAGCACCCTACCCTCTGTATTATTGCTCCAGTCACAGATTTGCTATAATTTTATAGAGATTTATGGGACCCTAGAGACTTATATAAATGATTTTAGAGATGGATATTTATCTCTGCATATGAGGAAATATCCAAAAGACAATTGGAGCCAAGGCAAAACTCCAACTGAATTGAACTTTTCTCTCCAAGACCACTTTAGAGTTCTTAGATCTAAGTTCCAGCCATCCTTTTATTTTAGGTAAAAGGAGGCATAATGAGTAATGAGGAAGTTGATTGGGTGGTTTGTTTTTGGGGCCACACCTGGTGATGCTCAGGGATTACTCCTAGCTATGTGCTCAGAAATTGCTCCTGGCTTGGGGGACCATATGGGATGCTGGGGGATTAAATTGCAGTTATTCCTAGGTCAGCCACATGCAAGGCAAATACCCTACCTCCGCAGCATCGTTCTGGGCCTATTATTTTTTATAAAAACAATTAGAAAACAGATAAATTAGTCTCTTAACTGTATAGTTAGAAGCTTTCTGGAAGCCTTATCCTATAATTTCTTTTTTTTTTATTATCTTTATTTAAACACCGTGATTACAAACATGATTGCAGTTGTATGATTACAGTCATGTAAAGAACACCCCCCTTCACCAGTGCAAGATTCCCACCACCAATTTCCCAGATCTCCCTCCTCCCCACCCCACCCACACCTATACTCGAGACAGGTTTTCTATTTCCCTCATTTATTCACATTGTTATGATAGTTCTCAGTGTAGTTATTTCTCTAACTGCACTCGACACTCTAATGTGGTGAGCTTCATGTCATGAGCTGCACCTACTCAGCCCTCATCTGTCTTGTCTCTGAGATTCTGCCTATAAATGTCTTTCATTTTTCTTAAAACCCATAGATGAGTGAAAACTATTCTGTGTCTCTTCTCTCTCTCTCTCTCTCCTGACTTATTTCACTCAGCATAATAGATTCCATGTACATCCATGTATTTGAAAATTTCATGACTTCATCTCCTCCTGACGGCTGCATAGTATTCCATTGTGTATCTGTAGCTACAGTTTCTTTAGCCACTCCATCTGTTGAAGGGCCATCTTGGCTGTTTTCCAGAGTCTGGCCATTGTAAATAGTGCTGCAATGAACATAAGTGTGATTAAGAGATTTTTGTATTGTATTTTGTGTTCCTTGGGTATATATCCTGGGAGTGGTATAGCTGGATCTATGGGAGCTCAATTTCCAGTTTCTGGAGGAATCTTCATATCGCTTTCCATAAAGACTGAACTAAACGGCATTCCCACAGCAGTTGAAAAAGAGTTCCTTTCTTCCTCCACATCCCCCGCCAGCAATGCTTGTTTTCCTTCTTTGTGATGTGTTGCCAATCTCAGTGGCATGAGGTGATACCTCATAGTAGTTTTGATTTGCATCTCCCTGATGATTTAGTGATGCTGAGCATCTTTTCGTTTGCCTTTTGGACATTTGCATTTCTTATTTAACAAAGCGTCTGTGCATTTCTTTCCCCATTTTTTGATGGGGTTAGATTTTTTTCTTGTATAGTTCTGTCAATACCTTGTATATTTTGGATATTAGTCCTTTATCTGATGGATATTGGGTGAATAATTTCTCCCACCTCAGTGGGTGGCTTTAGTATTGTGGACACTATCTCCTCTTGAGATGCAGAATCTTCTCAGCTTAATATAGTCCCCATCTGTTTATCTCTGCTTCCCATGTTTTGGAGAGTGCTGTTTCCTCCTTAAAGATGCCTATCATCTCAATGTCATGGAGTGTTTTACCTACATGTTGTTTTATAATCCTTATAGCTTCAGATGTGATATCAAGGCCTTTAATCCATTTGGATTTTACCTTCATATATGGTGTTTAGCTGGGGTTCTGAGTTCGCTTTTTTGCAAGTGGCTAACCAGTGTGCCAACACCACTTGTTGAAGAGGCTTTCCTGCTCCATTTTGGATTTCTTGCTCCTTATATCAAAAACTAGGTGGTTATATGTCTGGGGAACATTTTCTGAGAACTCAAGCCTTTTCCATTGATCTGAGGGTCTGTCTTTATTCCAATACCATGCTGTTTTTATAACTATTGCTTTGTAATACAGCTTAAAATTGGGGAAAGTAATGCCTCCCATATTCCTTTTCCCAAGGAGTGTGTTAGCTATTCGAGGGTGTTTATTGCTCCAAATAAATTTTAGAAATGTTCTGTTGAATTAAATAATTAAGGATGGGGCTGGATGGAAGTGGATGCCATTCCAGGCCACGTGGCTCTGCAACCCCCATCCAGCCAGCGGGTCCCAGGCCCAGGTGAACGGCAGAATTAGACTCATCCAGAGGACAGGCATCAGGAAGCATCAACTTTATTCATCCCTATCCACCACATGTGTGGTTTCTATCATAACCTTTCAAACACAGACATTCTTTGCTAGCCCTGGCCTCTTAACTCCTTTCAGCCATCTTCCCTTTGGGCTCCATGCTGGTCAAAGACCAGAACGCAGAGACCCCAAAAGCCAGAGAGCCCAGCAGGGCAAACTGGCCTAATCCCCTGGCTCAAAGGCTTATATACCTATTCCAAGACCCCTCCCAGGAATGGGCGGGGTCTTGCAGGTAAGGTCACACCTAATATTCAGTTCCCAAGGGACCCCTCCCAGAAATGGGCGGGGTCTTAGATAGGTACACCTACATTTCCCCCTTTTCTGAAATATAAAGACCCTTTTGTAATTCTGACTCCCCACCTTTAGCCAAAGGGGAGTTAATATTTTCATACAACAACGTAATAAAGTGAAAATTAATATACAAGCCCTTTTCAAAAATATAACATTTTTGCAAAATATACTATACACCTGTAACTTAAAAATTCTCTTAATGCTTTTTTACCAAGCACTATTCCAGAAACTTTCATGTTCCTATACTTTTAAACCTCTATTGGGGGAACTTTGTTCCTATTAACCTTCCCTACACACAAGTACTACAGCATAAATGCATAACATACATTTTAAAAACAGGCTAAGTACATTAAAATACACACAGTAAAACATTTTGCAATTGAAAATATTAACTAGAAAACAAAACACATTTAAATTATAAAGAAAATGACTTAATTAAGACAAAGATGCAGGCGGTTAAAAATCAGATCTTTAAATGGGCTAAACTGTTATTACTTCCTTTTTATTTTTTAACCACTAACTAACTAAAACTTATCCCATCACCAACTATGAGTAAAATATATGACTACCCACTTAGTCCCTACACCTAAAGTCCAGATGGTTCCCTGCTTCTGGGTTGATAGGAGCTTTTCGCAGCTTCTTTGCTGCAGGGGCACACGTTCTCTGCTGATCGTAGCTGCTTGCAGAACGGGCATTTTCTGCTGATCGTTTTGGCCGTTGCTTCTTTGCAGGGCTCATCTGGATGTTAAGAATTTTAAAAGTCCTGTATGAAATTTTCAAATTCGAAATCCAAATTCAAGCCGACGGTTGTTCTCAGAAAATCAGTCCACTTTAAATACAGTCTTTTTTCTCCTCCGTTTCCAATCTAGACTTTTAATCTGTTTTTGAGGAGGCCGATGTTTTTGTTTTCTTGTAACAAAGTGTCAGTCCTGGGGCCTTGGATGGGAGTGATTACAAGTTTTCAACTTCCCTGTTTTACTGATATTTTTGCCCCTAGAAGGGGTCTCGGCCATATTTGAACATGGCTTCACGTGGCCAAACACTTTGGGCTTGACTGCATCTGAACAGAGCGAAAATTAAACAGAAGAGCAGAAATCTCACCATGTTCACTGTTTTCTTGGGTCCAGGATTCAGGTCAGAGTTCGGGGCGCCAGTTGTTGAATCAAATAATTAACGATGGGGCTGGATGGAAGTGGATGCCATTCCAGGCCACGTGGCTCCGCAACCCCCATCCAGCCGGTGGGTCCCAGGCCCAGGTGATCGGCGGAATCACACTCATCCAGAGACAGGCATCAGGAAGCATCAGCTTTATTCATGCCCTATTCACCACATGTGTGTGGCCTATCTCATAACCTTTCAAGCACTCAGCCATTCTTAGCTAGCCCTGCCTCTTAACTCCTTTCTGCCATTCTCCTTTGACCTCCATGCTGGTCAAAGACCCAAAAGCCAGAGAGCCCAGCAGGGCAAAAGACTTAATCCCCTCACTCAAAGACTTATACTACCTATTCCAAGACCCCTCCCAGGAATGGGCGGGGGTCTTGCAGGTAAGGTCACACCTAATATTCAGTTCCCAAGACCCCTCCCCAGAAAATGGGCGGGTCTCAGATAGGTACACCTAAATTCAGGGTGGAGTTACAATATAACAAAGTTTGGCTGGATGGGTGGTCAGTGTGTATTTCTAAAGGTCTGATGAAATAAGTTACAAATTTATAGCAATATTTCATCTTTTGGTATTCTTAGTACTAGCAAGTGAAAATGGTGTACCAAAGTGGGATGTTCTCATTAACTTCTCTAAGCTACCAAGAGAGTGACCCTACTTCCTCTCTACAGTTACAAGATCTTCATCAATAACCCTCTTATATTATTCCCTGAAAACCTATTTCTTTTGTTGTTATTGTTTGAGAGGGAGGGTATATCTTGTGGTGCTCAGGGATCACTTCTGGTGTTACTCAGGAAAACGACATAGTTCTAAGAAATTAAGATCTCTACATACGTAGCAAAGTTTTCTTAACATCTGTTCTATGGTCTCAGCCCCTGAAAGACTACATCTTTAGGAGAAAAGGGATGAAAAAAACTTGACTCCATTTCTGCAAGCTAATTTCCATGAATCTTTGGTGCCTTAGTCAAGATCCAAATCAATTTTTTCTGGTTCTCTTCCTCTGCTCTGTAAATCCATTGCATCTTGGATGCTGCCTACAATCTGGATGAACCCATTGGATTACTCATTGGAATATCAGTCCTCACCTTGACCGGTCCCTGTCAGTTGGATTTTACTGCTCTGAGTGGAATATAAACCAGAATTTACAACACTAAGGCAAGAGATAAAAAATTACAAAATCTGGACTTCATTAAGCATTAGATATTATAGAAGACTCTTTTATTCAATGCAAGTAGAAGAATCCTTTGACATGCTTTTGACATTTCTCCCATGTGATTAGCATATAAACTCGATTTCTGGAGTCTTATTTCAATAGCCATAAGCCCAGCACAGTGTCTGAGTACTCATAAATTCAAATATCTCCTGTAGAAGATAAGATTGTTCTAGATAAATCTTCCAAGATCCAGCAGCATTCACAGTCAGTGACTTCAGGATGCTGCAATCTTGTGATATTGGTTATACTATTTCAGGACATTTATTTGTATGATACATAGAAAAACCACTAATTGATAAGTATGATTATGGAAGCTGCTCCTTCATGCCTCCCTGAATTCAAGGTAATAGACAGTTATGCATGGGGCCCGGAGAGATAGCACAGCGGCGTTTGCCTTGCAAGCAGGACCAAAGGTGGTTGGTTCGAATCCTGGTGTCCCATATGGTCCCCCGTGCCTGCCAGGAGCTAATTTCTGAGCAGACAGCCAGGAGTAACCCCTGAGTAACGCAGGGTGTGGCCCAAAAACCAAAAAAAAAAAAATAGACAGTTATGCACATTACTGATAAGAAGAGACTAGCTTCTTTGTAATAAGTGGCTAATTTACCTTTTAGGCCACACATGCAGCATTTTCCCCTATAGCACCTTAGCACAAGGTCTTATTTGAGTAGTCTCAACACCTAGCAAAAGGATCTTGCTGCCTATATCTTAAATTCTCAGAGAGAATATTTGAGTCCAATGTGCTCTCTACCTTTTCGCCAGTGTTCAGCTGGTTCTGAGGTGAGCTAATTCCCTCTCACCCTCCCTGTGTTGAGGCAAAGAAAATGTCTCTGAACTTTTCTTTTCTCCCAGTGTATTTGTGTGTATGTGTGTAGGCTCATGCACATGTATATGAAATGCACAATACACTTGAGCACATTGTATATTCTTCTTCCAAATTTTCTTTCAGTTCAGATGCTCTTTTGTGAGTTTCACATGTGTTGACAAGATGGAGATAGAATGGAATGGAGAAGAAACTGTTCTAATCTTGTCTTCTGAGTTGTTTGTCAGAGTGTTTGGCTTTTATGCATTAGATGCCTAAAGCAGGGTGTGTCACTAGTTGGTTTATGTGTATTTTTCAGTTTTAGTATCTCATACTTTATCTATTAGTCTGTATGGACCATTTTCTCTTTGCCTGATTCTGAACACCATCTTAAGAAGGGTTCAGAGGCAAGGGATTGACTGGAATTGAGACAGTCACTTGAAAAGATAGCATCCTCACTTCTTTCCCAAATAATGCAGAATGCAAAAACTTCTTACCAGCTCTAGTCTTCCAAAACCACTGCCACACCAATTCTGAAAGATTGCCACCAGTGATCTCCATTGGGCTCTTGCTCAGCTCCTGATTCCTATTACTCTGTACTTAGTGCTCTCCATCTCCCAGCTGCATTCATCCGTTTAAAAACTTTGAACTTCCCAGGCCTATTAAAAACTACCAAGTTACTTATTTACTCCTTTAATGGAAAAAAAATGTCCCTACATCTAATATGGATCCCTTGTCCGCTGATGACAACCTACAAAATGTTAAATGGCAAAAAACGATGAGATTGGCTGCTGACCACAAATTGCCTTCCATGTGCAGGAGGAAAGGCCTGTGGGTATTTTGTTCTGCTGAGCCTCACCTCTGTCACTGGTAAAGACGAAGAACTCCAACAGGAGTGGCCAGGGGAGTGATGGATTAACACTGGTAGATTAGAGCAGAGCAAAGTTACAATGAATTACCAACCAATAACCCAGCAGTGCACAAGGGTTTCAGTATTTCAATGATCAGTACGCATGTGCCAATGCATTGTTTAATTTGTAGGGAGAAGACACACCCAAATTATGGTAGAATTACGCTTGCCCTTGTGCTCAGGGGTTGCTCCCAAAGGGGCTCAGGAGTTTCTCCAATACTTTGCCATGGATAAAGCTTGGTTTTTCACATTTGAGTCACACACTTAGATCACTTACTGCCTCTTTAGCTCAAATTGATAATAATATTTTGATGATGTTGTTCCTTGCATGTCTCTTCTGTCCTCTTTGTTCCTAACCATGCTGGCCTCCTTCCTGCTAGGAGCCCAATGTCCCTTCCTGCTCTTCCCCCATCACTATCCCCCACCCACTTTGTAGACAAAGATCACATTTTACCTTTTCCAATTAGTCCACTGGGACCAACCAGATCACCTTGTCTCATCAGCATTATCCCGTATTAATCCAGCTGCTGTCTGATCTTTCTATTTATTAGCTCTTTTTCTTTTCACCTAGAATGTAAATTTGGGAGTGAGAAGGCTTTGTTTTTTTTTCCTCTGATGCAACTAGAGAAGGCTCCTAGAAAGTGTAAAATGACTGAAAAATTGGACACTCATTCAACACAACTAATCATTAGTATCCTGTCCTCTGTCCTCTGAATTAGCTAATGTCCCACATAAGAAAAGACATTTAGCAAACCTGGACTTCCCCAAAGAAGAAATAAAACTGTTTGAAAATGATGGTTATTACTCCATGTGGAGAATCTGTGCATTATGTTGAGAAATCTGGCCTCTGCCTATTTGGCCCTTCCATGGATGCAACTTTTTTTTTTTTTAAGTTCTTGAACTATTGCGTACTTACCATCCTACAAGATGGAGTAACATCACCAATATCATAGGGGAGAGAGTTATGGTAGAGAGTTAGATTTGATTTTCTCTCCCTTCCTTCTTCCATTCCTATATGGTGGTTCTCTGAGTGACAGATGGCTACAAGGTATCACAACTTGGTGTGGGGCATAAATTGGGACAGAGGTGGAAATGGGGCAGAGATTGGTGACACAATTCCCAGCAGGATGGTGCCAGGACCTGCTGAGTTGGGGAGCACAGAGCAAGCCCATCTGTGCCACCAGGCCTTCTGTGATGCTCTGGGAGAAGTGACAGCACTAACCCAGATCATACATATTCAAAGCCCAGTCTGGTTGCTTGGCACCGTGGGCCACCCCAACAAAGCAGGTAACAGCTTGCATCCTTGACTCAAACCTTGGGGTGCTGAGTCGGCTGGACCAAAAATGGTGCAGTACTTGGAGAACGTGCTACTTCTTTCTCAATGAATGAAGGTGAATTGTTTTGAAGTGAGGGGTTCTTGCTCAAGGGTTTAAGCTTCCCAAATACATTTGGGTTATTTTGGTTTTGTTTGTTTATTTTGTTTCGGGGCTGGCTCTGCACTCAGTATTCACTACTGACTGGGACTCAGAGGACAACATGGGGGTACCAGGATTAAACCTGGGTTGGCTGCATCCAAGGCAAGCACTCTACCCACTGTCCTAATGCTTCAGTCCCTCAAATATATTTGGATAGAATTTATTCAAGAACTTGGATGGGGGAAAAAATCCATTTTATTTTATTAATCCCTAACCGGAGTGAAACAAATCTGCTTATTTAAGTCTCAGGAACAAATCACACTATTATTCATGGTACTTGTCCACATAGAATTCCCAGAGAGTTTTGGATCGCATTGTAGTTGTTGATGATTTCACAAAACATGTGTATATTTTTCCCAATGTAATAATCCAGTGTTTAGACTTGCTGTAGTATTTTGCTATTTAAAGCATACCAAAGACATGCTTATCACAATTTGTCATCACATTTTAATAATGATTCAGGATTATTGGCTTCATTTGTAATCTTATGTATTTCATGATAGTCTAACTTCAAAGTGCTATTTCTGGAACTAGATTCATAGTAGTAGGTAGAGTGCTTGCTTTGCACAAGGCTGACTCAGGTTTTATTTTTTGGCATCCCATATGAATTAGAAGCTCCCCTAGGAATGATTATCTCTTATTTTGGTTTTGTGGTATTCAGGAGTTACTCCTGGCTCAGTGCTCAAGCATTATTCCTGGCAGTGCTCAGGAACCATATGGATGTCAGGGATTAAATACTGGTCAGCCATGTGCCAAGTAAATAGCCTATGGACAATATTATTGTTCTCACTCTTATCCACGGCTAGAAGTGATTTTGGAGTGCAGAGTCAGGAGCAAGACCTGAGCATTTCTGGGTATGGCAAAACAAAACAAAGCTATAAACAAATAGCAACAACAAAACATTTTTCTGATGGCCAAATATATAATATAGAGAGATTAAGGTGTATGCCTTGCATGTAGCTGACCTGTTTCGATCCAGGGCTCCACAGGATCACCGGAGCATCACCAATTGCAGCCATGGATCCTCCCCCATGTACAACCAGGGTTTATATTAGTAATAATGACATTGCAGAGACCCCTGAGTAGTACCATGCTCTTGGGCCCTCAATAAAACTGCCAGACCCATTAGCCAAGGGATCCAACAAATAAACAAACAAACAAACATTCTGAAGTGGGAATGAACCTTGACAGATTCTCTGATCTATGTTCTAATCTCTTCTTTAAATCCATACAGGAAAAAAAGGTGCTTGCCATTATGTATTGTGTGTGTATGTGTGTGTGTGTGTGCGCGCACATGTGCTTACCATATAAGTACTTTAGTCTGTGTTTTTTAGCCAGTGGTAAACCCTCCAAGTAATCTTAGAACTCTGCTCCTATATTTCTGCTACAAAATCAGGAGTCAGCAGCTAATCTTAGAAATCCCAAAGAAGATACCAGAGAAATACTTTGTACTGAAAAGTAACTTTCCCCAATCTTATAAATGTGTGCTTATGACTCTATAGACAGTTCCATAGTTTTCTGCTATTTTTTTATTTTTATTATTATTATTTTTGGGTTTGGGGCCACATCTGGTGACACTCAAGGGTTACTCCTGGCTGTGCACTCAGAAATTGCTCATGGTTCAGGGGACCATAAGGGATGCTGGGAATCAAACCCAGGTCCTGTCCTGGGTCAGCGCTCCTCCTCCTCCTCCCTCCTCCTCCTCTTCTTCTCTTCTTCCTTTCTTTGTTTCATTTGTTTCTTTGTTTCTTTGTTTTTCTTTCTTTTCTCTTTGTTTCTATTTTCTTTTTTCTTTCTTTGTTTCTTTCTTTCTACTTCTCCTCCTCCTTCTTCTTCCTTTCTTCTTCTTTCTTCTTTCCTCTTTCTTTCTTCCTTTCTTCTTCTTTCTTCTTTCCTCTTTCTTTCTTCCTTCCTTCCTTCCTTCCTTCCTTTCTTTCTTTCTTTCTTTCTTTCTTTCTTTCTTTCTTTCTTTCTTTCTTTCTTTCTTTCTTTCTTTCTTTCTTTCTTTCTTTCTTTCTTTCTTTCTTTCTTTCTTTCTTTCTTTCTTTCTTTCTTTCTTTCTTTCTTTCTCTCTCTCTCTCTCTCTCTCTCTCTCTTTCTTTCTTTCTTTCTTTCTTTCTTTCCTTCCTTTCTTTCTTTCTTTCTTTCTTTCTTTCTTTTCTTTCTTTCTTTCTTTCTTTCTTTCCTTTCTTTCTTTCTTTCTTTCTTTCTTTCTTCTTTCTTTCTTTATTGCTTTCTTGCTTTCTTTATTTCTTTCTTCTTTCTTTCTTTCTTTCTTTCTTTCTTTCTTTCTTTCTTTCTGCCTTCCTTCCTGCCTGCCTGCCTGCCTGCCTGCCTGCCTTCCTTCCTTCCTTCCTTCCTTCCTTCCTTCCTTCCTTCCTTCCTTCCTTCCTTCCTTCCTTCCTTCCTTCCTTCCTTCCTTCCTTCCTTCCTTCCGTCCTTCCTTCCGTCCTTCTCTTCTACTTCTCCTCCTTCTTTTTAATTTCAGAAACATTACTTAGATATGTAAGAGCTTGTACTCTCCACTGAAGATTAGTGAGTTACCAGATCCCCATAGAAAGACCATACAGTTTCAGAAGAGTTCAGGACCACTCTCCTCTTGTCATTTTCTCATCGTCTTCATCTACATTGATGAAACTCTTCAGCCTAAAACCATCTAAGATGCCATCTTTGCAGTTTCTTTTACTAAGATAGATTTTGTCACTGGAGATAAAAAAAAAGGTAAATAGAAAAATAGGGCTGCACAGAGATTATAGGGGTTAAGGTGCATACTTTGCAACACTATGATTCCAGTTCAAATCCCCATATCACATGTGGTCACCTCAGTACCACCAAGTGTCATTACTATTTACGGAGCCAGAAAGATCCCCTGACCACTACTGTGTGTGATTCAACTCTCTACTCACAGAGAAAGAAAAAAAATAAAAAATAAAAAGAAAGAAGAAACAAAGAAAGAGAAAGAAAGAAAGAAAAGGGGAAAGAAACAACTAAAGAAAGGAAGGGAGGGAAGGCGAGGGAGGGAGGAAGGAAAGAAGGAGGGGAGGAAGAAAGGAAGGAAGGAAGGAAGGAAGGAAGGAAGGAAGGAAGGGAGAGAGGGAGGGAGGGAGGGAGGAAGAGAGAAGGGAGGGAAAAAAAGAAGGTAGTGCAATGTTCAAAACTAATTAATTTGAAATTCGAAGGCAAGAAATATTTTTTACCCTGACTTGGTTGAGTGACCTGAATCAAAGATATGTAACAAGCAAATATAAATACTATCTTTGTCCTGAGAAAATAATGGTCTGTGACTAATGAATAAGATGTTCCATGCTCAGGGTTAAAGGCCTAAGAAAAAACAAAACAATTATTAAAGAGCAGCCTAAAAAAAGACTTATTATCAATCACCTGTTTTGTCAAAATCTCATTAAACTGTCAAGTCCAAAGAATATATTGACAAACTAATAGATAAATAAGCTTCCCCTAGGCTTTGATGGTAGTAATAACTATGCAGCAACCCAATATTTAAGAGATTTGTTTCTGCCCCATGTTGTATGTCCCAAGGATCAGAAGGATGCTAAAGATACAGCCCTGTTTGGGGGCTGTGTTTTTGAGCGATAGTATAGCAGATTAAGGTACTTGGCCTGGGTTCCATTCCCAACCATACAATATGTCCCTAAACACTGCCAAGAGTTATTCCTGAGTATTGCCACTCCCTCTCCTGAGTTCTTTGAGAAGATGGTTTAAAGGACAAGAACTGTTCAGAAAATCGAAGAGTCATGCACCATGGCTTGAGATTACTGAACTACCATTTGTCCATTTTTATGAAAGATCATGGAATGTTGTTTTAAATATAAAATATACTGTCTAATGTCCATGTATTTGGTGAGGCCTCCCTGGGCATGGCACCTGTAGCCCCTTCAGCGAACAGGTCTGAAGATTGCAGGATAATGGCAGAGAGATTAATTCGCATGGGGTCAGTTAAAGTTTCATTGGAGTTGGCTAGCTTTATTTCATGACCTTTTTTCTGCCATGTGCCTGTCTGCTCCACTTTCTTTTCCCAGCAGCTTTTTTAAAAAAATAATTTTTGTGTGGCCAAAGTGAATTACAAATATTTCACAGTAATATTCAAGGTTCATAGTGACAATAAATCAAGGGCATTCCCACCACCAGTGATGTCCTCCCTCCACCCCTGTTCCCAGTATGCATCCCATATCTTCCTCCTTTACCCCTCAGAATAGTAGTGTAACTGGTCCCCACTCGTAGAGCTTTGCTGTGGATTAGGTATAGATTCTGTTGCCTTTGACTTTGGGTTTGATATTCAGGTCTGATCATGTTTTATTTCCACTAAATGTTCATGTGGGTGTCTGGACCTTGGTACCAGTCATCCCCCCACCTCAGTTAATGAGGCTGGACAAGATGATTCAATCAATGTGCTTCTGTTGGAGATATAGAAAAAGGAATTGGAAAAGAAGAAGGAAAGAAAGAAACAAAAAAACTAGGAAGGGTCCTTCTAGGTGTTGTAGATATCAATTTAGGAGTGGGAAGGAAAAAAGAGAAAAAACGGTAACAAGACCAAAAAAAAAATAACCAACAAAAACAACAAAGCAATAACAAAAAATATAAAAACACAAACAAATAAACAAAACAAACAAACAAACAAACAAAAACCCAAAGCTGGCAACTACAAAAAAGACCAAAAAAAAAAGGCCCAACCAGCAACTACATAATCCTTACCACCAAGCAACACCTTTTATTCTTTATTTTTATTTTTATTTTTTTGGTTTTTGGGTCACACCCAGCAGCGCTCAGGGGTTACTCCTGGCTCTAAGCTCAGAAATCACCTGT
The DNA here is from genome assembly GCF_024139225.1 of Suncus etruscus. Classification (NCBI taxonomy): domain Eukaryota; kingdom Metazoa; phylum Chordata; class Mammalia; order Eulipotyphla; family Soricidae; genus Suncus; species Suncus etruscus. Next base: position 13,394,712 of record NC_064851.1, on the reverse strand, counting down.
GGCAGGCATGGGGGACCATTATGGGATACCGGAATTCAAACCACCATCCCTTCTGCATGAAAGGCAAATGCCCTACCTCAATGCTGTCTCTCTGGCCCCATTCTTTATGCAAAACAAGAAGACCCCCTCCCAGGTGTGGGTGGGTCTGACCATCCAGGTGAGATTAACATAGGGCATTGGGAGAAGGTTCCTTACAATAGATGATGAGCAGGAGACCATGGATGGAGGAAGAATAGGAAGACAGGAGAGTTGACATGGAGCCTTGAAGTTAAAGTCTGACTGCTGGCTTCCAGGAACATGGTTAAAACTCCATTTTAGAAATGGGTCTGTTTCTCTGGTACACCACCTTAATCTGCGACTACTTCCTCTACTCTCTAGCTGGGAAAAAGAAAAAGACAACAAAGACTCCTTCAACTAATTTAAATATTAGCATCATCAGATATAGAATACAAAATAAATGCCTGCTGTGATGAAAGAAATAAAATCAAAGCCAGTAAAAATTAGTAAGAAACAAAAATAACCCAAGAAATAAATCAAATCTGAAATTGAATCAAATGGAACTTCCAGAGACATTTTAAATAAAACTCAGGGAATGTCTTAAACAGCTGTACAGTTAACTAATGACTCAGTAAAAATTGACAACATAGTTTTCCAAAAACTAAAACAGAGAGATGTATTAAATGCAAACATTTTCTGTATGTCCAAAGAAACAAGGGCTAAAATGAAAAGGCACACTCCTGATTGGGAGAAAATATTGGAATACAATGTCTGATAAAGGATTAACATCTGAGTTATGCAAAGAATTCTCCAAGATCAATGTCAGTAAATCCAATAACCACATTTTAAAATGGGGGAAAGGAAAGACCCCCTCAGAAGATAGATGATGACTAGTTTGTATACAAAAAGTGTTTATTGTCATTTATTAGAAGAGCATCTAAATTTCCTAACAGTGATATATCACATCGCATCAATGTAAATGGCACATCGTAGAAAGAACAGAACAACTTGTGCTGGTGGGGATTCTTGAAAAATGAATTCTCATGTACTGTTGGTGGAAATGTTGCCTAATTCAACACTTATGGAAACATTATGCCAATTCCTCCAAAAATTTAAGACTACAGCTAACTAGGCTCTCTCTGCTTTGTATCTATATGAAAGCACAAAAATGTTTGTTACTAGTGCTTGTTCCACCATGATGTAGATAGAGGTAAAATATCTGTGACTATCTAAACCACTAGCTGTAGCACTAAAGTAAATAGCAGACCAAAAGAACAGCAATTACATTTTAAAATGTAACATTCAAGGAGTAAGGTTTGGGGTGCATGAGAGGAAATCTGGGGTAAGTGGTGAAGTAATGGGATTTATGGGGTGAGGGGACTGGATGTAGGAACACTGAATGGTTGAAAATCTGTAATATGAAACTATGTCAATCACAGTCTAAGTCGGGGGTCCTGAAACTACAGGTCGTGGGCCACATGTGGCCCTCAGAGGACATCTATTCAACCTGCCGAGTATTTTTTGCCACCACTGCCTGTCCTGCTTAGGAGCAGACTAGTCCAAGGCCAATGGTGAGCATGTGTGGAAAGTGTGCCTCACTCTCTGAACCCCCCTCTCCTTCTCTCTGTCTCTCTACTCTTACTCTCTGTCTCTGGTAGGGGTCCTCCAACTATGGCCTGTGGGCCACTATTGGTCATAGTTGTTTGTTAGTTTTTTTCCAAACTACAGCTGGGCTCTCCAATGGTCTGAGGGACAGTTAACTGGCCTCTGTTTAAAAAGTTTGAGGACATCTGCAAGTAAAAGGGGGAGATAAAAACAAAATCCAGGGAGAAACACTAATGATGGGGGGTTAATATTCTTCTTAAGTTAAATAGTGGTCTCAAACCTCATACAAAATAGGAAGAACTTTCTCAAAGAAGAAATACAGATGGCCAAAAGGCACATGAAAAAATGCTCCACATCACTAATCATTAGGGAGATGCAAATTAAAACAACATCTACACTCCAGAGACTGGTACACAAAGAACAGGAACAATAAGTGCTGGAGAGGATCTAGGGAGAAAGGAATTCTCATTCACTGCTGGAGAAAATGCCATCTAGTCCAGCTTTTGTGAAAAACAATACAGAGATTCCTCAGAAAACTTAAAATTGAGTTCCCATATGATCCAGTTATACCACTTTTAGTGGCATACACTAAAACATACTACAAAAATGACATCTGCATGCCTATGTTCATTGTAACTATTTACAATAGCCAGAATCTGGAAACAACCCAGATGCCCAACAACAGATGAGTGCCTAAATAACCTATGGTGTATTTACAAAATGGAATACTATGGAGCTGTTAGAAAAAAATCAAGTCATTAAATTTTCCTATATATAAATGGACATGGAAACTATTATGCTGAGTAAAATGAGTTAGAGGAAGAGAGATAGATACTCATCTGTGGGATTTAAGAAAAATAAAATATAGTATGGTAATATTACTGATAAACAAGAGAGATAAGGTTTGAAAGGACCAGCCCATGATATAAAGCTTATCACAAAGATCGGTGAGCACAGTTAGAGAAATAACTACAACAACAACTATCATGTCAATGGTAGTGAGTGATAAAAATAGAATGCCTATCTTGAAGACAGGCAGAGGATTGGGGAGGAGAAAGAGGGGGTATTGGTAGTAAAAAGGTTGCACTGATGAAGGGGGTGTACTTTTTTTATGACTGAAACCCAACTACAAACATGTCTGTAATTATGGTGCCTAAATAAACATATTAATAAAAATTAATTTTAAAATAGTTAAAATAGATACATATTTAGAAAGATCAAATCCAAATGGAAAAAATTCAAGTTCATTCCAAAATTTGGTAAATTTTATCACATTTTTCCCATCACAATTTGACTAAGCAAGGGAAGGGGAAGATATATATATATATATATATATATATATATATATATATATATATATTATATATCCATTACTTCTGCTCCTCAGGCTAAACACAAAGGCTGGAAATTTCAAAATACCTGTTTTGTTCTTGTGACAAACCACCATCTATCTGTTTCTCATGCATGCAAAGAACTAAACTTAAGTATATCATAACAGACTTGTTTTGAGATCTTTAGTACTCACACATGCAGAGAGAAACCCAAAATTGTATCTAACTCCATCCATGATGCAGTAATGTGCAACAGGAATGCACATTTTGTAAAGACAAAAGTCACTCTGACACACTTAACACACTTTATTTATTTTTTAAGAAGTACATGCACGACTGTGAAAAATTGTGAGCGCTGCCTGTGTGGTGTCTATCTCCTGGCCTGTCGCGTGAAACTCTTGGGAGTGGGCCGAAAAGAGGCTCCAGAAGAGCACTTTGCTCCACTTCACTACATGGCAGTGCACTTTTTCTAAGGAAAGAACACCATTGCAACAAGAAGAAAAAATTACACTAAGAAACTGTGCTGAATCACTGAAGTCCAGCATTTCTCTCCGGACTGTCTTCTCTGCTGTGTGCTCAGGCCTAAGATTTGATCCTGTGAGAGGCTTCATCCAACGGAGAACTACCCTCCCTGGAGGCGAGTCGACCCATCCAGAAAGGGCGGAGCCAGAGGATGTGAGGCTGAGTACATCATTCAGCCAATGAATACCACCACAACATGTAGAAAAAACCCACAATACAAGTGTGACAATGGGGAAACAACGCAGGCCAGCATCAGACATAGAGAATGAAGATGACAATTCTGAGGACCAGATAATGACCAACCAACTAATCAACCTCTCAGATAAGGACTTCAGACAAGCAATATGGAAGATGCTCAACAAACTCAAAAAAAAAAAAACATGGATCGAGTTGAACAGAACACTAACAAGAACCAAGAAAAATATGAAGACAGAAATCACAAAACTCCAAACTGAAATAACATGTCAACTAACAGGCCTGAAAAACTCAGTAAACGAATTGAATGTCAAAATGGATAAGCTCTGGGACAGGGTAACAGAAGCTTAGAATAGAAATTGGTGCTGTGGAAGATGAGATAAATAACAATTCCATACAGAGGGAGAGATTGGAAAAAAAAACTTAAAGCAAATGAACAGACAATGGAAAAAATTAGTCAAAGAATGGGAACATATGAAAATAGAAGTCTATGATAAGCTCAACAGAAACAATTTAAGAATCATTGGAGTCCCAGAGACCCAGGAAGAAAATTTTCAGGAAGAATCACAGTCAAAAACATCATTAAAGAGAAACTTCCAGAGCTAAAGAATATATGTGATCAGGGCCCGGGAAGGTGGCGCTAGAGATAAGGTGTCTGCCTTACAAGCGCTAGCCAAGGAACGGACCGCGGTTCGATCCCCCGGCGTCCCCATATGGTCCCCCAAGCCAGGGGCAATTTCTGAGCACATAGCCAGGAGTAACCCTCTGAGCGTCAAACGGGTGTGGCCCAAAAAAAAAAACAAAAACAAAAACAAAAAAAAAAAAAAAAAAAAGAATATATGTGATCAAATCCTGCATGCCCGAAGAGTACCAACCAAAAGAGACCCCAGAAAAAAATACCCCAAGACACATCCTAGTCACAATGATGAATCCCACAGATAGAGATAGAATTCTAAAAACAGCAAGATCAAAAAGGAAAATTACATTCAAGGGAGCGTCCTTGAGATTTACAGCAGACCTGTCACCAGAAACACTCAAGGCCAGAAAGCAGTGGTGGGACATTGTGACAAGACTGAATGAAATGAATGCTTCACCTAGAATACTGTACCCAGCAAAACTCACTTTCCGGTTTGACAGAAGAATACATGGTTTCACAGACAAAAAACAGCTCAGAAACTTTACAGACTCAAAACCAGTCTTAAGAGAAAAACTGAAAGACCTAATTTAAGACAAGACTAACCAAAAGACACACCAAATTTCGATATAAAGATGGCATTAAATCCCAAGACAATTTTTTTCTCTCAACGTCAATGGACTAAATGCACCAGTTAAGAGACACAGATCGATTGGCTAAATGGATCAAAAAACTCAATCCAACCTTCTGCTGCCTACAAGAAACGCACCTGAATAGTCAGAACAAACATAGACTCAAAATAAAAGGCTGGAGAAAAATTATCCAAGCAAACAACACTCATAAAAAAGCTGGAGTGGCCATACTAATATCAGATAATGCAAACTTTATACTCAGGAAGGTTGTAAGGGACAAAGATGGACATTTTATATTAATCAAGGGGTATGTAGAGCAGGAAGAAATAACTCTCATAAACATTTATGCACCAAATGAGGGGCCAGCAAAATATTTAGTACAATTGTTGACAAATCTGAAAAATAATATCAATAACAACACAATAATTGTGGGGGACCTCAACACGGCTTTGTCAACACTGGATAGGTCAACCAGACTGAAACCCAACAAGAATATACTAGACCTGAGGAGAGAAATGGAAGAAAGAGGCCTAGTGCATATATATAGGACACTCCATCCCCAGAAACCTGGATACACATTCTTTTCCAATGTACATGGGGACATTCTCCAGGATAGACTACATGCTGGCACATAAAACATACCTCCATAATATCAAGAGGATAGAAATTTTGCAGACTACCTTCGCTGACCACAAGGCTCTGAAATTATTTGTGAATTCCAAAGGGATACAGAAGAAAAACTTTAACACTTGGAAGTTAAACAGCCTCATACTGAATAACCAGTGGGTCCGAGATGAAATCAAGGAGGAAATCAAAAGGTTCCTGGAAACAAATGACAATAAAGACACAAACTATCAGAACTTATGGGACACAGCAAAAGCAGTACTGAGAGGAAAATTTATAGCTTTGCAAGCACACATCAGGAAGGAAGAAGGAACTTACCTGAGTAGCTTAATGACACAGCTAACAGAACTAGAAAGTGCTCAACAAAAGGACTCAAAAATAGGGAGACAGAAGGAAATAACAAAGCTGAGAGCAGAAATCAATCAGGGGCTAAGCAAAACCATAAACTATGTGCCCTACAAATGTAGTGAAAAAGTGAATGTGTAATTAAGAAAAAAAATATGGCATCATTTTTTCCCTTCATTTAAAGCTTAAATGGTGTTTCATGACATTGGGTCATGAAACAATTAAGCAAGGGGAGTTCTAAAAAAAAAGAATTTTTTAATATCTTTGACACCCTTCCCCGTGTTAGAAATATTTATAAAAGCTCAATTTATAAAAACAGCTAGAACATCAAATGTGTCAAAATGATTTGTAAAGTAAATTTAATTTACAGAAGCAGTAAGAGAAAGTGGCTGGAGAGATTGTAGAAGGGTTAAAATGGATGCCTTACATATAGTCCACCCAATTTGATCCCTAGTATCACATGGTCCTTAGATATAGCTATGTGCCATTGTGGTACATACTGCTATCACAGGACCTGAGAAGCAATGCATCTCTGGGACCAAGCATTGATGCACTTGATTGGCTGAGAATAGCCAGAAAAGCACCACAGATCTCCTGAGTGCCAATTGCTTGCCAAAAATGAAATGAAATAAAATAAAATGATGCTTTTTATGTTTGTTATTCCAAGATATTGAATCACTAGATTATGTGAAAATTCTATTTTTACCTCTTTTGAGAAATTTCCATGTTATTTTCTATTGATTTAACCAGAAGACATTCCCACCAACAGTGATTGAGGTTTCTTTTTTTAACCACAAATACTATATTTATTGCATCACTTAGTACAGTGACAGGATATGGAAATAACCCAAATGTCTAACTAAGCACTTATGAATGAATAAAGTTAGAGTACATATACAGTGGAATCCTATGCAGCCGCAAGAAAAAATAAAGTTGTACGTTTTGCGTAACTGGAAAAAATTGAAGGATATGCTGTCAAGCAAAATAAAAATAAATAAATACCAGATGATCTCATTGATTTGTGGTATATAGAGAAGGCGAACAAGGAAAGAAGCAGTATTAAATGGTGATGAATTCTTTACGATGGGTTATAGGTCTGAGACTACCAGTAAGGGGATTGGGGGACTGGGTGAAGTGGAAGTAACAAAAGACTATGGTAAGGGCTGGAAAACTAGCACAGAGGTAGGGCATTTGCCTTGCATGCAGACCGAACAATTATAGATGGTGGTTCGAAATCGCAGCATTCCATATAGTCCCCCGAGACTGCCAGGAGTGATTTCTTAGTGCAGAGCCAGGAGTAACTCCTGAGTGTTGTTGGGTGTGACCCCCCAAATATATATATATAAAGAGAGATGCAATGGTAGAAGTTTTGGATACTATGGTGGTGGTGAGGTGAGGGAAACTATATATTAATATCATAAAATTAACATCATTTTAACCTATTATAGTCATATTACCCTACCTTTTGTGCATATATGTACATATATTTACATATGCCTTATGCGTGTTTATAAAAGATAAAATGCTAATGGAACAAAAATGTTCCACCAATAATCAGTTTTCTTTGTTTGTGACAGGTCCACTGAATGCTCCTCTGAATGTAATTTTCCTTTTTGGTCTTGCTGCTTTAAGTATTCTATCCCTACCTATTGGATTCATCATTATAAATAGGATGTGTCTTGGGGTGCTTTTCTTTGGATCTCTTCTAGCTGGTACTCTTTGGCCATGCAGAATTTGGTTGTATTCAGTATTTAGCTCTGGGAATTTCTCTGCAATGATGTCCTTGACTATTGATTCTGCCTGGAGATTTTCTTCCTGTCTCTCTGGGACTCCAATGATTCTTATGGTTGTTTCTGTTGAGTTATTGAAGACTTCTATTTTCATCTGTTGGCATTCTTGAGTATTTTTTCCATTTTCTGATCATTTTCTTTAAGACTCTCTTCCAATCTCTTCTGTTGTATGGAGTTGTTACCCATCTCACCTTCCAGCTCACTGCTTCTGTCCTCAGCTGCTGTTACTTTGTTGGACTTTCTACTGAGGTTTTTATTTTCTCTACTGAGTTTTTCAGTTCCGTTATTTTAGTTGGAGTTTTCTGATTTCTATCTTTGTAGTATCTTCAGCTCAATCTATGCTTTCTTGGATTTCTAAGAGGATCCTCCATGTTTCTTCTCTAAACTCCTTATCTGAGAGGCTAACTAAGTGTTTGGTTCTTGTTAGAGCTGCTGTCTTCATTCTCTATGCATGGAGTTGGCCTGCATCGTTTCACCCTTATCTCACTTGTAGTGTGATTTTTTTTCTACGTGTAAGAGTGGAATTCATTGTCTAGAAGATGAGCAAGGCCACAAAGCAAAGAGGAGTAGCCACGCTTCTCTGGCATTACCCTTTGTGGGTGGGGAGAGCCTAACTTGATGGGATTAAGTTTACTGGTGTCTTCCTCTGTAGCCTCAAGCAGGAAATCAGGAAGCCCAATTGTCCTTGTTTGTCTGCTTTATTTATGCCTGTATCCAGTACCATTTATTTATTTTATTTTTTTAAATAATTTTTATTGAGACCAATGTGAAGTACAAGTCTTTCATAGTTATATATAAGGTACATAGTGACAGTGAATTAGGACAATTCCCACCATCAGTGTTGTCCTCCCTCTGCCACTGTTCTCAACATGCATGCCATACCTCTATCCTTAGCTTCCTAGACTGCTAGTGTAACTGGTCCCTATTGTGTATGGTTTGTTGTATTTTGGATCTCTTGATTTTATTGTCGTTGACTTTGAGTTGGGTATTTAGGTCAGATTAATTTTTATTTCCACTTAATGCTCATGAGACAGACTCCAGTATCATTTCATGAAACATCTATCTTATAAATTATTAAGAAAAAAACACCTTTATAAGGATTAAAAATTAAGAGTAAAATTTTAAACAATAAAATAAAATCCAGTAGCAAAGATGTATACAATAAAGACAATACAGTCATCATTAAGACATACCTGAGGACAATAGAATATACAAGAAACTGAGACATAGCTTAATAAACAGTTACATCTACTCTAGCTGTTGGTTTTTAGCATGTCTTTATGAAACTAATCAAACTGACAAAAGAAATGAAATATATGATAATTTGAATTACATAATTACTAAGGCGGAATGAATGCATATGCATTTCACACATAATAAATACAGACCGCATATTCTTTTTAAGAATATGTGGCTGTCCACAAAGTCAATATTATACTTGGGTGACAAAGGAAGACTCGCTGAATTCCAAAGAAACAACATCATACAAACTATGCTTTGACCATAATGCCATAAAATTAGGAATTGATAGCAAAGAGCAGAGTTTTAAAATCCCTTGTGCTTGGAAGTTAAAAAGGCATATCAATGAATAACCCTTTAGTGAAAGAGGAAATTGCAAGGAGAAGTATGAAGTACTTAAAGCTGGACAACATGAAAGCACCATATGGCAAGTTACATGGGACATAAGTAAATCACCTCTTAGAAATTTACACTTTTAAATACATATATCAAAAAGCCAGAAAGAACAAAAACAAATGAGCTAAGCTTTGTGAGTTTTCAATTCACAAAGTTAGCAAAAGAGCAACTGAGCCAATTGAAAAAAACTATGAAGTAATTAAAACATACAGAGCAGATATCAATAAAATGATATCTCCTCCCCACAACTGCAAGAGGAAGATTTAACAAAATTAAAGACTGGTTCTAATATTTCATTTGTGAGATTTAAAGTGTTAAAGAAGGAGGTAAGGTACAAATTAAAAAGTACAAATGAGTAAAATGTTAACTGTAGATAAAACAGATTGTAAAGACAATTAAATAGCTCTCATTTAAATGTTTAGAAAAATACTAGAAAACTAGGTTTAATAAATATATTTCTAAAAATTCAAAGCTAAAATAGGAAAAATGAGAAAAGTTGAATAAATTCATTATTCCTTTACAAATGGAAAGATTAAATGCTCCCCTCAAATTCACACATGTGTCAGCAAAGACCAAGGTCCAAAAGTTTTATAGGAGACTTCTATTTTATATTGTTCTCAAACTATCTATAAATAATCTGTCTTTTGTAAGTTGGTCCAGGAAAAAGACAGAGAAAGCAACAAATGACAATTCAAATAAATTATTTTATATCTTAATATATGTATGCTTACTCAAGCAAAAAATAAGGTAACTGAATCCAACAGTATATTTAAAACACTATATCATGACTAAAATGAATATTTTCAGGAAGTAATAACAATATAAAGTCTTTTAAAGCAGCTCACTAAATTAATAGATTAAAGGTGATAAAATGATACGACTGTCTTGATAGCTGAAGAAAATGCATTAAATAAATCACAACCATTTTTCAGAGTGATAGTAAAAATAGTAACATTTCTTACAAAGCTTGATTAATAATATCTACCAAAATGCACATGGTAAATGTTATTTTCAAGAAACTTTATGCCTTTTTTTTGGTGGGGGATACAAATCATTTCATTGAAACTAAATATAATATATAAGCCTTCCTAGATTGAGGGTCATTCTCCCCCGATATATTCCCACATTCTTTCAAGTACTGAGCTTATGCAATTACGAAAATTTTTAAGAGTAAAAATTCTTTTCAGTAAAATAGTAGCCTAATAGGTAAAAACATATACAAAAGTTGAAATTTATTAAAGACACAATAGGAGAAACTCCAAATTGGCCTTTTTAAAAATATTTTTTATTTATTTATTTATTTTAATTATGAGAACAATGGTGCAAAGTAAGAGGACAAGGTAAAGTTACTGTGGAAGGACAATCACCAATAAACAGATTTCTCAGAAGAAATCTTGTTGCTGACACCTTAATTTTGAACATACAGTCAAGGAACATTAAGAAGAAATAAAACAGAACCCATGTACAATTACTTTGTCCCTCAAGTCTCCAGATATACATTATAATGTTTCTTAGTGGTACACAAAGCAATTTAAAGCCATAATATTTGTGTAACTTCTTAAACATTGAAGGCATAGAATTTTTTACATTTCCATGCATTTGCATATTAGTCTATGTTTACCTCAAAAATTTAAGTAGTTTTCTTTTCTATTTAAGATTTAGAGTCAAAGGAGCAAAGTAAAAACGGTGTTAGAGTGGCAATTATTGTTTGCATAGGCCCACCAAAATATGGGTGACATGGAAAGGAAAAACCTTGTCATAAATACAAGGAGACCCTACCCCTGAAGTTTCCTGGCATAAGATCAGCTCTAGGTTCCAGCAGAATAGATTGTCTAATTCAAGTCCTTGTCTGTGTGCCAATACAGTTTTATTTTTTGAACAGTCTCTGTTGTTGGCAAAAGATCTTGGAATCTGCATATCCTACATTGAAGTCAGGCTGGTGTCGAGCGTGCTCTAATTTCACCTCACAATTAAAGGGTAATACAGAGAGCCCTGTCCAGTAAGCAGGACATTATTGTTGTTAAGTCTTCTCAGTGTTAAGGGAAATCTCTTTTGAGTAGGTCGATGTCAGAGCAGCGGTAGGGTCTTCCCTGGTAGAGGATTGCTTCCAGGTGATGTTATAGACAATGTTGGATGTTTCGTAGGTGGCTTCCCTAGTTCAGGAGTGAATGGAGAATGCCTATTCTTCTGAGGCCTGCGCCAGGTCATTATGTCAATGTTCAGGGTGTAAAGTCCAATTGCACTACAAGTTTTGTATGTTCCCATCACTATTAGATAAGAACTTATTTGTACGTATAGAATTTCACCATTTTAATGTGCTTATGCAAACAAGGAATAATGCCACGTGGCATTATTGGTACATATAGGGGCTTCAAGAACAAGTCCAACAATCCCCGTGACTTGGTTCATACATAAACGATAAACTGAGGGAATCTTTCAGCAAATTCCTTATTGATCAGTTCACAAAGAGAAGAAAAGATAAAAAGTTAGGGGAAATCGTCACTATATAAGAGAATATTAAGAGATATAGCTGTCAAAAGAAAATAGATATAAAAAATTCAAAGGGCATACTTGTCTGTTTTATGCTTGTGAAATAGTTGGGTGGATGTTAAATCCCGTGCACCACGTTGGTCTGTGATTTTGGATGGTGCAGTACTGAAGTTAAAAAGGGTAAATGTGGGGTAATGATGGTTCGGGGTGAGAGAGTTGAAGAATAAAAATGAGTTTTGTAGAGGTGTTATAAAGAGCAGAATAAAAAATGGACATTCTGCATACATAAAAACATATCTTAAGGATATGGAGTACTATTAATATATATTGTGCGCGCCCGGCCCACACGGTTTGGAACATGTAGACAGGTATTGAAATTACCAGTGACTGCCTGAGTACAGCCAAGCAACTATCAGCCACCCCCCAGTTAAGCTCCTCCAAGCATAAAAAAAGGCCTTTAGCACAACGGAGGTCTGCCGAAACCCATGCTGGCAGAGACTCCCGGCTCCCAGGAAGGAAGGAGATCCTTCCCGGGAGCCAGAAGGCCGGAAGTTCAAAGCCCGCACCCTAAGTCTCCCTCTGGAGCCGGCGTGGGAGTGGGGAAAGCCTAGGGTACCCCATAAGCTCCTCCAAGGAACTCACCTTGCTGGCTTTCTGGAGGAAAGAGGTAGAGAGGTGCTGGGGTGCCCCAAGTCCCGCACCCCCACCCTAGGCCAGGTTAAAAAGGCCTTTGGCACAAAGGAGGTCTGAAATTGGCCTTTTTTCACACTTAAGTGCTAACTTCAACAGGGCAGGGCCAGGACAGAATGCTGCCTAGATGTAAAAGGTTTAACTTGTAAAAGGTTGAACTCTCTTGTTCTTGATCATGGCTTTCTAATGATTTCTCTACTTGGATCATTCTACCATCTTCCCTTGGTACTGTTTTGTCTTTCCCCTCTTTTTATTTATGTTATTAATTTTCCTGGCCTAATTGTATTAATCAATATGTTCAGTACTATGATAGAGTAGTGGTTATGACAAGCCCCAGCTGAAAAAAAAATTGCCACCTTGTTTCCTCCTGTGTTAACAGAGGTGGCATTTTTTTTCAGCTGGGGCTTGTCATAACCACTACTCTACCATAGTACTGAACATATCTGTCCCTAGCTCTGGATGGAATGGACAGTTTGCTGCCTAAAAGAGTATTAGATATTGTTGTGAAAGACTTTTTCTTGTACCCATGGCTTTTCTTGAACCTACCCCAATTGCAACTTGTTGCTTTCCCAACCCCCATCCATGTGAGAATACATAGGAGCAGATCATAAGGGATGTGGTTTTCTGTTCCCATAGAGCACTGCCCCAGTCCATCTACTTTAACTCTTCTTGTATCAGGTCTTCTCCATACCTACATCCTATCCCACTGGTAGGATATGCTTTGTCACTCTATGATTAGGGAGAGCACCATAGGGTTGATGCCATTAATTCTGGGAGCCCATCACACCTTCCACTACAGTATCATCTTTCCTTCACCATCATTCAAGGTAAAATTCTAGAATGTTTTGGGTAAGGACAAAAAGGAAAAGAGTATTAAAGGGATATTTTGAAGGGGATGGAGAGATAGTACAGTGGATTAATGTATTTGCCTTGCATGGGGATGACCTGAATTTCATTTCTGACACCATATATAGTCCACAGAGACCACCAGGATTGATATCTAAGTACAAAGTCAGGACTACGCCTGGAGTATCTCTGATATGACTCTCATATTAACAGCAATAACAGTAAAGGAATACTTAAGATGTGAATGTTTGTAGTCTAAACTAGTCCATGATTATATTGGGCAAAGTTTGATTTCTACAGAGAAATGATTTTTTAAAAATTAAGGTTGGAGAAGTAGCACAGTGGGTAGGGCTCTTGCCTAGCATACAACCAGCTTGGCTTCTATCTCCAGCATCCTATAAAGTCCCTTGAGCCTGCCAGGAGTAAGCTCTGAGTACCAGCAGGCATACCACCCACAAAAAACTTTTTATTTGTTCAAGCAGAGGCAAAACTAAGGGTGATGCTGTGGCTCTTCATAAATGAAGGTGCTGTGTTCTAGGTGGTGGAGGCCAAATATCTGCAATCAGCCAGAAATGCCCACTAAAACAAACATCTCTCTGCCTCCCCCATCATAGCTAAAAGCAATACTATAGATTTCTTGGTCATGGACAATCAGCTGGATCTTCACATGACCTGCCACAAGATTCACTCATTCCAACACCTGTACCCAGATGGTACAAGTTGTATCCAACTTTTATCTTCTAGGTTCCTAGAAGATGTTTCTACCTCATTCTAGTCAAAAGATGCTGAGGAGGGTTCTTTTTTTTTTTAAACATAAACTAAGTTCTTATTATTGTTTAGAAGAAATTCCAGCCTGATCTCTGTTTCACCTACCCTCCATACTCGCAGATAATTTCCAGTAGTTGCCAGCAGGTCTGGGTAGACTTCTTAAGTGTCAGGGATTCACATGAGTTTTGTTGTGAGGTATGGATGGTGTTTCAGCAAATAAACTTTTCATCTAAAACAAGCTGAACCTTGTTGCACTCCTCAATGCTGGAATGGATATAGTGGTTCTAGATGTCCAAGGTCTTGCAGGGAACAACAGTTAAACACTGGGCCTGTGTTAACAGTGGGCCATTGCTTGGATCCCTCATTCATCTCTGCCACATCTGCACTCTAGGGGATGACCATAAGTCCTCTAATCTGGAACATGCAGCAAATACCCCTTACCCCTTGAGGGCCCCATCCTGGCCTACACCACTTAAGGAGAGATCAACAACACACAGTGGACATCTACTCAGCCTGATTTGATCTGAGTTGGATATGATACAACTGCAGGGAGGTACTCTGAGTGTAGTACTGGTGGTGCAGTTTCATGGAGCAGGGATTTATGTGTTGTCTGCCCTTGCCACCTCCAACCCAAGTAAGAAGAAACATATTTCTGGTGGCCAATATGTCTCTCATTGCTCTGTATCTACTGTCACCAGAAGCTGCTCTAGGGATTCAACCTTTACTAGTGTTATATAGGTTGTATGTCAAATCAAGACTTAGAGGGGCAGCTCCTTGGACTAAACATAAGCTCACACCCTCACTGCTTGACATTCTGGAGCCCATTCAAGGATTCTGGGCAGGGGGATGTCCCCAAGCTCCTCAACAACAAACAGCTCCCACTCCCAGACAGTTCTGCTCATAGAACCCTCTAGAAATTTAAAGCTTCTTCTACAGACTTTATCACTGTCTATGCTCAGTTCCTCTCCCCACAGTCTCCATCTGCAACATGGATTCAAGTTTCCAGAGCTACAAGGTGACCTGGAGTCACCTCAGCTACTCCTCAGTTTCCCAATGGCCTTATTTTTCTCTTACCTTGATTTTTAAAAACTACTGAACCATCAGCAATGATCTGGTCTTTGTTTGATTGCTGGATTATAGACTTGAAATCTACCCTTATCCACCAACATGCCCCACAAGAGAGAGGTTAAGACACAGAAATCTCTGTGAAGGTCTGGCTGAGAGCCCCCCTTATTCACTTAATAGCATTGGGGATTCACCATCACTGGTTCCAATCCAACATGGGTCGTTCTCTCTGTCATCCCACACACCATTCTTGCCTCAACCTGATGAACCTCCTTCCTGGCTCTGCCAGGTATGTTCTCCACATCTCAAGTCATGCCAACCAGTAACAGCATGATTACTCTTTTCCAGCCCCCACCAGCCCAGGTGCATCCCCCCTTAATTGCGATAGAATCCCACATAGGTCTGTAATCTAAGTCATCTCACATGAGATGAGAAGGGATACACCTTTGATGATCTTGCTGGGCTCCTGATTCTTTGCCTCTTTCAGATCCTTCCAAGAAACATACCAGGTCTGTTAAAAAAAAAAAGAAAGAAGTTGATCTGGACACTGTCCCCAGTGCCCCAGGACCTCACCAATATCATCTGGGTTATGGAAGGCTCAGAAGAGATCAATGAGCATCCTTCCCACACAGACTCTGTCCAAGGGCATAAATCATGGATTTGCTTCTGTCCAATCTGACTCTTCTTGGCATCTGATTGAGTCCTTGGCAAAGATATAGGTTGGGCAGTCAGGTATGAAAGGTGAGGAGCAATGTTAACCTTGACACTACTGGGTCTAAGTCATGAATGAGTATGTAGAAGAATTTTGCCAGGAGAATAAGAAGGTTGAGTTGGAAGTAAAGTAAGTGTGCTAAAAGGTCAAACTGACTCAGCAGAGGCCTGCAGAGGGAGAGACTTGATTAGCATAGTCTTGGGGAGTCTTTTATGGTGTGTCTCTGGCTTGTTTAGATGGGAAGTTTCTGCTTTCTATAGATTAATTCATTCTGGCAGGCAGGTAAGCAGTAGACATGGAGCCAATTCTAGGAAGGGAGTGAGTTGGATATAATATGTTCTGAGTCAATCATAAGATGGTAAGAAAAATAGATATAAAATAATTTGAGCCTAGCCTTGAAAGAGCATGTCTGGGCCAATTCTAGGAACTATAGAGCAGAATGGAGCTACACTGAGGCTTTTAGGGTCTACTGGGCATGTTTCATGATGTGAGTAGGGACATTAGCTGGGACAGTCTCAATGTGTTAGGCATTTTTGAAAGAAGAATTAAATGAGGCAGCTTTTGTAGGGGGCTTATGCTAGACCACATCAAGAAAGACTCAAGATCAAATACCAGCTCTGTCTTCCAGGAGTTTTGACCTCTTTAAGTCAGGATTTCCTCTCCTGTGAAATGAGGATCAGAGAGTTTAGTGTATTATATAGGGTATAGTGTAAGAACGGCCAAAGGTAGGCTCTGATCAATGTGATTCCTTTTCCTCCAGGTGCTCCCTTGCTTAGTCCTATAGCCTAATACACAATCTGGATATCCTAAGCTGGACCCTAACATCCTGTTCTGTCCCCAAGCTGGCCATGGCCTGTATTCAGTTCCTCTCTGCCCTCATGGAGTAGTCCCCAAATCTGCATTTGTATTATAGATTAAAGCTGCAAATAACCTTGCGTCAGGACCTCTTTACCCTCCCGATGACTCTCTTCTTTCATCCTGATTTTCAGAAATTTTTGTCATCCTATCAGCAATGATCTGACCTTTGATTGCTCTCTTGAGTGTAGACGTGATTTATTTTCACCTTCAATTTGTCACTTTGTCTACTTCCTGTTGGGACCTCTTTCCAGACTTAGTTCTTACCATCTTGACTTGAGGGTCAGCCACTTCTCCTAATATAAAAACAGTACCCATAGGGATTTTTGCGTGTGGACATACAGACCTGGATCCTGGGAAGATTCTGAAACAAAGGACAAGTATGTTTTAATATCACATCTCGTTTAGGTCATTGAAGTGTTAAGATTTTTTTCAAGTCAGATGAGAAATGATGGCAAGTGAAACATGACCCTTTAAGGTGATAGTGACAAAGCCCAACCAGGACCCATGTCACAGACTGGCTGCAAATATGTAGCTCTCTATCCCTACCACTTCAGTCCTTATTCTACCTTGGCACCAGAGATATCTCACTCTCCTTGTCCTATGAAATTCTGCTCCAAATCTAACACATCAAGAGTTTTTTTGCATGAAATAAAGGGGTGCCTGGACTGAGTGGTAGTTTCCTCAACCCATCTAAACTTATAGTTCTTAATTGGAGAATTTTTTAAAAATTAAAACAACATGAGATACAGAATTAAAAAAGGAAGCTGTTGAAAACCGAGTCATACAATGCTCCAAAACCTGTTTCTTCACCATCGTTCATTTTCTGCCACCATTTTCCTCAGTTACCCTCCATCCCTCTGCACCCTTCTCTAGCTGGTCTCTTGGGCAGAAATTGTTTTTCTCAAATTTGAAAGCTTTTTGAGGCTGCTCATCAAAAACACCATGAGTGCTTCTAAAAAGTTTATATTCCAGGTTTTACTGCAAAAGCAGCCCATTTAGCATCATCAGGCAGAAAATGCAGATCATATATATTTTTTTGAGCTCCAGCTTCAACATGGTTTGACATGGTTGGAGCCTATTTTGATTTAAAGTTTTTTTGTTTTTGTTTTTTTGTTTTGGTTTTTGGGCCACACCTGGCAGTGCTCACAGCTTACTCCTGGCTGTCTGCTCAGAAATAGCTCCTGGCAGGCACGGGGGGACCATATGGGACACCGGGATTTGAACCAACCACCTTTGGTCCTGGATCGGCTGCTTGCAAGACAAACACCACTGTGCTATCTCTCCAAGCCTTGATTTAAAGTTTTAATATTTTGTTCACCATGGATTCTCTTCTCATTAATTAAAATTAATTTAAATAGTTTTGATTGATTTAATATATTTTGGAGGCATGATCAGGGACTACTCCTGGCTTGCTCTGTGCTCTGGAATCACTCCTGACAGAGCCTGGGGAGCCATCTGGGGTGCTGGGGATTGAAACCAGGTCAGACATGTGCAAGGCAGACACCCTATTTATTCTATTATAACTCCAGCCTCTAATCCTCAGATATTTGACTTCCCTCAAATTTTGTTTTTGAGTTCTAGCTCTTTCTGGGATTCTGGGTCTTCCTGGCTCCCCAAAATGCAATAATATAAATATGTCTTTTATAGACTTCTCAGGTGATCAATTTGACTGCACATCTACACCCTGATAATGTCTTTTTTTTTTTTTTGATTTTTGGGTCACACCTGGCAGTGCGCAGGGGTTACTCCTGGCTCCATGCTCAGAAATCGCTCCTGGCAGACTCAGGGGACCATATAGGATGCCGGGATTTGAACCACTGTCCTTCAGCATGCAAGGCAATTGCACTACCTCCATGCTATCTCTCGATGCCCCTGATAAAGTCTTAATGTTAGCAGAAGGTCAAGAAAATTGATGTTCAAGGACATGATGTTCTCTGAGATCAAACCCATTTTTTTTCTGACATCAACTTCATGTCTGCTTCTCTGTGCTATGTGGCCTCTCTTCAGAGATCAAAATGTGCAAAACAGCGAGAGGAAACTGAGGGAAGGGGGAAGCCTAACAGGATCCCAGTACTTTCTCCTGCTGACCATAAGTACCAATGCCTACCAGGACAGAGTTGCTCTGGTCTAAATCTCCTATAAGCTCAAGAGTATCAGGGCTCACTTTCCCTGGGGACTCCCTAGGCCAGGGGTCCTCAAACTTTTTAAACAGGGGGCCAGTTCACTGTCCCTCAGACCATTGGAGGGTCTGACTATAGTAAAAACAAAACTTATAAACGAATTCTTATGTACACTGCATATATCTTAATTTGCAATGAAGAAACAAAACAGATACAAATACAATATGTGGCCCACAGGCCATAGTTTGAGGACCACTGCGAGGCCATGGGTATGCAGGCAGGCTGCAGATGAAGCTGCTATGATGGATGGTTATTTTTTAATTCCCACTTACCCTTTAGTTGAATATAACCCAAGCAGCTGTCAGCTTCAAGGACTTGGGTGTCTACACCTCAGCCTGTGCCAACTGTGGAGTGATGACATGAAGCACACACAGACAACTATTTATTTGCACTTGACCAGAAGGCTTTAGAGAGTGTACCTTTAGAAATTAAAGTCTGGGGGTCAGAGATATAGCATGGAGGTAGGGCCTTTGCCTTGCATGCAGAAGGATGGTGGTCCAAATCCCGGCATACTATATGGTCCCCCGAGCCTGCCGGGAGCTATTTCTGAGCGTAGAGCCAGGAGTAATCCCTGAACACTGCTAGGTGTAACCCAAAAAACCAAAAAAAAAAAAAAAAAAAAAAAAAAGAATCTAAAGCCTGGTGGTGCTCTGAGCCTTTAGATCTCCTTGTGTACAGCACCTACTCTTACAAGGAGCAAGTTCTAGGTTAGAACAGATGAACAGACCAGAGCAGAAACCAGGGATTAGAGGGCAGATTAATCATTTCTGAGACAAATTTGTGAACATGAAGTGCAAGCCTCATAAATGAGGCATAGATCCTGACCACCGTTCTTGGACAGAATTTTCCTCTGCAAGGGAACCATTTGTCAAGACAGCAAAATAGGGGTTGACTTAACTTTCCCAGGCCTGAGTTTCCTCATTAGTAAAATGGAATTAATTTTGGGAATAATTTCTTTGTAGGTTGGAAGGAGAGCTTGCATGATGTGAAGAAGGGAAAACATATTTTAATTTAGTAACTTAATTGTGTTTTGGGGACACATTCAACTGTGTTCAGGGCTTATTCCTAGCTCTACACTCAGAATGTTTGACAGGAACTATTTTTGGGACTGAGGATTGAATTAGATTAGCTGCATGCAAGGCAATTGCCTTGCCCACTGTACTATCATTCCAGTCCCAATTTATTTATTTGCTTATTGTTTATTTATTTGGCACTTGGGGTCCTACTTGACTGTGTTCAAGGTTTATTTGTAGCTCTGTGCTCAGGGGCAGCTTTTTTTAAATATCTTTATTTAAAAACATTGATTACAAATACGATTGAAGTTGGGTTTTAGTCATGTAAAGAATACTCCCCTTCACCAGTGCAATATTCCCATCACTAATGTCCCAAATCTAGGGGCAACTCTTGGTGGTGTATGAGAGACCATATCTGGGGCTGCGAATCAACTACATGCAAGGCAAACACCTTACTAGCTGTTCCATCTACTCCCCAATACCTTTAAAAAGCAGAGAAACAAGGGGATTTAAGTCACGTTACTGAATTTACAGATTCATACTTGAGTTGTTCTAGACAAGGACACCTGGTCACAGTATGATATTTGCACAAAGCATAATATGTAGAAATATTAGGAGAGTTGCTGTGATACCCAGCCATTTACTCCGCACATGCTTACAAAGAGTCCAAAGGGGCCAGTAATGTTTAAAGAACTCAGTAGACATGGTCACACCAAGACCACATCTTATTCACCAAGTGTAAAGGGTCTTCTGCTCTGAGGAGGCTGAGGTGGAGCAACAAGTAGGTGGAACCACAAAGACATTATAAGTGCATGCAGGAAATCATGAGCAGGATAAAGAGATTAAAAGGGAAGGAAGTTGTGGAGGAGGTTCAGGTTAGTGTCATGGTGATTATTTTAGCTCTTATCTCTTGGGTAGAGCTTGTCTATTGTGTAGAATATTATTTATATTATAGGGCAGGAGCAGGTCTGGAGCAGACTTGTCACAGGTAGAAAGAACAGTAAGCACAAAGACCCATAGGGAAGCAAATTTTGGCAAAGTTACATTGAAGCAATAGCTCTCGAGTAACCAGAGTAGCTGGAGATTGAAGTGGAGTAGGGATCAGTCAGGTCTAGGTTCAAAGAGATTCTAATAAAAAGGTTGGATTTTCTTGCAAGTGTAATTAGTGATGCTATTGGAAAATTTGAAATGCTGAGCATGATCTGACTCCTGTTTAAACAGCTTCCTTCTAGCTAAATATATATATATATATACTATATATATATATATATATATATATATATATATATATATATATAAACATTTGTGAGTAAGAAGATGTATTGGAAGATTTCTGCAAACATCCAAATGATAGGCATGGATGATTAGCACAAAGGTGGTCAGTGGGGAGAGGGTTCCTGATTGTGAGAATCATTTGGGTTTTGCATTAAGCCTATGAAGATTCAGATTTAGTCTTTTAAAAAATGAATAGATTTTGGGCCCGGAGAGATAGCACAGCGGCGTTAGCCTTGCTAGCAGCCAATACAGGACCAAAGGTGGTTGGTTCGAATCCCGGTTGTCCATATGGTCCCCCGTGCCTGCCAGGAGCTATTCCTGAGGCAGACCAGCCAGGTGTAACCCCTGACGCACCGCCGGGTGTGACCCAAAAAAAACCAAAAAAAAAAAAATGAATAGATTTTTATATGTCCCATAGAAATAGTTTATTTTTTCATTGCTGGCCTCTAATTTTGTCCTGAATGATTATGAACACAAAGGAATTCTTCTGAGAAAGAAATGAGTTTGGGAGCTTATGTGATAGGGCAATGGGTAGGGTAAGTTGTCTTGAACATGGCAACAGCCCCGGGTTCAATTCTTGGCATGCCATATGGTTCCCTGAACATCAATTCTTGGCAAGACCATATGGCTCTTCTGGAGCATCACCAGGAGTGATTCCTGAGTGCAGTTCAGGAGTTACCTCTGGGGCACCTTACTGGGGTGTGGGAAATTAAACTCACAAACAAACAAAACAAAACAAACAGAAAAGAATTAAGTTTTAGGGAAAGAACCCAACAATCAGTATTTGTAGTATTTGTTTTGGGATATGAATTGTCTTTGCAAAGAAAATAGATTTAAGTAAACTTTGATGGGCATAAGCCTTATAAGGAATCAAAAATATTCACACTGATCTTTCTAGTTGTTGAACAATTCATTAATCTGCTTTATCGTCAGAATTTTAGTAGAGATAAGCAAAATCTGTACCTCAACCTAGCATGTGCTCAATAGTTTCTACAACTTTGCAATCATGAGTTTGAAAAACCTCCTTAAGGTTTTCAGAGCTTCCTTGTTAATCTTGTCAAGTCTATTCAAGTGCCCTACCTGCATTAGATTACTAAAATATTCATTGACAAGGTTGGGGGGTGGGTGGGTGGAGGAATTCCTTACATAAGCAAACAAGGTCAGTCTTCAGTGAAAGGTGTGAATGTCTTTTCCTGCTTCTTCTTCCCTATTTCAGTGACCCATTGGGCCTTACCTGGAGAACCAGGACTAGACATGTAACTCTCTCCAGGGGCCCTATTCTTAACATAAAGGTGATCAATCTTGCCACTGAGATGGAGGTAAGCAGTAGACGTGTCTAAATTGGTGTAATTTTGCAGGACGAATTCTCCAGACCATCATTTCAAAAGCAGCCCAAATAGCTGATATCTTATGCCACTCAGTTTTTTTTTACGTCCCTAAAAAAAAAGAAATAATATCCAATAGGCAGTTATCCATCTGCTTTAAGACAGAGGATTACATTTGCAGAAAGGAAGCTGTATTATTAAGAAGTAGATTAAGGACTGGAGAAATACAAGATTTAAAGTGGTTTTCTTATATGTTGCCCAATGCTGGTTCAATCTCTGTTAGGATATATGGTCTCCAAGATTACCAAGAGTGAACCATAGGACAGGGAGAGGTATAGTCACTGAGCACCACTGGACATGGCCCTAAAGCCAAAAAAACAACAAAAAAAAAAACAACAAAAAAAGAAGATTAGGCAGTTTGTAGAAAAAATAGCAGAATACATGCGCACTGCTTGTGAAATCAGGAAGGACTGGGGTGTCATGGGGGTGGGAACACCCAGGTGTATCACCAATCAGTTGTTGCTATGTAACAAATGACCCTAAATTGTTTTTATTGTTCTCAGCCCATAAATCAGCTCTACATTTCTGCTGATATAAGCCAGACTGGCTGATCTTGTTGGGATGGGTTCTTATGGGTATTGGATGGACTTATTCATATGCGTGGTGCTGAGTTGTCTATGGGCTCTTCTAAGAAAGGGCACAGCTGAACTGCTGGCATGGTCCCTTATTTTTCAACAGATTAGCCTAGGACAGTGGTGGACAACCTTTTTTTTTCAACTGAGCCAAATCTCGCCAAAACCACGATTGAAATTTATTTTGAGAGTCACACAGGGTGTGCACTGACAGAGGCTAGCGGAGTCCTGACTCCTGGAGCAGCTGCCCAGCACACAAAAGAGCTGCATTAAAAAGTGTAAAGAGCCACAAGTGGCTCTCACGAGCAGTGGCATGCTGACCACTGGCCTAGGACAACAGTGCCAGGGATGTGACTTAAGTTGTAGAAATTGAATGAGGAGAAGGAGGAAAAAACAGAAGGAGGAGGAGTAAATAGAAAGGTGAAGGAGAAGAGGGAAAAAGGCGGATATAAGGAAGAAGGAAAGAGGAAGAAGGAGGAAGAAGAGGAAGTCATATAGTGACATAGGGACAGGAGAGAAATAGACAGGATGAGCTTAGAAGAAAGAGAATGGGCTCAGAGGTGGATCCAGAATATACACTCTACACCTCAAGATATACACAATAAGATAATTGTCGCAAATTTCTCCTCCCCAAATTACAAACCTCCCAAAAAGAGGAGGAGAAGTAGATTGTGCACAATCTCTTGAATCTTGTGTTCCTGCTTGGCTCTAAAGCAAAACCAACTGAAATTTAAAGAGCGGGGACCTAGATTCCATTTCCTGATGAGAGGAATGTAAAAAACTCATATTGTCAAGAACTTCAAAGTAGGGTGGTGGGTGCCGAACTGGGGCGACCTATTTCCCTCAAGCTTTTCATTTTTAAAAAAAAATATTAATAATTTTTATTCTTGACCAAAGTGGATTACAAATCATTCACAGTAGTATTTCAGGTACATAGTGACTATTTTTGCAGGAAACAACTCTGCTTCTCTTCTCTAGATAGAGTTCTCATGTTGCAACAGGCACATAGAAGGATAGGCAGACTCAGGAGATAGCAAAGAGAGAAACTTCTGGACCTCAGGAAGAAGCCTTCTCCATCCTGTAATGTTCCAGAGTGGGTGGTGAACTTTTCCCTGTCTGTGGATGGTAGTCTACAGTGCGAACACCAAAAGCTCACAAGAAGTCAAAGCCAGAGAAGTGAAGTGAAGTGAATTGATCAAGATACACAGCTACCTGTTGGCTGTAGGAGAATCTAGTGATAATTTAAAAGGTTACACAGGTTTTTCTTTTGATTATTTTTTTATGGTTTTTGGGCCACACCTCGGTGGTGCTCAGGGTTACTTCATGGCTGTTCTGCCTCAGAAATAGCTCCTGGCAGGCACGGGGGGACATATGGGACACCGGGGATTTGAACCAACCACCTTTGGTACCTGGATCAGCTGTGATTTTAAACCTCAATAATTGACCACTCTTTCATGAAGTTGCAGGAGAGCATGATATAAATGAGAAGGGATTTTTCAGAACTGGAAAGCATAGGGGTGAGATCTACACCTAAGAATAAAGATGGAGTTTTAGACGTTAGACCCCTTTCCCATCTCAATGTCTCCAGGTTGCCTATAATATAATATAATCTGATCTCAAGAAACATGCTTGGGGCTGGTGATGTGGCGCTAGAGGTAAGGTGTCTGCCTTGCAAGCACTAGCCAAGGATAGGACCGCGGTTACGATCCCCCTGCGTCCCCATATGGTCCCCCCAGGCCAGGGGCAATTTATGAGCTCTTAGCCAGGTGTAACCCCTGATGCATCAAAACGGGTGTGGCCAAAAAAAAAAAAAGAAAAAAGAAAAGAAAGAAAACATGCCTTATGAAAAAATAAATACCAGAAGGAAACAAAAGGCAAATTTTTTCTATTTCAATTTAGGTCCCTTCCCTTAAACAACTCCTGTTCACTGTAATATTGTCTCTTCATCAAAAAAAGGGTGGGGGGCACAGGACAGGGCTATACCAGTATTCATTTCCTCAGCATAATGAGACCATACTTATTGCATATATGCTATATGCTAGAAAATTCTTAGCACTACATGGGTGGCAAAAGCAAGAGCTTTCGGTCTCAGCTCTGAGACAATTTTCTACTTGTGAAAGGAAATGCTCAACCCTTAACTGAGAAAAAGGAGGAGATAGCCAGAGGATGGAAGTAGACCCTGACAACACTGCTCTAGGTTGTCAGAGAATGCTTTTTTGGGGGAGGAGGCCTTTAAGGGGGGGATATCTTTAAAAAAAAAATAAAGAAGAAAATCAAGTGGAAATCCAGAGGGGATGTAGAACTTTCCCAGCACCTATTCATTTGAGCGAATCCAAGAGGTAAGGTTTCCGTCCTGCAGTCTGACCTGCTACCTCCAACATGGAACAGGTTCTTTCTCCAATGAACTATTTCTTTTTAAGTCGTCCCCTCCTTCTCTTTGAGCATGGCTGTCAGAACTGGCTCAGAACCCACTTGGCACTTATAACGGAGGCATATAAAAACACCTTGGGTCCTGGTGATTTGTGATGAACATTTGTGGAGCCAGCGCCCTGGGGTTTGGGGCAAGAAGGAGTTGAGCCCTGGAACCGCGTCCAATTTCCCCCCAAAGCCTCAGAGAACAAGATCCTCAGCGACTCACCAACCCGGCCCTCTCCCCCACTTTCCTGCACCATCTGCTGCTTGAAATTCTCTGGTAGAACAGCTGTGGCCTGGGCTCAGTTTTCAATGAAACAATAAAATTCTCCTGCGTGCCCCTAAAAGGATGGCATTTATGGCTGGGGTGGGCCGATTTCCCTACACACGAAACCCCCTCCCCGATTCCCAGGCTCACCCAACCCAGGACACACCACAGCCTGTTGGGGAAAGCACTGGGAACTCCTAATTTTAGGATCTTCTAGGATGAGTTGCACATTGGTGGAAGGAAAAAGGACATCCATGGGTACCCACCAAAGGACTCGCGCAAGAAAGAATGCAATATCCATAGATCATCCTCTCAGGCCACCCTCCCAAGCACTGCAGCTTCTCCTAGAACCCCAGTGCCTTTGCCCCATAACACTAGGTTGCTTTGAGGAGACAATCTCTTCACTGGCTTTGAGACAGGAAAATCCCTCACTGGCTCAGAGCAGAAAGGGGATGAGGGGTGTGACCAATTTCTGTCAACAACTCCAACCCCTGCCTCTGCCTCAGGCTTATCCATATTTCCCTTCATCTTGGCATGCACCTTTGGACGTTATGCACCCAAAAAACCTTCCCAAAACCAGACTGTTATTTTCAAGCTAAGAGGCCAACAGGGAACATCTCCCTCATGGGAACACTTCATACCAACCATCACCATAATTTGGTCTCCAACAAGGTGTAGGGTGGGAACTGGGGGGATTCATCTTATTTTATTTACATTTATTTTTCCTGCTTTATAAAAAACAAAGACTTAGACAATAGAAGTACAGATCAGAGATCTCCTCCATGACTAGACACTGAATTTATCTGATGGACTATGTTTCTACAGATATCCATATTGCTCCTCTGCTCTATCCTAAGTGCTCATTCTGTGGGTGTGTACCTCTTTATTGAGTCACCTCCTGGCCGTATCATTGCTCAGAGCTCAGCATTATAAGAAGATCTAGTGTTGACTTGCATTCATTGTATTCTAAAAACCCATCTGAATTCTGGGACTTTTTAATTTTGTTCTGCCTTTCCTTTCTGCCCCCACCCACCTTCTTGCACAGGAAGTACTCACCACCAGCCTTGCTTATACTACTTGTGCTCCTAATGTTGACCTATGAGCTCCTCAGAAGTTGTGTTCCAGAGAATGGTCTCTAGATGAATGGCAGAGCATTTGCCTGGCATGTGTGAGAATCCTACTTTTATCTCAGACACAGAAAAAGCAAAGAAATGTAACACAATAAAAATCAGATGTAACTTAAATCCCTAAAATGGTACCTGGCACCTAGGATCCCATTTTGATATTTGAAATATTGGTATTTCCTTAGTATTGACACATTTATAATTGTAAAGAAAATAAATTAGCAAGTATGTTTAAAATCTGGATAGTCTAGGGCTGGAGCGATAAGACAGCAGTAGGGCATTTGCCTTGTATGCAGCTGATTCAGGATGGATGGTGGTTCAAATCCAGGCATCACATATGGTGGGTGCCCCATGCCTGCCAGGAGCTGGGTGCCTCTGGGTGTGACCCCAAAACAAAACAAAAAAGCTAAAAAATAAAGTAAAATCTGGGTAGTCTAGTGTTAAAATGTGCAAAAAATGATAAGGGTATAATTTCAACTTTGCGTTTCCTTTTAGATCTATGAAAAACTATATCTCTCGGCCACTATGTTATGTAAACTATGAATATAAGTTTAGATATTGGATTTGAGTGCACAATTTCAGAAATGCATGATTCATGATAATAGGGCACAGGTTTAAACAAGCTGAATCCAGAGTTTGAGCAGATATAAATTACAGGTGCAGTTCAAAGCACAGAAAATACTTTCAGAAAGGTGTTTTGGAAAGTGGAGTGGGACCTACATTTCTCAAGGCTGATGTTGGGCACAGACCTTTGCCAGATACAATGGCCTGGAATCTAAGCCTGTGGCTACCTGGAATACTCATTTTGTGTAGACTTATTGTGTTCTCTGATGCGGGTACAACTGCCATATGGTTTTTAGCAAGGAGCAGCTAAGGCCCTGAGTTTTTCTGGAAAGGAAGCAGGAGACAGGTGCTAGCTGTTTCCCAATCTAACAGAGCAGAGCAGTGCTCACTGATGTCTTGTAAGAAGGGGATGTGACCCTGGGCTCTTAGGTATCTTACATATAAAATGAAAGAACAAGTTAGGGTTGATTTCTTCCAGGGTTGGCTTGTTTCTGGGCTGGAGAAGAGGGAGTTCATTCACATTCCCAACTTCCTCTCTTCATAACCCATACTCATTTCCCTCATTGATTTTATTGATGTGTTTTGT
Organism: Suncus etruscus; assembly: GCF_024139225.1. Lineage (NCBI taxonomy): Eukaryota > Metazoa > Chordata > Mammalia > Eulipotyphla > Soricidae > Suncus > Suncus etruscus. Next base: position 13,366,594 of record NC_064851.1, on the reverse strand, counting down.
TATATATTACAATATTATTAACTCATGAACGCATAGTTTCAATACCATTCTCACCACCAGAGTGTCCACTCCCTCCACCAATGTCTCTTAATGGTTTCCTTCTTATATCAACAGGTAAGTTTAGTTTTGTATACAAAATTTGTTGCCTTTGGCCATTTGATGCTCCCTTATTAGTTTCTTCCTCTCTTTTCTTCCTCCTTCCCATCCTTCCTTCTTCTCTCTGTTGTTTCCTCTATTTCTCTATCTCCTTTTTCTTTTTTATCTTTTTCCTTCTTCCATCTTCTTCCTTCCTTCCTTCCTTCCTTCCTTCCTTCCTTCCTTCCTTCCTTCCTTCCTTCTTCCTTCCTTCCTTCCTTCCTTCCTTCCTTCCTTCCTTCTTTTCTTCAATCTTTCTTTCTTTCTTTCATTCTCTTTCTTTCTTTCTTATCTTTCTTTATTTATTCTTTTTTCTTTTCTATCTTTCTTTTTTCTTTCCTTCCTTCTCTCTTTCTTTCTTTCTTTCTTTCTTCTTTCTTTCTTTCTTTCTTTCTTTCTTTCTTTCTTTTCTTTCTTTCTTTCTTTTTCTTTCTTTCTTTCTTTCTTTCTTTCTTCTTTTTTCCTTGTATAATCATAATGTTGGATTTTTCACTCAGAAAATTCTTATTTATTTATGTTTAATTTTCAAGTATTTGAGTATTATCCTTATTTATGTTGGTGATTAATTTCCACTTTCAAAGCACCATGGTCTGAGAGGAGAGTTGATATGATTTCTCTTTCTTGATTTTATGGAGGTATGTTTTCCAGTCCAACATGTGGTTTATCTTGGAGAATGTTCCATGAGTACTGAAAAAGAATGTATACTGAACTTTTTGGGAAAGAAGGGTCCCACATATGTCTGTTAGGCCTATCTCCTCTGTTTCTTCCTTCAAGATTAGTGTTTCCTTCTTGAGTTTTGTCCCAACTGATTTATCCAGCAGTGACACAGGAGAGTTACTATTCCTATTCCTACTATTATTATGTTGTCACTGGTATTTATCTACCTTGTTGTCTTTTGGTACTTGAAAATATTTTTACAGTTCATATATCTTTAGAAGTGTGAAATCTTGCTGCCCAGAGAGATAGCACAGTGGTGTTTGCCTTGCAAGCAGCCGATCCAGGACCAAAGGTGGTTGGTTCAAATCCCGGTGTCCCATATGGTCCCCCGTGCCTGCCAGGAGCTATTTCTGAGCAGACAGCCATGAGTAACCCCTGAGCACCGCTGGGTGTGGCCCAAAAACCAAAAAAAAAAAAAAAAGGTGTGAAATCTTGAGGTATTGATACTATGATATTTTTTTTTTTTTTGGTTTTTGGGTCACACCAGCAGCTCAGGGGTTACTCCTGGCTCTATGCTCAGAAATCGCTTCTGGCAGGCTCGGGGGACATATAGGATGCCAGGATTCAAACCACCATCCTTCTGCATGCAAGGCAAACACATGCTATCTCTCCGGCACAATACTATGATTCTTAAAAAAATGACCAACCCTTATAATCTTTTTGAACTTTTTAAGTCTTTCTTTTCTTTTTTTCTTTTTTTAAAATTTTTTATTTTTAATTATGAGAATAAAGATGCAAAGAAAGAGGACAAGGTAAAGTTACAGTGGAAGGATAATCACCCGTAAATAGAATTCTCAGAAGAAGTCCCCTTGCTGATATCTTAACTTTGAACTTTCAGCCAAAGAACATTGAGATAACTAAAACAGAACCCATGTACAATTACTTTGTCCCTCAAGTCCCCAAATTCTAATATATTATAATATTTCTTAGCAGCACACAAAGCAATCTAAAGCCATAAAACTTATGTAACTCCTTAAATATTTAAGGCATAGTATTTTTTTACATTTCCATGCACATGCATATTAGTTTAAGTTAACCTTGAGAGTTTAAAATTTTTTTTAAGGATTAGAGTCAAAAAAGCACAGTAAAAATGGTGTTAGAGTGGCAATTATTGTTTGCATAGGCCCACAAAAATATGAGGGACATGGAAAGGAAAAACCTTGGCTTAAATACAAGGAGACCCTATCCCTGAAGTTTCTTGGCATAAGACCAACTCAAGGCTCCAGGCAAGCTAGTTTGTCCAATCCAAGATATTGTCCGTAGTGCCAACACATTTTTCACACAGTCTCTGTTGTTGGTATCATGTTTCTGTTTTAAATATCCTGGAATCTGTATATCTTATTCTGAAGTCAGGATGTGGAGCATCCTCTACTTTCACCTCATAATTAAAGGGCAATGCAGAGAGCCCTGTTCTATAAGCAGGTCGTCATTGTTGTTAAGTCTTCTCAGTGTTAAGGGAAGTCTCTTTTGAGCAGGTCGATGTCAGAGCAGCGGTAGGGTCTTCCGTGGTAGAGGATTGCTTCCAGGTGATGTTATAGACAAACTTGGATGTTTCGTGGATGGCTTCCCTGGTTCAGGGATGAATGGAGAATGCCCATTCTTCTGAGGCCTGTGCCAAGTCATTATGTCAATGTTCAGGGTGTAAGGTCCCATTGTACTATAAATTTGTGTGTTCCAATCTCTATTAGATAAGATCTTATTTGTATGTATAGTATTTTCCCATTTCAATGTGCCTATGCAAACAAGGAACAATGCTACATGGCATTATTGGCGCATATGGAGCCATAAGAACAAGTCCAACAATCCTTGTGACATGGTTTAATCATAAGCATTAAATTAAGGGACTCTTTCACCAAAATTCCTTATTGAACAGCTCACAAAGAGAAGAAAAGAAAAAAAGTGTTTAGAATCGTCCCTGTATAAGAGAATATTTAGTAAGACTTATAGCTGTCAGAAAAAATAAAACACATAAAATATTCAAAAGACATAAGTGTCCATTTTAAGTCTTTTGAAATAGTTGGGGGTTGTTAGATCCAATGCACGGCTTTGGTCTGTGATTAGGATTGTGCAGTACTGAAGTTAAAAAGAGTAATGTGGGGGCCGGGCGGTGGCGCTAAAGGTAAGGTGCGCCTGCCTTGCCTGCGCTAGCCTTGGACGGACCGCGGTTCGATCCCCCGGTGTCCCATATGGTCCCCCAAGCCAGGAGCAACTTCTGAGCGCATAGCCAGGAGTAACCCCTGAGCATTACCGGGTGTGGCCCAAAAACCAAAAAAAAAAAAAAAAAAAAGAGTAAAGAGTAATGTGGGTTACTGATAGTTGGGGGGTGAGAGAGTTAAGGAGTAAACAATGAGATTTGAAGGGTGTGCGAAAGGGCAGAATACAAAATGAACATTCTGCACACACAAAACAAATTTTAAGGATAGAGAATACTCTTAATATATACTATGTGCACTGGGGCGCAAGGCCCCGAGCGGTTTAGAACATGTAGACTGTTAAGAAATTGCCAGTGACAACTTTAGTGCAACCCAGCAAATCTCAGAACACCCCAAGATAAGACCCACCTTGTCTGGCCGCCTGGCCTGGTACCCAGGGAAGGCCTGGAGGCTGGGGGCAGAGAGGGGATGGCTGAGGGCCTATCAAGGCCCCCAGCGCACCCAAGTTAGGGAGAAGACCTTTGGCATGGGGTCTCCCCAAACCCCATACCGGCTAGAGCTAGCCTCCAGATCAAGAAAAGTAAGTCTTTATTTTCTGATAAAAGTATAACCACCAGGCTTTTAAGGGCCTCATTTTCCTGTAAGATTGTTTTCCAACAATCTTTAAGTCAAAACCCTTACCCTTAACCACCATGAAAGTCACCAAAGTTATAGCCAGCTGCGGCCAAGGAGGACTCATCCCTTTCACACATCTTTAATAACTCTTACCCAGAAGTAATGTAGATATTCTACAAAATGAATATTACAGAACAAATCCTTGACATCTGTACTGCTGATGGGGCTGGAAAGGTCATACAGTGGCCTTGCATGCAATTGACCTGGGTTTGATCTCTGGCATCCATATGGCCCCCAAAACCCACCAAGAGTAATTCCTGAGTTTAGAGCCAGGAGTAAGGCTGGAGCACCACAGGGTATTGCTCAAAAACAAAAACAAAACAAAAGACTGCACTGCTGAAAAAAACCTGAAAACCTTATACCCCAAACCAGAGCAAATCTCATTTGGGCAGACCAGATGACTCAAGAAGATAAGGTCCTTGAAACCACTTCTTTTGAGGGTTAGAAGATTGTTTCAATTTTCTCTACACACAAACATGGAACAAGGGATAATTTCATTTTAATCTTATAGAAACTTGCAGCAGCCTGAAACTCTGGGCAGAAGAACATACTGTTAGGGGAACAGGAAGTGGATAGGACAGACTGAGGAATGAGTAAATTCAGGTCATGTGTGTCTTTGACCAAGATTAGTAGACCAAAAGGTAAATGAAGCTTAGAACAATTCATAAAAAAGAATTTATGATAGTAAGAATTTATTTCCAAAAGACATATTGGATAGATTCTTGGGGCTGTTAATTCTTGAGGTTCTTTAAGTTCAATTTTTAAAAAAGATTTAATTGTACCATAAAGATAATACACTAACTATGGTCTTGCTCTGCAGGCAGTTCACTCACATTTCATTCTCTGCATCCCATATGGTCCCCTTAGCATAGCCAGGAATAATTTCTGAGTGCAGAGCCAGGAATAACCACTGAGCACCACCAGTCATGCTCTTCTATCCCCAAAAGAATGAATTTTATGTTCACATTGGAAACATTTTTTACTGACTGCTCTCATTGACAGACATAGCTTAATGGCACCAAGGGATATTAACTGTAGATAGGCTAATGAGTGTTGGCAACTCAAAGAGCACTTAATATTATTCATAGCACAGGAAAAATGGGGGCAAGGGATATACTGATATTTTAAATCTGATGTATGAGAGAATCTTAAAAAGTTTTTTTGGTAACACATTTGAAAACATACAGATCAGTTAAATGGATCAATAAACTAATATAAACTTTTCTGAAATACCAGTGTTTAAAAATCAACATTTGACCAAGAATAGTGCAAAGAAGCAAAAAAAAACCTTTCTATTCTCTTTACAGAAAGGGAATTTATGAAATTATTGACTAATATAAGTAATGTGCAGATAAGATAGATGGAAAATAATGAAGAAAGAGAGTGGTATGCCAGGCAGTGAATGGAACTGTCAGCATTAATTATTGTTTTATATTTTCTGATTTTTCTCCATGGTCAGCTTTTAACATTTCTACGTTGTCATAATTTATTCCCCTCTTTTTTAGATTAAAAAATGGGGTTTTTAAAGTGAAAATCATGACTTGTTTGCTTATTTAGTTACAGTAAATAAAATATAAGACATTTAGCATGAGTACATTTTTAAAATTATGGACTATCCTATATTTAGTTACTGAACCTTGAAAGTATTGATATTTTATGATTTTATATAAATATTTCTAAGACAGATTACACAATCTCAAGAGGGGGAGATACAGGTGACACGTGTGACACTCAAAACATATATTTAAAGTTATCTTGTTTGTAATTTATGTCAGTAACATCAGGTTGGCCAGGGGCAGTGAGAAGCCTGCATTCTTACTGCCTCCAACTTTATTCTGCATTTCTGATCATTGCAGCTATCCTTTCCCAAGGTACAAAGAATAGTTCACTATGCCAGCCTGGAGGAGGGCTGTGGGCACTGGGGTTGGAATGGACTGCAAGACTTTCTATGAGGAGGCTGACTTATGGTTGCCAGTCATACTGACCTGGGTCAGAAGAAAGCATGGCAGAAGAGGGAGAGGAAACCAAGTGGCAATGTGATCACCCCTGGACTGAGACCAAGGATTGACGCGCTCGTGTCCATCTTTGATATGTCTATCACAGAACAGAGGTGACTCTCCCACTAACATGGAGGATCAGAGGGATGTATGAGACCCAAGTGTTATGTAGGTACTGGTATGTTCAATCCCATTCACCTTTGCCAAACCTGGTCAGGACATCCTTTCTTTTATTTTGTTTTGAAACCTACTGATCACACTAGAATCCAGCTACCTGTTCTTCTCTCTCCAGAAGATGTGCTGTGATATGATCCCCCAAGTGGTGAAGCTAGTATGAAGGGAGAGGATTCTGAATATCCAGGATTCATCCGAGTTTTTTTTTTTTTTTTTTTGGTTTGTTTGTTCTGGGGCTACAACCAACAATACTCAGAAGTTACCCCTGGCTTTATACTCAAGAATTACTTCAAGCAGTGGTTGGGGGACCATATGGAATGGTGGGTTATGGAACCTAGATTGGTTGTGTACAAGGCAAGTGTCCTATACACTTTACTATCTCTCTAACCCCATGATCTGAAGTCTTGCAGCAGATCAGTGTTCCCATCTATAGATTTATATTTTAGGGCTACAACTAATAGTTCTCAGAGATGACTTCTGGATTTGTGCTTAAAAATCACTCCTGATGATGTTCAGAGGACCCTATGTGGTGGCAGTGATTAATCCCAGATTGGCTATGTCCTAGATAGGTGCCTTGACCATTGTACTAGCTCTTAGCCCAGCCATTTTACTAGTTCTCAGCCCAACATCTGTGTAGCTCATGATGGGCATACAAGGCTATTTTTTGGTCTATTCTGCATCTCTTCTATCACTTGACCTTCTGATGAAGCCAATGACAAGAACAGAAGGGCAACTAGTTTATGTAATCTTGACCTGACATTAACACTGAGAGGCATGCCTGGAATGGTGATGCCTGATCACAGCAGCAGGGAAGGCAGTTATATTAAGGAAAGCTTTAGCCAACAAGAATAATCTATGTCCCTGGAAGTCTGGAAATGTTTGCAAGTACTTAAAAAATATCCAGATTTGGTCTAGACTTAAATATTAGAAGCCCTGAAAGAAATGACTTGGGCTACAGCATGCAAGACTTGAACAAGAAAAAGACATACTCTAGAAGCGAGACTGGCCATGAACAAGGTGATGGGTTTGACTGTGGTGGGGCCAGTTGGCCACCTGGATTTCCTCACCTAGGAAGCTAGTGATGCTGAGAGCTTCCTAGATGCCAAGTTTGGTGCCAAGCATCATATCTCTGCTTTCCACTATTTGGTGACTGTGAGATAGGATTATGGCTTATTTGGAGAGGAGACAGTATACAGCATTAAACAATGATTGCTCTCTTTTTATAAAGATTTCTGTTCTTTATTCTCTTTTTTTCTCTTCTATGGAAATTTCGTATTCATTACACTTGAAGAAGGTCCAGTACAGTCTAGTAGGAACCTGCATCAGGCTGTTTGGCTATAGCCATTGCATTGTCCACCATCCCCCCACTTTCTTTATACTGTTTATAGTCAGTATATCACCCTTTATCCTCACTCCAGCCTATAAGAAACTAGAGAATTAGTGAAATCCAGGAACCCATCCTGGGTCACTTGAACGTGTCTGGCAGGATTGAAGTTCAAGCCCCTGTGTTTTGGACTTGGGTTACCATACCACAACCAAAAAACAGGCAGCACTTCTAGAGCAGTATCTACCAAAGTGGGTGATATTGTCTGGCCCAACCACCCCACTATGAAACAATCCAGGAAGGCAGCAGTAGTCTCGAATGCAATCAGGGGTGATTTTGGTTTGTTTGCTTCAAGAAGATCGATTTCTAAGGAGAAGGCTGGGGGTGGTGGTAGTGCTGAGTGATTTTGATTTTTGGAAAGGGGACAGTAAAACCAGATTAGTTTGGGACTCTCTGCAAGTGTGGTGGGTGTGAAGGGAACAGATGGAAGATTACATGTGTAACACTTGGCTTTCTGCTTGGCCTGCTTTAGACATCTAAACCCCTCATGTCACCACCAACTCCTCTGCTTTGATCAGGAAGGTGCCTGTGTAAGTGGTGTGGAGACAGGGAGGGTATTTAGACTAAAAAAAAAATCTGGTTTTCATTTCAGCTTTTTCTCACCTAACTGACTGCATGACTTTGGCTGAGTTGCTGTCTACCAATTTTCAGAGATTGGATAAAATGGTTCTAACAGTTTGTCTGGAGCATCTCAGGGATTGCCCCCTGATCTATCTATCATTCTGCCACACATTCTTCCAGCTAGATGGACTCAGTTCTCAGGATCCTTTGCAATTAAACTAAGACAGGTTTTGAACTGCTCAATTCCCAGAAAGAAAAACTGAGGGTTGTATTGTACAGTTAGCTCAGAGAGTCCCATAAGATGTGGTTGTGATGAATCCCGCCCCCCCCCAAATTTTTTTCTTGAAGCATACCAGAGCCAGAAACCAGCTTTGGGTTGGAAAAATCTCCTCTACCTTTGCAAGGTGAATTGACAGCAGAAGTACAGGGATCCAGAGAAACATTTGGGCCTCTGTGTGAGCTCCATCCACTCCAGGCCACTCAGCCTATATAGAGGATATAAGGGGAGGCCTTCCCTGGCAACAGAGTGAAGCTTCTCTGCAACCTGGCAACAAGGTGGAGTTTTTCTGGAATGAAGCAGGTATGAAAGAGCCCATAGTCTCTTTGAGGAAGGGAAAAACCCAGGTCACTCTACTGGGGAGAAACACAAATATATCATGCTTTCCTCAAGGAGTATTTGAGGTTTCTGATCAGAAGCTACATGCAAAACTAAGGAATGAGGAGACGCTGGAAGGGAACCTTTTTGCTTTTTATTGTCAAAGCTTAGCTTTTGCTATTTGGATGAAGATTGCCTGCACAAATTAGGACCATCCATTGCACAGAGCAAATCAAAATGTGTTTGACTCTTCAGGCAGACTGTCAGTTCAGGTCTTGAATTTCCTAGCAGCCAGCATTTTAATCATGAAAATAAGCAATGTATAATCCTCCAGTCACCTTCACCTTGCCTCCAACTGTCCCCAGCTCATTCTCTATCCTTTTACTGTTTTATAATTCTTCCTAACATTTACTCATTAACTGTGATTAATTTATGCTCATTTTTTTTTTGCTTTAGTGAGGTGGGTAGTTTGAGGTCACATTTAATCAAACGAGCATCTGCCATGCAAATGCCTTAATTACTGTACTATCATTCTGGCCCTATGCACATATTCTCTAAATTTTAAATCTTTCTCCTTGTCACATCTACTGGGTGGGAGAAAGTTCCATTAGGGCTTTAGGGTCTGTGCCTCGGAGGCCATTTGTTATTGTACTAAAGGGTCTGAGCCTCGGAGGCCATTTGTTATTGTACTAAAGGGGAGAGTAGGTCTAGATCCAGAGGAATTCTCTAGAATAGTTGGTTTATATATATATATAATATATATATAAATGATATATTGCTTAAATGGAAGAATAGTGTTGTTCATATAAGAAATATCAGAAGCCTAAACTCACCCTGGTTCATAATCTTGAGCACTTTGTTGCCTTTGACTTGCACTGGTGAAGGGAGGGTATGTTCTTTTTTGTAATTAAACTCAACTATAAACATGTTTGTAATCATGGTGCTTAAATAAAGATATTAAAAAAGAAGAAAGAAAGGTGTTACTTTCCATCTGAGTTCTCATCCCACACTTCCTGATGGAGTAGAATGACATGAGTCTCAAGTCTGGACTGAAAAGAACATCATGGTTATTGTTGAGCTTTTTGTCTCTATGACATAATCTCTTATTTCATCCCAAATATCTAACTCATGAAAGAGCAATAAGAACCTTGCACAGTGGTTCCATTCTCCCTGAGGCTGGTCTACTACCTCTTCAGATGGCAAGTCCCAAATGATTAAGGGAAGTCATTCATTCAGTTGTACAAGTGTTGATTCATGATCTACTGGCAGTTGAGGGCCCAGCCTTTAGCATATGGTTCTGATTAAAAGCAGCATGGTAACTACCTATATAGACTATTGACAAATGAGATGGCATATCAAATGAGTAATTAGACAAATAACCATACAGCTATAATTTCACTTGTGGTCTCTGACATGAAATATAATGCTGACTGCTTTGCAAGTATAAAATGGTGGGGAAGGTGTCAAGAAATATTGCCCCCAAGGAAGAGGAATTCACACATGAAGCGCAGATCTGAGATCTGAGCCAGACAAAGGGTGCTAGGACAAGCAAGGAGAATAGTTTTCATGGCTGGTCATGAAACATTCAAGGAAACATGCAAACAACTGACAAAGATCTTAGCCCAGAAAACCAAACCACAATCTGTCCCTTTTTTGATCAGAATCTTTAGTTTTCTGCTTCACAGAATCGGAATTGTTTTCTTTCAATGTATGTCAAGGGACCAGAAAGAGGCCAGAAAGGATAGAGGTTAAGGGGGTTGTTTCACATTTGGCAGATTCTAGTTCTTTTCCCAGCACAACATATAGTGGCCCAAGCATTGTCAAGGGTCACTCCTGAGCATGTAACCAGGAATAATTTCTGTATCACAGGGTGTGGCCCAGTCCTCTTTCGTTCCCACCCAAATAAATAAAATATAAATGAAATGTCTTTGATCTTCATACTAACCATAGAGTACACCTCTCTGGATGATTTTGGTCTAAAGACAGAAATTTCCTGAACCTCAGTTTTTTCCTCCTCCTCAGTCATCATCAAGCACTTTTCTAGCATACAGAAAGTGGATGAGCAGACTAAGGACGCCTGCTGGAGTCCCTTTAGACAATTCTGTATCCTGATTGGCTGATGAGCACCAAATCCTTTTTGGCTTCCCTTGAGCTTTGACTAGATCTACATATTGTGGAAAAGCTTTTCAAGGCTGGACTATTTCCAGCAATGAAAAGATATGGTTTTTTACAATTACTATTTTACAGCATATCTACTTATATATATGGGGGCCTCAAACACACTATTAATTTGTGTCTTTCCACCCACTCATCTTACCATCTTCTTCTTTTTTGATTTAGACTTATTAGGTCCTGAAGATGTCATGGAAAGCTTCTCCAGTGCCTTCCTCCCTTGCCATCCAATTGGTTACCATGTATAATGGATGGCATCTCAAAAGAGCTCTTCTAATTCCATATCTTCTTCCTACTTTCATATCATTCTTATTTTAGATCCTTTCTATGTTACCCAATGCTACTCTTTTAGCAGTTAATTCATTGAACAGACACCAGTTTACCCACCAGTTTTACTGCCAGCAAAATAATCTTTGTTAAAATATATAGTTGGGAGAAATTTAATCTTGATGGCTCCTCATTGTTTAATAATCCAGTACTCTTCAACTGTGCAGCAGGATCTTTTGGGAATTTATTAGACCTCATGAGCTAATACCTTAGTGATGGGGTCCAGCAACGTTTTAATGTCCTCTCTGGTTGATCCTGATACTAAAATTGGAGTGGGGCTCCAAAGTAATCAAATTTAAATTTCAAGATGACTTCACACAAGTGGCCTTGAATTATTTGGACTTAACCTCTTTTTCCAGATCCTTAATACCATAAAAGTTTTATTCCACCAACCCTTTCACATTTTTCTACCTATGCCAGAGCTGCTTTACCATTCTGTGCTTAGATATCTGGTCTTCTATCTGGAATACTCTTCCTATACCTCATCCACCCTCCAGCTTGTCAAACTCCTATTCACTGTTAATAACTAAATCAGAGGAAGTCAACCCTGATGACTGTTCCGAGATACATGTAGTTTGGTCATGGGCTGGGTTTCTACAGCCCTCTTGTTGACTTTCTAGTTATTGTCATTTCATCTGTTTATTTTACTTCAATATTAAGAAATTTGTATCCAGTAAGTAGAACTTTTAAAATAAAGCAAGTTCCTTGTGAAGAGGTACTACTAGAGAAAATGTGAAAAATTATCAAGACTACTCTGATTTATGCCATCTGATCCCAGTCTTGCTACTATTACTTTTTCTTCAGAAATGATGCCTTCTCTCATGCTGAGAGAAGTTGAGCAGGGTACTGACATTTGGAAGATTTCCAACATATTTTAAAGCTATAAAAGGAATAAAAATAATTTTGTGTTTGATGAGGGAGGATAAAAAGTACTGACGACATTTTAGAAAAGTTTTGAAATTTCTATTTCCCATCTCTTTGCAGATGTCCCAACATGTAATTACAGCAGTGTTGATTTTGGAAACCTAACTTGCCTCAGGAATAGTGATAGTTAAATAGTTAGCAGGGAGAAGGAAGTAAGAGACCCAATTTTTTTCCCCAGCCTACTGAAATCCCACATATCTTTCCTAGTTGGGAACCCCTACTGTACTGGCCCTTTCATTCTTCCTGCTCCTTCATTTTATTGTCACTCCATGATCAGGATCCTCTGAAGCACACTGCACCTTCTCTGTGACTTTCTAATTCATGCCTGTGGAAGAGCACATGCTTCAAAACCAAAGGATTTTTAGGAATACTCAGAGTACATTCCTTACTCATTCTCAACGATCTTCAGTAAGTGACTTAACATTTTCTAATCAGTGTCTTCAACTGGAAAAATAGTTGCAACTGGGTGGCTATGGTGCCTCTCATGGATAAAACATTGAGAAAATGAGTCATTATAATTATTATTATTAATTTCTTAGCCTCACTTTATTTTTCACTCTCTGACCATAGCATCAGCTTTCCACACTTCCTACTGAATTAGAGAGTTCATCGCTCCAACACCTTCCCTTTCTGCTGATGGAGTTTGTCTGGCCCCTTTTCTGTCTGTAAATCGTCAACCCTGAGAAGCCTGTTTTCTGGTTCTAAGAATGTTCATTTCCCATATGCTTTCCAGCTGGCTACCAGTGAAGGTCTCCTAAAGGTTAAATTCATTTTGTGGAGCATTATTTTTTAAGCATTACCTTTCTTGAAAAAATTTACAATACATCAATGACTGGAATATCAAAGCATATGCACAAAAGCACATGCACACACATGTATGTATGAACACATGCATGTGCCCCCCAACTCCATGCATCTTCGTGTGAAGTGCCTACTCACTTATTAGATTGTGTTTCATCACTTCCCAATAAGCTTAGATTTTCTTGCCAGAGATGTCATTTAAGGGGTGATGTCATTACTGAGTTCTGCAATAATTTAGCTCAGGCAGCTGCAGCAGTGGTATCTATCTTCTTGAAAAGGCCTTTGCGATTTTTGGAACATCTTCTTCTCCACTTTTCCGCTTCTTTCCATGTTGGTCCTCTACCCAGAAACACCCTTACTTTTTATACTCTTCCATACATGATAATAAAAAGCTTTCAGATTTCTTCTGACTCTTCTAAGTGAACCCAGGATTTATAATCAACACACTATAGTTCTGGGGAGCATGCACACCTTTTGAAAAGTTTTCTAGACCACAGTCAATTGAGAAGTTATGGAAAGGGTAGGTCTCTTTGGAGTGGTTACTTTGAGGAAGAGGGTTAAGATGAGGAAGATTCCAATTGAGATAAGCTATATTTAATAACTCTGACTCCTAGGTTTGAAGACTGGAATCCATGTAAAGCCCTTGAGATAAAGTTGATAAAAGTGGAGCCAATCTGGAGTTCAGAGGGACAATTTTAGGCCTGGTATGGCATTGCACACCTTAGAGCTTGACAACTTGGGAATGTACCATCCTAAAGAAGCTGAATAAACAAACTGCAAATATTTCATTCATCAACATATGCTCAAAGTAAATAAAATAAATGCAAGAAATTTCATGGTTTCTGCAAGCTTCGGTGAAGGGTTTCTATTTAAGGAAGTAAAGTGTATACACACACAAGCATCACACAGCATACACACACACATAAACGAGATGAGAAAGGAAGAGTTATAGAGAGGAGGGGGAAAGAGAGGAAGAAAGGGAGAGAAGCCAGGAGAAGAACAGGATAGAGCAGGGATGAGGATGAGAGAAGGGTAACAGAGGAGAAAGAGGGGGGAGAGTGTGTGCAAGAACAGAGATGTCCTATACATTTGCAAGAAGGAAGAACACATACACACACACAACACACACACACACAGTTCAGATAACCATATGGGTTTCTAGCAGTTATGCTTTGAAGGGTTAGAAATATCTTCCTTAGGGAATCAGTAGAGGATTAAAGACCCATCAAAAAGACTGGACCTGGAAGTTGGTGAACAAGACCTGAAGATGAGAAGTGGGCATCTCATTCACAGAGATGATTGATCCACTTTAATTGAGGGCAATCATCCTCTTTGTAGCTTGGAAATTCCATAGCAATTCCAGAATGAGGGCTTCTGCAAATTCTCCTAAAGCTAATTATCAACATATCATTGTCACCATCATCATCGTCCTCTAGGGGCTTTCTCTGTGCCAGGAACTGGGTGATTTAATTAAGTTGCAAGAATTTTGTGAAGGCATGCTCTCCTTTATCAAGGAAATGCTCGGAAAAGTTAAGCAAGTTTCTTAAATTCACACAGCCTTACATACCTTTGAGACTTAAGAGACAGAGAGACATTTTCACCAATGGCCAACAGAGCTTTTCACTGTAGCCTTCATCGAGAGAAAGAGGTCCCTTAAGTCTGGGCACTGCCTTTCCCTGTGGTGAAATTCCTCAAATCCAAGAGTCCCCATTAATATTACAGTATCATTTTATGGTCCTCCAAACTGGGTCAAAACTTTATTTCTCCTACCAGTTCAAGTTTTTGATTCTGTAGCACAACTTTGTTTAAAACTTCAAGAAACTTAGGGATTTTCTAGAGACAAAATAGAGACAAGCCCTTCAAAGCTCTCCTGTTTGAGTTTCTTTTTTCACCAATGTGTGTATTGCATGAAAACAGGCCCCTGTGAAGTTCAGGAAGGCTCTGCCTTGGCCATATCAGCCTAATCTGTTGATTCTTGCCAACACTCAGATACCCTCATAGGATAATAGTTTCTGAAACAGAGCTGGTTTCTCCGTGGTATTCCCCAGCAAGAGAGAGGCAGAGCCTGCAGAATGACTGTAGAACTGGATTTCCTGGTAGGAAATTTACATCTCATGCCAACAATCATGTTTTTTGTTTGTTTGTTTTGGTTTTTGCAGCTACTCTGATCCCAACAGCAGACTTTCTTATTGAGGGCAAGTTGGTAAACTTCTTCCACTCAAGGCTGGGCCTATACCATGACCCTTTTGTTTAGAGACCTTGCCTTCCGAGGACTAGGGTCTTTGTCATCCAAGTTCATCTGCCCCAGTATCCAGACTATCCAAACTGGTTTTCCACCCATTGGAATAGAATATCCAGAAGGAAAACCTAAGGACTATTCAACTGTAGCCAGATGAATAGATAAGGTTGACTCCAGAGAAAACCCCCCATCTCCATTACCCTATCAATAAGTTTACTATGCTCTGGCTAAAGACTCCCAGAAGTAAGACTAACAGAGGTTTTCCGGGGCTGAAGGCATTGCTTTACATTTCTTTAGGCCTTGATGTTGATTGTGAGATGCAAGTCTGCCTTGCATAAGGAGACAAGGGGAACAGGGAGAAAGGTCACAGACTTGTCTTTCACAGAGGAATTTGTCTTCACTTTTTACCTGCCTTGGTGACTATGGGCCAAAAATGCTAAGAGCTACCCAGAGGAATGTGACATTGAATGGTGTGTAGGTTGTTTGTTTTGCAAAGTGCTCAGCATGGAGTGGGCTCTGGGTCAGATAGTCATTCTCTGTCTTCTCATCACTATCTAGGGATGTTCTGAACCAAGTAGCTGCACATTACATCACACTGGGTTACATTCATTTTAACTTTTCACTGCCTTTTGCTGAGCTTGTTTCCAGGGGTTCATGCCTTGTATGCCGCTTGCTTCAGGCAGAAAACATATAGGCCATGAAAGTAGGTTAAGTTCAGGAAGGTAAGGCAAGTTTAGGAAGGTCCAGAATAGGGTTTGGGGGCACAAGAGCATATCTAAAGTGGGAGAACAGGTGCCTTGTGCTTCCAACCAGAATGGCAATGTCAGTTCCTAAGCTCTACCCCCACAATAATGAACTGCTTCCCAATGGGTAATGGAAATCAATAACCCACCACGGGGTAGCCTTTGCATGTCCTTTAGACCTGTTTCAGCAAGGAAAATGTGTGAAGGAAGGGGTCTGGTAGATTTTCCTACATCTGAGCCTTCCTCCATCTCAAAGTCAGATCCAACCAGTTACCAGGGAGGAAGGTGAGGAAGGGTGGAGATAGAAACCTCATTCCTAAATGACTTATCCTATGCCAGAAATAGCACAGGGTACATTTGGTTGAGATCCCCAAGAGATCAGGGTTAGTTAAGCAAGCCCACCTGACTTTCTGACCCTCAAAAACCTGCACAGTCAGAGAACCCAACAAACCTCAGTCCAAATCTCCCAGCAGGGATTTGAAATCTGAACCCAGACTGGAATCCAAAGTGTGACCACTTTAATTTCTCAGGCAACCCTTAGCCCTGTTGGGGGACCACCCAGTGGGGGGGAAGGAGATATGCTCCAAGAGATTCTCTATGGGTAAATTTCTTTCCCCAACTGAATTATTACCATTCACTTCAGTTTGCTTCAGGGTGACCATACAATAATTCTGTTGCACACAGTTCTAAAGATTTCCTAAGGTCTAAAAAGATGAAAACCATTAAAAAAAGACCCAAACAAAAACCAAAGCCAAAACAAAAATAAAACTCTCCAACCCACAGAGATAATGCAAGCCTTCAACCACTCCAACCAATCCTCCAAATCAACAAATATAGTGAAAAGAAATTTCCAACAGTCAAATTGCCAGGTTTGTTGTTATTGTTCCAGGACCAAGGGTAACATAGGAGCAAATCATAATTCTAATCAGCACAAGAGGCAGTAGAAATGGGAACAAGTTCTTGACAGTGAACTTGCCGGTCTGTGTGCAGCTCAGAGCTGCCTAGTGCCTGGGGTCAAGGAAGGTGAACATAGTTCTTTTAATGAATGAATCAAACATGGGGTAAACCAGCATTGAGAGCATCACTGTGTCTATTCACAACTCTGACATCGTCTGACTTTAACAAGTTTACTACAAATGCAAGTCAGGGCCTTGACAATACTGAAATGCAAAACAACAACAACAACAACAACAAAAACCACTGGTGTACACAGAGTTTTACAGTCCATTTAACAGATGGCAGAGGCCTGAGGGGAGGCAAGCACACGGATTTTATTGAGAAAACAAAACAAAAAAAAAAAGCTTATATACTGTGGGGTTGCTGAAGTTTAATAAATAAAGGTCAACTTATAATATATAAAAAACAATATAAACATTTATATGCTACATGCATATCATATAATTTAAAGTAATAATTTATATACGGGGGGAAGAGAGGCCGGATCATGTTCTCCCAATTTTGCGTGACAAGGCACACACACAGGACGTGTCTATCCGTATCCATCGCCAGCCCACGAGTTTGTTGTTCTCCGATGTCAGTGCTCGCACATATGTCTGCGAAGTCTTGCACTGTGAGTTCCAGTGTTTGTCGTCGATGCCCCGGCAGCCGTTTTTCACAGGCCTGGCCTCTTTACATCGCGTCTCATAAAAGTATTGTTTAACCGGGGAGTTGCCTGTTTTGATCTCCCCCAGCACCGTGACCTGGTGTCCCCGAATGTCAATGGCCGATGACTTGTCTGTCACCCAGAGGCTCTCGCTGTCACACACAGAGTACTCCCCTCGATGGCTCTTGTGCTCAGCATAGCGCTTCCTCCGTGATGATGAAGACGAAGATGAAGACGACGAGGATGATGACGACGACGATGATGACGTCCTGTTGGCCCCTGCGGGATTGCCCACATAATCCTCCATGAGGTACAGGGGAGGGGGCTCCAGTGGCGTGCTGTCACTCAGCAGCACTCTCGGGGAGTTGTAGCGTCTCTGTTGCCGCAGCAACTCAGTATCCATGGCAATCATGGGCTGGAACTCGGACTTGGAGGGCTCACCCTGCTCTGTCTCCCTTGGCCTCCTTGCCGGGGCTTCAGCCTTGGCTAGGGGGCTCTGGTAGCTTTCCTGCACACCCACCATCTGCTTGGAGAGCTTGTTTTTCAAGATATCGGCCTGGATCAGCTTGATGATGAGGGAGTTGAGTGAGTCTTCGGGCAGACTCCTTGGATCCATGTTGTTACCTTGGATGCCCCGGAGATAAGCGAGGAATATCACATAAAACAAGATGGACATCACCTTGTTCACCTGTAAGAGCTGAAAAGGAAGCACAGGTGTGAGTGGGGATGGCAGAGGCAATTGAGTCCATGTCCTTTGAGAGGACTGACTGCCTGATGTTGGGGGTCCCTATGACAGAAGAGAGGGGGATCTACAGCGGGGATTACTATTCTATTATCTTTATAGAAATAGTTGAATCTCTATAGCAGTAACTCCATCTTTTTTCCCATGAGGGGCCCTAATGATATTTCCAGTCATGGGCTTCTTTTCACCCCTTGGAATACAGTGGGTATCCACAGAAAGTCTCTGACCCCAATTGAGAACTGTTGCTGTAACTGTGGTCCATTTGGCTATGCTGGGTGGAAGGCACTCTGTGCTGAGGATCAAACTCAGAACTTCACATATATTCTACCATACAAACACATTCATACTTTAAAATAGAGCAAACATTATTAGAAACAACTGACAGAATGGAATTATAAGATATCTAATCCGCCCCACAGAACTGACTGTTAATATATGCCTGCCATCTACAGCTCTTCTTGGTTAGGTCCTGTCACGTCTTTCAAAGTTCCCCGAGCCTAAGAAGACCACAACCTGTGGCCCTTGACCAAGCTCTTAAGATTTGGAACATGTCTACTGACTTCCTTTCATTTACAGGATTATCTCAAAAATACAGTCCTCCTGCCCCACTGCCCACCTCTCTCCACCCCCACCTCCATTGCAGAATCTAGAGTGTCTCAAAGGGTGTGGGTCACCAAACAGGGCCCTTCTCTGATCAGCCACCTCTGGGGAGTTGGTCTCCTACCTTCGTCAATGTGCCTGTGAGGCCCACTCTGAAAGAGAGCTTGAGTTTAAGGTGCTTGGCCAAGCTCCCCAATGGACATGTCCACGAGGCCCCCAGAGACTCTCTTCTCAAGATGGCAGCCCTGCCAACCATGGCCTGCAGCAGAAGGAGTGGTGGCTACCAGCTCAAAGGAATGGGCCAGCCTGGTCCTTAAGCAGCAAGAATGCTTGTAGAATAATTTCTCTCTCTTAGGTTTCCATTACAAAAGGGCTCTCTCAGGGGTTCTATTTCTAATTCAGTTATCTCGTGGTTTCAATGGCATTTTAACTCATCAACGCTCTTGTTCTGTTGCCATAGGAGAGCCTCAACATGGAGTTTCAGTTGAGTCCTTGAGGAATTAGAAGGCTGATCTCGAGACACCTGCATAGAGAGTCTCTCACTCAAGTGGAGCCCATATTTTCCGAAGGCGGGTCCTCTCTATCGTCTCCAGCTGGGGAGGGGTGATAGAGGGGGTGGTGGAAGGGTAATCCCCACTGCTCGCTGGGGCTGATGCAGCTTGCCCTATGGTATCTGTACTGTAATTACCTTTGCTGCTGCCTCTTGGGTCCCTCAGGGGTATATTGCTTCCTCTTTAAAGCTCTGTCGAAGCATGGAAAATAAAAGCCCTTCCCTTGGTTCACCTTCGATATTTTCAGAAAGACTTCACTGACTCCAGGGAGAAATGTAGACGGGAAATAAACAAAGGTAAGAGAAGAAATAGAAGAGCAGGCAAGCTTATGAAGTGCCTGTGTCTAAGCCTGCTCATGCCAACACATTTCCAGCTCCCAGCATTGCTGCCTTTCAAGTCCTGTTCTCTTGTACCTCCACAACCTCTTCTCCCAATATAGGCAATATTAATGGTTTTTTGCTTCAAACTTTTTTTGTTCTGGTAAGGGGACCCCACATTTCTCCTATGTCAGACACTTTAAGGTCAGAGCCAAGAAAGGGGTTGCTAATTTCAGTGCTCACCTGACGGGTTGTCCTAGAATCCTATTACCCTAGGAAAAAGATTCCATAGGAAAGTTATCTCCTTCCCACCCTACACTCACTGACATTTCCTTTTGTCTTGCAAGTACAATAAAATGCAACTTCATTTCATTTCATGAGATGAAATAAAAATGACACATTATGTTTATGCACAGTGGCAGCTATAATCCCAATCCACCTCAGACCCCATCCCCAAGAGAAAAAGAGAATGCAGTGGCAACAATAACCGACTATCTATCAAATCATTTTTGTTGTTTTGGGGCCACACCTCATGGGTTACTGTTGGCTCTACACTCAGGGACCATTCATGAGAGTTCTTGGGGGTCATATGGGATGCCAGGAATTGGATCTGGGTTGGTTGCATGCAAAGCAAAAATCCTATTCACTGTACCATCACTCCAACCCCCCAAATCAGTTTTAAATTTGCATTCCCAACATATCCCGCCATAATCAGGTTGTATAAGTATATACAAGAGACTTAGAGCCAAAGTTAGTTCAATGGGTAAGGTGCTTGCTTGCATGCAGCTGGCCTGGGTTTGATCTCCAGTCACTCCTGAGTCCTGCCAGGAGTTACTTCCTGAGCACAGAGTCCTGAGCACTGCTGGATGTGGTCCCCAAACAAAAACATATGAGAGTGGTTCACCAGAAAAGAGATTAAGTGTGGCTAGTTGGGGCAGAATCTACTAGAGTCATTTCAGGGGTTATGTTGACAGGTTGAGAAGTGCTTAATGGATTGATGATGCCAATAAAGCATCTTGTGGCTTAAATATTAAACCAAGGTGTGTGAGAAATGAAAGTATATTTAATCCAATGGTGAAAACCCTAAAGTACCTTGAAGATGCAGAGGCTGAAAAGAGGGCTATTGATATCTGACCCTGCCTGGTTCATTCTATCCCCAAACACAAATACTCTTAGAGACAGTTGCATGACGATGAGCTGTGTAATGCCTTTACCATGTACCATTCCAGTACTTCCTGAACCAATCTGCTGAAGTGGTGCCCATTCTTTATTGCTTGGTTCCAAACCTGCCTTTTCTAGGACTCTCCCCAATAGTAGTATTGGCCACCTTCTCTGCAACCCTTGCAGTGCAATTCACTTCTCATGGCATGGCCAAATTTCCTTGAGAGACTCTTTTCCAAGGCCCAGCCCCTCTCCTTTTGGTTGGTGATTTTGTGAATATGCCTCCCAGAAAATACAAAGTGAAGGTCTAGGCCAGAGTCAGGAGGACTATAAATATGTCTGAAAGCAGAACTAGAAACTCAATTGAATCGTAGAGCAATTGAGCAAGGACTCAGCAGCAAGAGTAGACTAGAAATAGTATTCTGATGAAGTCAATATGTTCTATTGTCCTATCAGCTTCCTTTACTAAATATAATCTTCCAAGATAAAATGCCTAAGGATTCTGGGAGGGCAACCGCAGAGCATTAAATCCTCAGAAGGGATCCACTTCTGAGTACAGGAGCCTATGGACACACTAGTAACAAGCCCACCAAGCCTGTCCTGGGCTCCAGATGCTGAGCTACGCTCGTGTTGGTGAAATGGAAGGTCCAAGTAGAAATCCATTTGTGGTCATATGGGTAGGACAGAGGATAGGAGGAGTTTGTGTTCAGAGCAGTGGGGAGCTATGAATTCATCTACCATCTGACAGGAGCAAAGGATGGTGTGGGGCAGTAGGGGTGATCAGGATCATCAGTGAGGGGTTGATTCAACCCTGATTTTGCCAAGAATTTCTGGAATGTTATGGATATAATATTGGTGTTAGCGATATATGTTTTTCATGTGCTAGGACTCCAGTTCAATTCCTAGCACTGCATAATCCTCCAAACATTGCCTGAACACTGCTTGAGGTAGACCTTGTGTTCCTGGCACAACTGGGTTCAAGCAATACTACATTTCCTGTCCCTCATATTGAACTGGCTGGCTCACTAGGGCTGAATTTAGTAGGCTGAATATATCAGAAATGACTCTGATGGACCCTAAGCATATTTTGGAGACCATGAAGATTATTTAGCTTATTACTTTTGGCAAATCCTGGATCTACCTGTTTTGTGTATTGAGCCCCTTAGAGGAGTGGAAAGTGTCAACTGTTGTCAGGTTGTTGTTTCTAGGTGATTTGCAAAGCTGCATGAAAAACATAGCACTTCTGTTATGAATCTCTCTTGGATAATGTGCTTCTCAGCCTTTTTAACCAAGGACCTGTCCTAGACAACAGAATGTTCAAAGTAGAGAGCACCTCCTGATAAACTCTGCATTCCTGTGAGGAGGGGAACTGAGACCTAGAGAGAAGCTCAAGTAAGTTGTTGCAAGGTGAGGGAAGATGAGGGATATGCTGCAGTTTGGTAGGGGGGGGGAGAGAGAGAGAGAGAAGAGAGGGAGAGAGAGAGAGAGAGAGAGAAGAGTGAGACGGAGAGGAGAGAGAGAGAGAGGAAGAGACTTGGCTTGTGTGTTCAGCCCATGAGAGCAGTGAAGCTCGTGTTGGACACAGGGGTCATGTAACGGCTGAATAGTGGGACTTACCTGGATGTTCTAAGCTCTATTCTGGGCCTCATAGTGATAACTGGAAATGCTACTTGAACATGGACTTGAACTGTGACTGTACAGGTTGCTGTAAGCTAGCCCTCAATGCACACATTCAAAGCATCAAAGGGACTGAGATACCCTAGAGGGGAGGATTGAAAAAGGAATGTTCTGGCTTCTCTTAGGTTGGGCACATTAGTGAACTCATCACTGGGGGGGAAACTTTTGTGCCTTTTGCCTGCTAATCCATGATTCCCCACTCTTTGCCAACAAATTAATCTGCTGAGGTATAGTGCTGGACTGCCTGCCACTTTTTATCCATTTTTTTAAACCTATACCTGCTAGATGCCTAGCACAGGACTGGGGACCCTGATATTGATGGAACAGAAGCACCCGATTTCATCAATCCCTCCCTGAAATGCTCTTCAGGGCCTGAGATCTAGTCTGGGACTTCTGCCAAGGCTGGTTGGAAGCCAATCAACTCTGCCTTCTTTTCCCAAAGAAAATACAGGCCTGGCTCTGAGAGTTGACCCTGTCCCCAGGGTCGTCTTGGCTCTAATTGGGAAAAAGACCTGTTAAAGTACCTTCGTAAAAGCCCCTTCCGACACTCTCCCCAGTGCCCATTCCGGCGTGCTTCAAGTTTTCCAAGAATCTGACCAACTTGCATTTGCTCTTTTCCTCACTTAGAAATGCTGTTCCCACATATGGTGTTATTCTCAGTCCCTGGAGCAAACATTCCTACAAGGTTTCACCATCCCTCAAAATACTCAAAAGAGAGCATTTGGGGGGGGAAGGCCTCTTTGGCTTCATGTACAAATCGACAGAGATCACTTGGGTATACAAACAGCAGTTGAAATAATGGACAAGGACGCAAGGTGAGGGTGACGGAGTCACATTTCATGCTACCCCCGTCCTGCAAGAGAGGAGCTGAGTCTTGCCCACAGTTGCTGGTTCTCAGGCACAACCCCTCTCAGTACCCCAACCTTTACTCCAGCTTCTATTCGACGATCCGGCTTGGTGGCACATGCATACAGTGAACATATATGTTTACCTTTAGCCTGGGAATCCCCATTAGAGTGGGTATCCTTAAGAAGACATAGTGAACTATTTTTATCTTGCTAACATACTCCAGGAAGGTGAAACAGAAGCACAAGGCAATCTAGGAACTACTGAAACCAGAAGTAGAGCCAGGGTTCACCCAGTCTGACTCAGGATTTCATGCCCTTCTTTAGTTTACTGTGCTTTCAGTGAGTGTGTGTGTGTGTGTGTGTGTGTGTGTGTGTGTGTGTGTGTGTGTGTGTGTGTGTGTGTGTGTGTGCCTGCCTGCTCAAACATTCCAGAGAGTTTATTTCCAGAGGCAGCTCAAGTTCCAGCCTGGAGCCTGCACAGCTGCCCCCAGCAGGCTGAGAGCTGTCCCACGAAACTTCAGCTCTAAGCTGTCTGTAAAGGGGACTTGTGGCCCTGTTGGTTTCTGTTTCTTCCCCCTGTTATTCCTGATGAAAATGTTCTCCATGAAATCAACAAACAATGCAGTGGAGTCCTGTTTTCCCTGGATCTGACACCTGCCAGGGTCAGTCCTGCTGCAGGCCACCTGTTTCTGCAGTGGTTGAGTATGGCAATGGACATAGCACTGACCATGGTCTCTTTAGCTCCAGATTTGATCCTGGTCCTGGTAAACAGGAGTCATGGAGAAGGCAGCCTGGACAAGCATTTCTCATATAAGAGGTGGGACTCCCCTGTGAAAATACCTTTCCATGCACCGAATTCTTTTATTTTAATTTTTGGGACACAGCTGGCAGTGCTCAGGCTCGCTCCAGGATTTGTACTCAGGGATCACACCTGGTAAGGCTTAAGGGACCCTCTGGGGTGCCAGGGATTGAACCTATAATGCAAGTACCCTACCCACTTATTCTGGGGGTGGGGTAGGGGAGAACACCAGGCTCTTAAACTGCAAACTGAAGTTCATGTTCAATACAGCCTCTAGAGATATTCAAGCTCTGACTGGGGTCACTAAGGACACTGTCCAGCTGTGTCCAGAAGGGCCTGGCCCTTCAGAGAATTGCTTTGACAAGGTCTCTGACTAATGTGAAGGACTGCATGAACCATATCCTGCCAGATAACCCCGCTATCTTGGTCAGGGAGAGGCGGCAGAAAACGATAGCCGTGAAAGGAAAATGACCAAAATCAAAAGAATGTGCTAGAAATGTCAGTCTAAGGCCATCTTAAGACACTGGCTACACTCGCTTCCTAGGTTTTAACTGCGGAATGGATTCAAAATGGTTGGGTTGTAAACACAGACTCCTCGTCCCCATGCCATCCTGGCCTTCCTAGAACCTGGAGACATCCAGGGGCACCTCTGCCAGGGGCACCTCTGTTTGGTTCTGATTCATCTCTTAATATTCTGGAAGCAGAGAAAAGTGGCAGTTCAATTAAATGGCACAGATGCCACACCAAAGGGCAGGTGCGACAAACACCAGCGAGGACACACCAATTAGGTGGCTGAGCCTGTTGGGGTTAGCAACTGGAAATAGCATGATCTGATGCAATGAACTCACTGGGGGGGCAAGATGGATACAATCCCTCCCCTGGAGGGAAGACTTGGCCAAGGAGAAAGGTGGAGAGGCTTGACCCTGCTGTAAGGAGTCCATGAGAAATGAGCTCCCAGGAATGGGCCCATTGGGGACTCCACCAACTCTTTGCCCCCTTTCTGAAATGTGCCTCTTTTCCTCTGAGCATAGTCCCTGGAGAGGTGGCCTCTTTTGCCACCTCCATCTAAGAAACACAAGAGAGGTAAGAAATGGATTAAGACCTCCACCCCGAGAATCCACCACTCACATGCATATGGATTGTCCTCTTTCTGTGCTATGTGGGGAGCATTCACATGACACCTTCTGATGCCTCACGGTGTGCACGGACATGGTGTCAAACCAAGACCACCTCCTGCCAAGTTCTTCTTATTTAAATGACTTAACATGGGGTTCTAAAAAAATGAACTGACAATGCCCACACTTGTCACAGGATCAGAATGAGGGCAAGGTCTTCAATCTGGGGGACACACTGGCTGAGTTCTGGAAAGGAGGCACAGGATCAACAGTGAAGGAGTGAGAGAGATAAGAGAGACAGAGGTAGAAACAGAGACAGAGAGGCAGAGAGAGGTGGGGGTTGACTCTCCACCACTGCTTCCAAAAAAGCATTTATGAAATAAGTCAGAAAATGAGAATAGAAACATTAGATGAGCAAAAGCTTTCCAGCTCTGCAGCAAGCAAACTTGATGCCTGGAGATCAGTGCTGGGAGTGTGCTGCACACAGCTGTTGAAAACAGAATTTGCATTGTTCAAAGCCTACCGTCTTTCAGGCCCCAAGGCACTGAGAGTCAGACTGCATGGCACATGTCAAAACAATGTGCACTGGCAGCCTTAGCAGGAAGGTAGCAAAGTCACTCCCTAGGTCCCAGGAACCTTCTGGCTAGGCTCCTCTTTGACAGAGATCTGAAAGGAGCTCAGTATGCTAACACAAGCCGCAGGAAACTCCAATTTCTTTCATCATTTACAGACTCCAAACTCATTTCATGGTCATGTAGTGTGGACAAAGAAAGATCTGCTAAGAACACAGAAGCCAGTTGAGCTCCTGGCCATTAAGGCATTTATCTCTATCAGGAGCTTCTTGTTATTGTTCTGGGCACCAAGACTAATTCACTTCAGAGCATAAGGTTGGATATGCGCCATCGTATACATGTTTGCACATGCACACTCATGACCTGCCCTTCCAGGTAAGGATGAGTTACAATTAGGCTATTTGCAGTGCTGCATCTTTTGAGATAGCTGCTTGGGTCTCATTTCTGTGAGGAGATTAAATCCATTTCCTATTGATTTCCTATGAAATCCACATGCCAGGGCAACTTACTTTGAGTACCCAGAAAATTGGGGTTTCAGTGGATTTTTTTTTAAGTTTATGGTATTATTGTACAAAGAAGCTGGGATGAAACTCTTAAAATGTGTGCATGTGTGTGAATTTTGTGTTTGTTCCTGGTGTATGTATAGTATTTTGGAGGCCATGCATGATAATGCTCAGGGTTTAATCCTCGCTTTATAGCTAAATGGTCACTTCTGGCATGGCTCAGGGGACTTTACTAGGGATTGAACCTGAATTGGCCACATGCAAGATACCTTAAACCTTTGTATCATGTCTTCAGCCTAAGATGGGCCTTTTAAATGCTTAAACAGCAAAGAATGACCCAAGTATGACTTGCTTTAGATTTATGCCCATGTTTGAGCTGGCTCCATGAGTATGCTTTACCTATAAAGTCTTATACATCTACACATTAATGTTCTTACTAGGTAGGATCTAGGCTATAACTGATCTATAATACTTATAAAATAATTATAATCATGATGATGACAATGAGGAGGAAAAGAGGAAGAAGAAAAAGGCATAGATTCCCTTGGAACCTTGAAACATAGGCAAGAATGAGTCTGGAGCTAGAGAGATTTCAGTGGGTTAAGAGGCTTGCCTTGCACTAGGCTGAATCCAGATCAACGCCCAACATCATGTGACCTACAACCCAGACCACTAAGGGTCACTTCAGAGGACAGAGTTAGAAATAGTCCCTGGGTCTTATCTGGAATACCCTAACCCAACACACACACCTCCCCCCCCAACACACATACAAACACACAATTCATACATATGCACAAAATTTAAAAGCTTCATCCCAGCTTCTTGTACAATAATACCATAAACAAAAAATCCACTGCAACCTTATAACCTAAACTATCATTAATCCTAACAATACCCCCAATTTTCTGGATAGTGGAAAAGAATAAGTTTAAAATGGAAGAAGGAATGAACTGTGTTTTCCCTTGAGACATAGAAACTAAAGGGCCAGAACAATACACAAGTACAGAAGCATAAAATGATCCAGTTTCAATCCCTGGTTTCCTATAAGGACTTCCAAGATAGCAAGAAGTAATCCCTAAACACAGAACCATGGATAAACTGAGAACCGCCTCTGTGGCCCAAAAAAGAAAACCAAAGAAATACCAAAGTACAACTATCTTTCATTCTCTAGGTGCCTCATCCTAACACCACAGCTGGCTTGGCAAAGTCTTTCACTCCACATATTCCAAAGCACCAAGATGAGGATGAATCCAGACCAGATTGGTCTACGGGTCTGCCTGCCTCACCAAGCCTTGGCCACAGAATATATGTTTGGATGTCCTTCTCCGGGGAGGGGGGGGGGGCATAAGGTCTATGTCAAATAGAGCTTTTAGCAACTCCTTAGCCCTTCCCTAGACCCTACCATCAACTTCCTCTCCCCAGGTGACGGGATGAACAAATGGACCATCAGTGACTGGTTAGAACCCCTGGCTCAACAAACCTTGGGCCTGGTGTGCCAAGACTCTCTTTTACATTCTACCAGGGCTCACCCAGAAAGCCCTTGGAGCAGGAAACTGAGGTTTGAAGCCATCTAGGTGGTACTTTCCCATGGCCGCTTCTCACTCACTTGGGAAGCCTTGCTGGGAGGTTCCACCAGAGGAAAATTAATCTTCCGCAGGGATAGGAGTATGTAGGAGGCTCTTCATAAACATCGTGATTCCAATCCCAAACAGACCAGATTCTTTCGGGCAGCTGGGCAAGGTGAAACCCAGCCCTGAGCCAGTCCACTAAAAGCAATTTTGGCATCAGCACCCCACCCCACCCCCCTGAAGCCAAAGCTGCCTTTAATCACAGACACGAGTCACCATAATCGCTGCTAATCACCACTCCACTGGACTGAGGCCGCGCCATATGCTTGGGGACTTTGCGGGACACTCTTTGTGGATTATCGCAATGCATCCTCTGCAGATACCCTGATTAGCCCCACTTCTCAGCTGAAGAAACTGAGGCTCAGAGGGATTAAAGCACTTTGTTTGAGATCATAGAACAAGAGAGGCAGTACTCACACAGGAAACCTATGGCTTAGCCTTGGAAGTGACCCCTTCAGTTCATTTCTGAGGGACACATGCCTGCCACCCCTCTGCCTGCTCCCAAGAATGAGGGTATACTTCTCCTGCAGAGTAAAAAGAAGACCCACAGAGGTCTGCAGGTCTCTGGTCCCAATGACAAATCAAACATTATTTTACTTAGCAATGCTTTTACATAAAATGGTGAATTTTATTTGCATTCATTCCATTTTTATTCTACAATGAAAATAATGAAAGATTATTGAATACCAGATATCTATTAAAATGAGTATTGATCATGTCATATATAAAGGGGTCAGCATTCATCTGAAAAGTGCCCTCCACTTTAGAGGGCTGGCATCATGAACACAGGCACAGGGGCTTAGAAGTTATGATTTAAAACTCAAGCATTTATGTTTGTATTGTTATTTAATAAGTCATTATTATCTATTTCATAAGTCGTTCTGAATTCTATTAAGTTTGCATTAGGCAAAAGTAAATTTAAGATATATTACAATATTACATACATTTGTTATTTTTAGTAAAATAACAAGCATTCAATTAGAAACATCACAGATTACTAGACGTCTATTAAATAGTGCTTATTGCAACACATGTAAGTTTTAGTTCTATGCCATTCTTTATATCGATGTAGAGACCAAAATCTTCATCTGGACAGTGTCCAGTTTTTACTTCAGGAGTGTCATCATAGATTGACTTCTTGATTACATTGTCATTTATAAAGTTAGTATGAAATGTGTTCAACTCTTCATATGATTTGAGATCATTAACATTAATTAATAAACATTAACATTATACATGGCTTTGGCCACACTCAGCCATGTTCAGGGATTAACTACTGGCTCTGCATTACTTCTGGTGGTGATTAGGGAAACCATATGGGATGCGGGGGTTCAAATCTAGGTTGGCTGTGTGCAAAGCAAGTGCCCTACCCACTATACTATCTCTTCAGCCCCAATAATCAAACTATTCTTTTTTTTAATTTTAACTTTGGTCTATTATCTGACTGGAGAACATAGGTAGTGCTGGGGATGAACTGGAACTGGTTGCATGGCAGGCACTTTACTCACTGTACAATCAACCTCTTTGGTCCCACATTATACATTTCATTGTGTTTGTATAAAGTTCTTTGTTTGTTTTTTTTTTTTTGTATTATTATCTTATACATACGAATATTGGCAAGATTACATGATTAGGTTATAATGAGGCAAGCCTAGGGGAGGAACGTATCCTCATCTCCATGGTGGACAACACCATCACATGTTTTGGTGCTAAGTGATGAGGTGAATGGCTCATTTTATGAAGGGTATTTTCATTTCCCCAGTTGCCAACCACCTTTTGTCTTTCTAATTTAATGATCATCAAGAAATCTTAGAATGCAGAAGCCTTTGTTTGGTTTAGTAGTGTTCAGAGCTTTTTTTTTTTTTTTTTTAATATGTTTTGCTCTGTTGAAAGAGCCTTATCCATTATATTATCTTTCAGGCACCAAATCAAAGGATTCTTTTGGAAAATATCTGGATTTTCCAAGGAGAGACCCATGTCTGAATCTGATATTTTGAAGCCATCAGATATTTGTGAGTCAGTGAGAAACAGAATAACATACAACCATGGACATATCTCCTGCTCCAGTTCTATGAGTCACCATTTTTCTAGTCTAGAGGCTCTGCTCTAGGATAATCATTTCTCCTCTTGGAGTCTTCATATCCCCACTATTCCTCACAGCAGGATTGCTGGTGTTGGGAATTGAACTTTCTTCACTTTTGTCCCACTCACACAAAGGTTGGTTTCTCCAATCAAATATGTACCATAGTGACAAGCAAGAGGAAGCCCTCCATTTCTCCAAATACCCAGTGGGGGGTAAGGTGGGTATGGGTCTCTCAACCTTCTGCTTAACCATCTTGTGACAGTAATGGAAAGCTGATGGTTCTGGAGCCATTTTTGGCTCACTGGCCCTTTCTAGAATATAATTAAGCTCAAGAATGCTTTCTGCTTCTCTTATTTATTAAGCAAATTAAAAGTAGAGTCATTTCTTTCTTCTCCAGAGACAAAGTTCCACATTACCTGCCTTCTCTTTTTCCCTGTCCATCTATAATCCTGAAGCAAGGTTCTAATCTTCTAGTCTACTAAGATTCTCCTGAAATGGGAGCTTGGAAAGTGAAAGGGACTTGCCTCTAGAAACTATAAATTAGCAGGCATCAGTATTTAAAGCCAGTTCTTTCAGAGCACCAACCCACCAAGCATGTCTTGAACCAACCCAAACAGAATCAACCAAACCAACACAACAGAATCAGCTGTGGCATTGAAGAACATAAAGAGGAGACCCCCCACCCCCAGAGATCAAACTTCACTCTCAGCAGAACTTTTTCAAGGAGGTAGTAGAGTTCGGGTGGATCTAATAACAATTTGAAACAGAGCTAGATCCTGACAGCCTGATCAGTCTGAAAGGCAGGCTTATGGAGGCAGCCTCTTTTTTTCCTCCTTCCTTTTCTAAGAATCTATGTTACATGAACCCAGCCACTGTTGGCATCTGCCATTCTCAGGGCCCCAGACTTTGTGCACACTTCTTTTCTGTCTCTTACACCCATAGCCTGCATCATGTCAACTCCTACTGATGAGTTTTCCCATCTGTGGGT